>NC_085058.1:10756946-11063928 GCF_963662255.1 Cinclus cinclus
TGTCTTCAATGTTTCCAGGGGTAGGACAGCCACAGTTCCTGTGGGCAGCTTGTTCCAGTGCCTTACCACCCTCACAGTAAATTGGAATTCCTTACTTCCAGCATCATGCTGAAGTAGTGTATTTTAGAAGCAAAAATGCTGGGCTTTTTGAGGCTTGTGTGGTGAGGGCTTTTTTGAATCCCAAAAGTTTGGAAAATACCAAATTTCTGAAGGTTTTATTTGGACATCTAAAGCTTCTACTAAGTAGAGCCTTTGATAGCCAGGAGGGTCAGTGCTGTGGGACATACCTGTGTTCAGCACACCTGTACCTGACTGAGGAGGGGCTTGGTGTTTGTGGTGCTGAGGATCCCCGGGGTTTAAAATGCTCATTTGTCAAGCACAGCATAGCAGAGCTCCAGACAGTGCAAATCCATCGGCCACAGCCCCACCTGATATCCATTCAAGGTGTAATTAATGAGAGTTTAGAAAATCAGCAGTGTATTAGATTTCAGAATTAAATTAATAATGATGTATTACCTGTCTATAAAATCAGAGGAAACAAGGAGCATCTTTTGATAAATAAACATCTAAGGCTTTCATTTTCTGTCCTTCTTACAAGGCTAATGCCTTTTTCAGGTTTAAATTTGCAATATCAAATAAATTGCAATTGCTAGGAGTCCAGGCTGTTTAAAAAGTATTCAATTAAATCTTGTAAAAATATTAGAGTGAGCAAGATTTTTTGAAAAACAGTTTATATGGAATGACTGCATTGCTTACTCTTGTACAGGGAGACTTACTCCTTCCATAGATCAATCATCTCTTTCTGTTTCCTTGGAGAAGAATAACGGGTGCTTTGGGTTTTTTGGGGAAAAATCAGAATGGTTCCTCACTCCTTGGGTGAAGAAGAGCTGCTGCCAGGTTTGTGATAGATTTGGCCTTAAATGGATAAGGAGCCTTGGCTTTTTATTGGGAACTGAGGGAGCCCAGAATTAGCCTCCAAGCCAGGTCCTGATACTGAGTGATAGATGATTCTGTCTGAAGTGCCTACAGCTTCTCCTAGCCTTTCCCTGCAGTGACGGAGAGAACATTAATTTTCTGTAAGTGTGTTGCTGCAAATATGACTTTAATATAATTCTCAGATGTTTGAGTAAAATCCTAATGTCCTCTGATAATTCTCTTCTGTAATCCTGTGTCACTGATGATTACAGACAGTGACAAATGCCAGATCATGTCTGAGGGTTGTCTCCTGCCTCCAGTTACCTTACTGGTTTGGATAATGTAATATTCTTTGTTAGGCTGTTCTAAGTTCATTATCCTTCCTGGAGCAGCAGTACAGGCTCTTGATGGATGGGCGAGTGCACCAGCAGATCCAGAGAGCTGCAAACCACCAGGGAAGGAGGGACAGGAGCTGGAGGCAGTGCCTTCTGCAGCTGAAGGTACAAATGAACTTGTGCTTGTGGCTTCAATGGGCCTGGTTTTCCCCCAAACTATTACTTTACAGAAGCCAACAGCTTAGGGTTTTTCCCCATTCCTTTCCTCTTTGACTGCTTACTTCACAGGTATCTTGGTGTTGCCCTTCTGCTGCAATATAGGCTTAATTTCCTTGGCTTCCACTTCCCATCAGTGAAATCCAAGTCATGAGCCCTGAGCCTTTGGAGAGTCCTGATGGCCCCCCGGTATCCAAAGTTGCCTTTGCATTTCTACTCTTTCCTGTGTTTCAACCTTTGCTTTGTCTGTCTTTTAGTCAGTGTCTGTAGCTGGCCAAGTAAATGTAGAGGAGGGCAGAGTTACAGTGAGGAAGTTTATCTGCTGTGATTCTTCTGCTTTCTTTAGAATCCCTGCTGAAGAAAAAGATCAAAAGTGCTACATTTATGGTATTAAATGGTGTCCCAGATACTAAGAGAGTACTCATGTAGTCTCTGATTAGTCTCTACCAGTGTAATTGAATTTGGATTTGCAGGAAATTTTGAAGGTTTTCAGGAATTGTATTGGGCGTTAAATTACTTTGAGCATTAAGGATACAAGCAAGTGCAGCTGACCATTTGCCATTATAAAAAGCCTCTGTAAGCAGTATAGCATCAGAGAGGCACTGTGTTATGAGAAAACATTAAGGGGAACAGATTTTCAAATGCAGTGGCCACTAATTTCTTAGCTATTGGGCAGAAAAATCACTGGAACTAAATTTCTATGCAATCATACTTAAATTTTGAAGTCAGCAGCCACTGTGATCTTATTATTTCAGAGAATTTAATAGTAAATGCTGTTTGGATTTTTGACCAAAGAAAATGCATTTGAAATCATAAGGAATGCTGTGCATTCCACTGTCTGTGAAGAGGAAAGAACCACTGCTTTTTTACTGGCTTGTGAAGATTTGTGTTTCTCTAATTATTGAGATGGTTTTGCTGTTGACCTCTATAAATCTCCGACTCTTCTGTATGTGGACTGAGATATCTAAACCAAACTCTTAATGTTGGTTGGGTTTTGTTTTTTTTTTTTTTTCTTTGGTGGGTTTTTTGACTTGTAGGAAAGATAGCAGAAAAAGTTGAGAAGTGGCTTCCTGCTGAAATTGCTTTTAGTGTTTGTTGCAACCTTTTCCAGGGTTACTTTTTATGCACATCTCTTTAGGCAACATTAGCTGTGAGAGAGGGGATTCAGGCCGATATTGCCACCAAGGGCATGGCTGTGGTACAAGAGCAGGGGATAACAGTACATAGAGGGCCAGATTCACCCTAAATTTATGTAAAGTTGAAAACGGAGTCCATGTTGTTTGCAGACATCTTTTCTGTCCATGGCAATCTCTCTGCCTCTCTCTTACTCCTCCTCTCAACCCCAACCCTGGGGAGACAAAAGGGGATTTACTGGCCCTGGCCAGCAGAAGTCAGAGCAGCTCTGAGGATTGACAGGTGTCACAGTGCTTTGCACTGAATTCAGTAAAGACTGCAGTTCATTAACAAAATGAGTGATTAGAAAGAAGGAAACAGGTAATCAACTTTCTAGTAAGGAAGGAGTGTTTTCTTACTATAGGTGAGCACTGACAAAAGAGGATGCTGGCATTATTTCCAAGAATTCCTATAAATATTTCAAGCTTTATGGCTTTGTACTTTAGTGATTGGTGGGGGCTCTTTTCTAGCTAACTGGCCTTTTTCATTTGGAATAGTAGAAACTGAAACTGGGTTTGTATTTATCTAAAAGGGCAATGTATTTTGGTTTTGGTCTTATGACATTTGTCTTGCCACTGCATTTGTTGTGCCACAGTGTCTTGAGATTAAAGAAGTCCATCACCTTGATCTTTACTGTTATTCTAACACTGGTCTTGATATCTCTGATTGCTTTATAAATTTTTTTCTTGGCATAAGGCTACTCCCAGAAAAATGGAATAAAATGGAACAATATGCCATGGTTGAATATGGGTTTCAATCACATAATTTCCATGAGCTGGCAAATAATAGACCTTTGCAAACTGAGATGCATAATTTAACTGAAAACACATCTTCTGTAGAATTGGCACATACTGTGTTAAGGACTGCAGCTGATAATCTTCCACAAGACAATCCTGGTGACTGTATGAATGTGTATGCTAATGCTGGCACTATTCTTCTGCTGAACAGTGTTATTTTATGCAGGTCATCCTAATGCTTTTATTTGAATAGTTTGGTGAATACGGAAGAGAAAGAGCTTTCTTCAGAAGAACTAAGATGGCAGCCTCAAGAACAAGGATTAAGCAATGCTGCTTCAGGGAGGAGCATTAGACCTTAATATTTGTGTTATTGCCACTGAGATAAGTATCTTAGGCTGAATTCTCAAAGGTTGGCAAAGGGTTTAACCACACGTGCCATTCAAATCAAGGGGAGTCATGGAGCTAAAACCCCATGTAATGTTTCATGAATGTATCTCTTGGGTGTTAATTTCATCATCTAAAATATATAGCATAATGGATAGTTGCTGCATGAATACAAAGTTTTAAGTCCCTCTAGGGGCTCTGCTAACAGCACAAACCATGAGAGTGTATCTGAGTTGTTTATGAACAGAAGCAGAGTCCCAAGAGTGAGACACAGCTATAAATTCACTGCAGTCTGTGCCTATCTATTGTTATTTGTAAAAACAGAGAGCAGTTTTCCTCTAAAGCGACTTCCTTAAAGAGCTTTAACTGAGAAGCTCTGCTTAAAAATCAGTCCTGATAGTTGAAGAGTTTTGCTGGAGAAAAGACTCCATTTTCTCTATCAGTGTTTGTGTATTGCATCACACTTTCATTTTGTACTTAAAATGGTTATTTAGTCAAATCATGTGAGTGTGCTGTTGCAAATGAGTTTAAGAATGCATTTTATTTACTAGTTCTTATATGATAATAGATAGTCTATTATGAAAGTTGTATGTTTCATTAAAATGTGGTATTAACACACAAGGTATAGGGATGTGCTTAAGAGACTTTACACAACTCAGATGTTGTGTTGGGTTGTTTTTTGCTAAGAAAGAAAAGATGAAAAGCCTGATGAACTGCTGGAGTGTTCAATTCCTCCCTTTTTCTAACACCAAACCCAGGTTAGGCCCAGTCAAAGCAAAGGTTAATAAAAATAATGATAGGAGAAATTCAATTTTCAACCTTGGGATTTGCCACAACGTATTTCTGACAAATGATTTTAGGAACACAGAATTTTTATAAGATCTCATTTTTATTAAATGGTTGAATGTTGTTGTAGCTGTCATTATAGTGATTTAAATAATAGCATATTATTACTTTTGGTTGTTATATTTATATATTAAAAATATGTCTTTATTTAAACATTATGCTTGGGTGCTGTTTAAATTCTCATAATGCTGGCTGACCTATGCAGGTATTATTTACTTTGGGACTGTGGAGTGGGCAACACTAACTGCCTCTGTGAATCATCAGATTGAAAAGTTAGGAAAGCAGGACTCTTGGCAAATACAGCTGCTAATACTTGTGACAACACATGTATCTTGAGTTCCTCAGAGAAAAAAAGCAGGAAATTTCACACATTGCTTCTGTACTTGATAAGAAGAAGGCTCACATCATTATCCCTGTCCTGCAATTTTTGGCTGCAACCTAGAATAATTTGCCACTTTTTGCATTTGACAGTATTTTGGGGAGTTAAAGCACCGGTAGAAGGTTTTTCTTGGTGCATATAGGACACTGTGCAACAGTCTTATCCAGCATAATTTATCTGATTAAAACATTTGGAGCACGAGGGATTGCTCTCTTGCTCGTTCTGGACCTGTTTTGTTTGGGTTTGCTTTGTTGTTTCCCTTGCTGCCAGAGGTCTGACAGCACCTGCCTGCTCACTGCCCCTGCTGTGTGGGGCTGTTTCACCTGAGGAACCTGCAACAGAAAACTGGCAGAGTAAACTCCCATAGTATACTTAGTGAAACTAAAAGCAAACAAAAAACCTTGGAAAATATAATCAAGAAACCCAAACCGACCAAACTTGTAGAATTTTTAGAGTTTAAGTGGGATCATACTTGGTTTTTTTAACAAAGAAATATAGTCATCATGGCCCTGTCATCAAGAGAGAGGAGGCTTTAAACTCATTCTAGGTCAGCAGCAATAGGAAATTTTTGTGGTTTAGAATATATATTATTATGTCTGGATTTCAATTTCATCAAATTTCAGTTTTTGGTCAAATATATTTCTGCAGTGACTCTAGAAATTAAGCTACAACTCCATGAATTTTCTGGCTATCAAAACAAACTTTCTGTTCCTCAGAAACAGCATAGCAGGAAAAAAATCATAAATGCTTCTGTTCTTGTTTCTTGGCAGTTGGTTTTGAAAACAATGGAACCCATTCCAGATCATCTCCCTATTGTTTCTTAAATAAGCATTATTCTACTGAAATAAGCAAGTGGCCCTAAAACACAATTGTTAAAAAACTTAGTTTGGATTACTGTTCAGTTTGAGGGACAAGGATTTTCTTAGAGGCTTCTGTGACAACACCACAGTTGAGATGATGTTGGTAGCAGCTCCTCTAAGTGATTTACTTGACTGTGCACACAGCAGTTCCTTTTTTGTCCTCCTGTGAAGAACAGGGTATAAAAAAGATATAAAAACAGTAATTGAAAAGGACATGCATACACATTACACAGTCAAAAATACATGCAGCAATGTTTCATATCTACAGAAAGTTTCAGACCATATAGAAAATCACTAAAGTGAAAAATGTGGCAGGTTTTTCCTTTCGTTTTTCAAGCCAGAATCCTCCTCTGCAAATCTAAGTGCCCAAACAGCCAGGACAGGAACTGTTCTTTATATCTTGGCTTAATCTTGCCTAGGATCTCACTTTTAGAAAATTGAGTTATTCAAAGGAGGTAGCTCAGACCATTCTATCACTAAAGATGCAGTCAGAAAAGAAAAACATTCAAGGCAACTGAAGTTTTCCCATTCACTTCAGTGCTTGTTAGCTTGGGCTGCGTGCACTTGGCACGTTGCCTTTATCAAACCCCAAAGGCAAGTGAATTTCCTGAACTTCTAGAAACCACATAATCTTTAAAAAGTATTACTTCTTTTCAGCTATGCACTGTTTCTGCATTCTTAATGCTCTATTACCGTGTCCTTACCTGCTGGCTCTTGTACAGGAAGCCTTCAGTGGAGGCCATCATCCCATCATCATATTTTTAAAAGTGCATGTCTTGAGAACCTCCTCCAGTGAAGTCAAGCTCCGTCATTCCTATGAATGTGAACCTAGAAAACATTTGTGTGGAATGTGTTCCAATACAAAATCTAGTAAAAAACAAAGTTGTGCTTGTTTTTCTCAGTAGCCCTGTGTTCGGATGAAAGCTGAGCATTTCACAAGAGAGCCAGGAAAGGTGCAGTGTCTCTGATCCTGAAAGCAGCACCAGCAGTGGCTGCCAGTGCCCAGCCAGCAGCCACCTCAGGGTGAGTGACCAGGGCTGCAGCAGGAGTTCCATGGGAAGCACCACTTGGCCAACCTGTGCCTGGGCTGTTCAGTGTGGAATGGGGTTTAGTTGTGTTTTGTTCTTCTACGTAATCACAAAAAGCAGTTTTGTATTTCTTTTTTCAAACAAAAAGAAATCCTTCCATATCTCTAGGATGTGAGGGAGGAAGTGTCTGCTCAGTTCTATGAACTTCTGCAAAGTTTGGGAACTGGGCAGTGCAAATAAATTGGATCCTTGGGTTGATGACTGTAAGACCTGTGAAACCAAACATATGCAAGTGATGTGTGACACTAATTTCATCTCTAAACCATTGCACTCAGATTTACTTCTTTTAATTTAGGCCATTAACACAGTGAGAGAGGTTAAGCTGACTGTTATGAATAGCAGGACTCAAGCACAAGTGTTCCAAAGGCTATTCAGAAGTCCACAAAATGTGGCTTAGAGGAGCCAATTCATAAAATATTATTGGGTGTGTTTCCATGAGATTCTTGAAGTATTTCCCACTGATAACCATTCCTTGTTTACAGTTTCTAAGACAGTTTTCACTTTCTTGGAGTTCTTCCACAGTCTTCTGTGCTTATATTTTTAAATCCGTCCTGTCCCATTTCCCCTGCAGTTCCCTGCAGGGGAAGTTTGCATCTCTCAGCATACAGTGACTTCTGGCCTTAAAAAAAATAAAAAAATCCTGATTATTTTTAATTGTTTTTTTTAAAAAATATGGCTATAGTGTGATAGCATTTGTTTTGCACAAAAAAATGTTGCACAAATTATTGAGTAGGTTATTGAAAGCTTCAAATAGTATTCAGCACAATGACAGTACAGTGATTGGTGCGAAGCAGGAAATGAGATTGTACAGCAGAACTAAAAAGTGGTGGAACATTTGCCAATATTCACTCTTTTGGTTCATCACACTTAGAAAAACTATTATCTACTCTACTGCTCATTTCTTTCACATGACACTAAAATCTTAAAGGAGGTAAATAACTGTGGAATTTGCTTTGTATAAAACAGACGGCAATGCACACCATTAATAATATTAGCAAAGCTAGAAACTAAATAGATATACAGGCAAATGACAGAAAGGGGATTTTTTTGGGAGTTATAAGTGAGCCTGGGAGCTCATTTCTGCCAGAGGAACTTGTTCTGGAAGTCTGAGGTATTTCTGTAATTTTGTAACTGACTGAATAGGAAAGTTACATTGGAGGAAAATTATAGGTTTAGTCCAGCAGTATGTAAATAATGATTCATAGCGTTCTATGGTCTCTCTGAAGTGATTTTTTTATCTCCTCTTATACAATCTTTTTAATGTAAAGAACATATCTAATATGCAATTATACCTTAAACATAAAATGTGCAAAAGAACACACATTTTAAAATTACGCTTTCTAAGGATGTCCCCTGCATTTTTTTCTTAATTTTTACCAAAAGGTCACAGAAAGATTTACCCCAAATATGTTATTTTGTGCCTAAGTGTTGATTATTAGGACATACTGTTATTTACCCAGGAGATATCTTGTATGGTTGTCATCTGATATAAAGGCAGATAGCAGTTATAGTTAGAAATGGCTGCCTGCCATTTTGCTTAAAGAAGAACTTGTGTGATTTTTTTCTAAAGGGCTTAATATCCACATTGAACAAACCTCTAAAGCTGGCAGCAGCAGTGTAGGAAAAAGAAACCAAGTTGGTTTATTTAAGAGTTTAATCTGTCTAAAATGTGTGTGTCCAGTTGTCCATCCCCTTGGAATGAAAAGGCTCAGAAAGCAGGTTCTGAATTCGTTCCCAGTTTATTATCACGATTCTGCACGTCCCTTAAAACCTATTTAAGCTAAGAAATAGCAGGAATGAAAGCAAAGTTCAAACTGATTAAAGATGGCAAAGGTTTAGATTTTCCCATGTAGAGTACCTGAGTACCCTTCTTTCATGCAGAAATAATCTCAAATATGTGTAAGATGTGATAAAGAGTGAATTTGTGATAAGGTAGGTACTTGGAAAGAATAAAATCTTGAGGTTTCTAGTATTAATATGAGTAAAGAATTAAGTCTCCTTTGCAATATCTATTAATTTTAAGATTTACTGCACTCTCTTTTCCCTTCCCTAGCTTTTCTGGAACAAAAGATAAATAATTTTTTTGCCAGTGATTGTTTTCACATTGAACAGTATCTTGCTCTGTGACATTGTCATATTGAAATTAGAATCTAGGCTGAAAAATATGCAGTGTGAGCACGCCTGGAAGAAAATCTATTTTTATACTTATTCTAATCAGTTAAAAAAGTGTGACTTAATTGCTGGTCCATTGATCATAGCCAGCCCAGTCCATGAGCAACAAATTCACTGGGTGATTGTACTTGCAAAAATTAATCCCATCTTTCCAAGCAGGGAAACTGTGGAAATGGAAGTAATCAATGGAAAGTCAAAGCTTAGGCTAATCTTCACTTGGCTGTAAATGCAGGCCACTGTATGAAATGATCCAAAGGTTTTTGTTGCACAGACTAATAAAAAACAATGACCTGAAGTATGTCTGCTGTTGAAATGTCTAGACATTGCAATATTATTTCAGAATGAGGAATAAAAGTCATAAGCTTAAAAAATTGTTCGTACCACAGGGCACTGTTTGACTAAATGCTGACACTTATTTCTGGTAAATGATTTTTGACCCATAAGTTCTAGTTCTGGAGGTGTATTAGTGTAACAGTTTGGTATGTCAAGATGCCCTACATTAGCATTCCAGCCCAGAGCACACTTTGGAAGTGGCTCTGCCAGCCCTTCTCCATGTGCTCCTGTGGTTTGCTGACAGAGCAGCTGTCCAGTGGAAGCTGAACACTTCTTGCCTGAAACTACTCAGAGGATGCTCTGCAGGAGGGACCTTGTGCCTTCCAGCTGCTGGTTGGTCTGTCCAGGCTGGGATGACTGCAGTGAAACACAGAATGTATGATTTGCAGATATTTGGTTCTCCCCAAACTTCAATGTCTACAGCTCTGATTTCCATGGTTAGACTGCACTTCCTCAGGTTCCACTTCCATAACTCTGGCCGCACTCCAGGTTTGTTCTGTGTTGCCTCCTCCTTGGAACATGCAGACTCCCAGGAAGGCCATAATGACAGAACAGGTGTAAATCCCCATGGGTGTGTCTGTAATTGCATACTTGACGTTTCATATTTCTCTGCAGCTTAAGAAATAAAAAAGCAGAAAGAAAGCTTTTATCAGAACAAATTTGGTTTGGATGAAAATTCAACTTAGTCTTAATAAACAGTTTTGCTGGATCTTTTATATCAATCCATCCAGTCACATGCCAAGGTAAATGGTACTCAGATATTTTAGTTTTAAACTGATTGCTCTCACAATTAAAGGAAGACTGGAACTTGTATAGTGTTGCCTTTAACTATCTGAGTCTTACTTGGAAGACAGTGATTTGAAAGAATTGCCCTGATTTAGGCAGTTCCCTGACTTTCATTATGGGGGCATTTTTGGTTGCTTGGTTACCCATTTGAGATAACTGTATTTTAGATAATCACTGATGGAAATGTCACCAAGAAAGTGAGTGAGCAGCGTGATGCAGATTTTCAACAGGCCACAAATGTAAAAATAGATCTGTGCAAGCAGAAGAGAGATTGCAAGAGATAGATGTAGATAGAAGTAATTTACCTATTTGCTCACACTTACTGAACGCATCAGCACACCATTTGTATGTGCCACTTTGTTGTTGCTCTTGCATCTTTAGGCTGAAAGAAAGTGGAAATTGCAGAAGTGTGTGCTTTAAATCGGTGACAATGGTGATAATGGATGTCCCATATAATGCTGAGAGGAGAAATTGAGAAAGTGCATGGAGAAATCGGGCTCTTATAGCTAATTAGACATCCATTTATTCTGATGTCTGCAGTGGCTCAACCAATCTTTATTTTGTAAGGAAAAGTTAATTTGTTTATAAAACATGAGAAGTGAAATCTTGAGTATGTGAAATAAAGATTCATTAAAATGTTGTTTCTGATGAGAGGTGCCAGCTGCTGACTTGACCAGTTTAAAATTAAGCCTGCCTAGAAGTGAAGTCGTGCTTCACTTGTATGTACAATACAGTGACATGGAGTGTTTAAATGTCTCACCTCCGTTCAATTATTTTGATTATTTAAAAAAAAAAAAATTCCAAACTGAACACAAGTACTAAACACAAGTGATAATTTTGCTGTTGAAATGGAGTTTCCACTGAGATTATTCTAAAGAGTTGAGGAGAATGGCACAGATAGTGCAGGTGACAGCTTTCAACTGCTTCTACTCCATTAAACCTCAGAACACACCACTGTGGTCAATGCTTGTGACAGTGACTATTTTCCCCCCTAAGCTTAGTCTTGTAGGTCTGAGTGGATCTTCAAGCAGCAAAGGAAACTTCCCTTTGATGACTGAAAAGAAGTGCACAAAAAGGCAGAGGAAGAACAATTTAAAACAAACTTGGAAAAAATATGATTGTCTTAAAGACAAACCTAAAATTTTAGAGGTATCTTCAGATATCTATACCTTCTCTATCTGTCCCATTAAAAGTCCATTAATATTTAAATAGTTTAACCTTGTGTTATTTTAATCTGAAACTGATTTAATTTATTTAAATTTTAAGCTGAGATGTAGATGTGTTTGCTTTCTGCCCAGAAATACTGATCTTGAATAATTGGAGAGGCAGAAGAGCAATTTCCAATGCTTTCATGAGAGCTGGCTGGTTAAAGGAGCAGCTCTTGTGTTCTCCATACAGCTCTTAGTCCTGCTGTGTCAAGCACTGTGACATCTCTCATGAGATACTCTGCATTTGACAGATTTTACCATGTGATGAAGACTAGGAGCAATTTATAGGTAAAATAAACAAAATGGATATAAAAGGGAAAAATTAATAAAAAATATTTGTAGTTGTTAGCATTTTGAATTTTTCCAAGGGAGAGTCACCAGAGTGTGGGGGATAACCCAGCTATGACTAAAGGTTAGTATTCTGCCATATTTCCAGAAGAGAAGGTTGGAAAAGGCTTGTTTTCTTACAGTTCTAATATGCATTATTCCCCAAAATATCAGAATTTTTCTGCTCTTTCCCTCAAGATATTGTTTGCATTCCAGCAAACAATTTTTAGGGTATACTCTGATTTTAAGCTCTTTCATCAAAACTGTAAGAGCTCATAATTCCATTCTTGGATTTTTTCTTGAGCAGTTTAGGATTTTATTTTTCTTTTTAAGAAAGCAGAAATTCTTGTTTAGTCAGTTGCTTCCAGGATATTGCTGTTTCAAGAAAGAACTAAGTACTCAGACTTGGCAGTCAGAAACTAGAATTTAACAATTCGAAGTCCAGTTATCCCAAAACCCATGAAGAAGATTTCTGGAAGAGGGTGAAGCATCATCATTCCAGGGATGGCCTAATGTAATGTGGTATATGAGGCAATAGTACTAGATCAAAAGGGAGGTGTATATCCTTTTGAACATGAAGTTCTTGAACTCCAGCTGATTGGGGTGTGTCGCCCACTGGGACTGAGTGGCTTCTCACTGGCAATGTTTGGAGAGTTTAGGTCCACATTCCATTTCAGGAAGGGGTGGAAACTGAAGGTGGTAAAAGCTGAAGCTGAACACAGCCAGCACAGTTCCGGTGCCTGAATCTTTGTGACCCACTTCTCTTCTGTTCAGCTCTTTTTCTTTCTTGTTTAAAAGTATGCAATTATCCACTCTCCTCGTTGACTTGTGATACCTAGTTTTCCTTTCAGTCTGTACCGTGATAGGAAGAGATTTCTGCTAAGAACACATCTCTCTTGTCATTAGAAACCCTACTGCCATATAGCAGCTCTTTAGTGTTTTAACTGCAATAGTACTTCTGCCTTATGGGTCTTTGTATTGATTTTCCTTGTGGGAAATTTAACCCCATCATTCAAGAGTAAATAGTGGAATCAGCTGTTTACAGAGTGAGAGAACAACTTTTTCGACACTAGAAAGGGCAGCATATGTTGTGGCTGGCCTCCTGCTAGTTTTATTGATGGAGTTTTGGGGAGCTGTTATGTGCAGACATCGGGGCCAGCAAACCAATGGCTTTGCAAGTACACCTGATGTGCTTTGCATTCTCTGAGTGACCTGCAGAACAGACACTGCCTTGGGTGGAGCTGCCTCTGGGGCAGGTGCCACCCTGATCCTGGGAAAAAGATTTTGGTTGCAACCCTGTGTTTCTGGTCAAAGGCACATGTTCATCCTTACTCTTATTTAGGATACAAACTTCTCATGTGTAATTTTGAACCTGTTCTTGCTGTCTTACCATCATTACGTGGCTAATTCAGCCCCACAAGTCAGATTCAGGAGAGTCTGAAATTCTTAGGCCAACAAATTCCCACTGATTATGGTTGAACTGCATTTTTCTGGCCCTTCACAGAGTTAGGTTGCTCTTGGTTTGGTTCTTATTTGTTGAAAAATGCCTATATACAAACTTTCCACTTTTAAATATTTTGCCTTTTTATATTGCAGCATTACATTTAACAGATGTCATTTCTTCTTCATAGCAGTGTGGTAACAAACATATGCCATCCTTTCCTGGTAAAGGAATATTAGTATATTTATATATGTGTGGTATTAGATGGAGTGGTTTTGTTTTAGCAAAAGCACACTTCAGTTTTGCCTTAAACTCTTATCTGACTTTAAAGCCTGAATTTACCCATCATTCAAGTCATCATGGAAGAGACTTTACCTAGGATTTGAGTCCTTTGGGCTTTATAAAAATAGGATTATAGAACATCTGGCTGCACAGTAGGAATATTTCACTCTGAAGTACAGAAATAAAACCACAAAAGATAAAGAGAAAAACATTCCTGGCAAGAAATTAACCTTTCTTTATGTTTCTTCTATCCACCAAGCACTAGCCTCTTAGAGATGGAAGGCAAGGAGACAACGAAAGAAAAATGGAGAGAATTAAAGAGCCACATCATATCATTAATACTTTGGCAGTTTTGACAGCCATGAGTAGCAATGAAAAACACTTCTGTTTCAAAGCCTGAAATAAATAGGGAGCTTGGTAGCTTCTCCAAGTCAGGCCCTCAGTTCAAATTCACAGAAAGTAAACATTCCACACCCTTACTTGATGATGATATACTTAAGAGCAGAAAATTAAAAAGGTAAAAGGTGTTATGAAATGGAGAATGCAATTTAAAATCTATTACTTCTATGAACTGAGAGGTTTTAAAATGGAAATTTTATATGTATTTATATTTATACAATTATATATATATATAATATAATAAAATAATATATTATATTATATTATATTATATTATATTATATTATATTATATTATATTTATTTATTTATTTTTAACAAAAAGCCTGACTTTTAGGGATCATTTGTTCACATCTTTAGTAATTTTTTGTGTCTCAGTTAAAAACCCAAAGGAAGCATATCATGGGGCTGAACAAAGGTCTTTATTTCTGTCTTTTGGTAAGGATAAAGACATCGCAAAAATCTGAGGTTTGCTGTATTTTCATCAACATCATGTCAACACAAGAGTAACTTGTCATGACAGTTGTTGATTGCATAAAATAATAGCTGTTGTTTGGAATATTACTTAAATATTAATTATGTGGCAATGGGGCAAAGTACCATGAAAGTAATTTTAAAAACAGTTGCTTAATTCCAAAATGAAAAGCATTATCTAGATGTACTAGTTATATGTGGAGACCCAGAAAGGCATTCCCAATTAAGGAAAATGAGAGGCCTCCAGCCCTGTGCCCTCTCCCTGTCCATCAGCCTTTTGGTCTCTCCCTCCCTGTTGGCCCTTTGCCCTAACCCCACCCTTGTGACATCCCCACGTCCCCTGGAAATTGGTCTCTGAAGCTTCTTAACCTGGACACTCTCAACCCCTTTTAGTTCTTTGTTCCCTGAAGCATAGATGGTGCACACGTGTGGCCATAATAAATATCTCTGTGAAAGCCTTGCAAAGGCCCTTCCTGCTTCCTTACTTGCTATGGCCCCAAACAACAAACAGATGCAACAGCTATACAAAAAAACAAAAAAAAACAAAACAAAAAAAACCCCCATGTCTAAATAAAATATTTCATAATTAAAAAGATATTTGTACCTCAGAGTTGCAATGTCTTGTATCTGATAATGAAAATTAAAATTGCAAATGAGATATAGTTAAGATAATATAGCCTAACAATGTAATATAACCAATCTATTAACTATGTCATAATTTAAATAATTATTTTCTTTTTAAAAAGGGGGCAATTCCATTTAGGGAAAATAAATAAATAAACAAAACAAGCCAACCTCAAACAAACCAACCAAACCCCAAACCCTCAAGTACCTTTGTACTCATATCTCTATGAAGCTGAGTTCAGACATTAGCTCCTCAGTACATTCTTCTTGCCTGTTGGATGACATTCACCACGTCAGTGGGAATTTAAATTCCCATTCCTTGGGCCACTGGTTGTGCTGTTTCTGCTGTTGATTTTCAAGCCGCTTCTGCTGCTCATGTAGCAGTGAAATTCTGTAACTCACTCTGATAACACAAGGCAGCTCCTCTTCTTGTAGAAGCCAGCATTTTCCATGTTAATGCATGGCAAAAGTGCAGTATTAGATAAGCATTTGCTTTGAGTTTGCTAGAGCTCCAGAGGCTATGATCAATTATTACTTCTGTTTTTAAAGCAGATTCCTCTGGAATCAGGTCCTCTCAGCATTTGTGCCTGTGCAGTGCTGGCTGCTTTAATGATTGTCTACTTGGAGTGAAAGGAGATTAGAAGCTCTCAGCAGGCCTTTGTACAGCGTTCTTCAGTGCCCTCACTTCTTGTCAGTGGGATCTGAAGCTGGGTCTATCACTTTCCCATGTTAATGTTTCACTGTTCTCACGGAAGAAGGAATGTGCTTCCCAGTTTTGTGTTGACAGCACTAATATATATCAAACATTTCAAATAAATAAGTTAAAAGAGTCCTGTGTCTTTGTCTTCTGGCTGATGACAAGCTTTTGGCTCATTACCACTTCCGTTTAACAAAATGAGACCCATTTCTTCCAGGAGCAGGGATCTTGGGAAGCTTGATATCCAGATTTCCTGCCCTAGTGTGTTTGCTGCCTGCCAGCAACTGCTTGGGCATAATTCAGTGTAATTCAGAGAATCTCAGCAGAACCTGTGATCCTCTTTGCAGAGTGATGCTACAGTAATACAAAGTGAGACAGTGAGGCATAAGCAAAATGCTTTGCTTGTTTTAAGCAAGCCACCATTATTCCTAGAATAAATAAGATATTTTGAAATTATAAAGAATTTTATATAACTTCCTTCAAATTATTTGATACCTTTCCAATATATTAAAGAATTGCTAAGGAAAGACTGAATAATTTGCAATAGGTTTAATACCTTCTTAGCAAATTTCCTTGCCTTATGTTTTAATTTTCCATGATGGTTCACCCACACTACTTAAAGAGCAAATCAAAAACTGCTGTTGTGATTTTAAATTATTTTCAATTGCAGTTGGAAAGGTAGATTTTTCTTTAATACTAAAAGATGGCAATTATCTTGAAATGAGGTTCAGACTGAATCTTGCTGATGATTACAGAGATCACGCTGCATTTTAATGTGAGCATAGAGTAATCATATTAGAACATTTTTTTAACTTATGTCTTAAACATACTGAATCTTTGGGGTTTTTTAAGGTGGACAGTTTCCATTTTTAAGTTTTGTCTTGTTAGAGGCAGTAGAAGTCTTAAATATTTATTGTACAAATCAACCTGGATATGTGTGAGATATATCTCACACCAGAAGGGTTTGTCATGCACCAATACAGTGATGAAATAAAAAAGACTGGGTTTTCCTTATTCACTCTACAGTATTTATTTTCTACTTTAAATATTGTTATAGTGTTTCTTGTTCTAATACCAAGGACTTGTCTGCCAGGGAGGGCTCTGTGGAATAGGTGAGAGCACAGACATTTCCCAGCTGGATGCTCTTGTACCTGCTGAGCTGCTGTGTGTGAAGGGGATTTACTGTACACAGGGATTGTCATGCAGGTTGGTAATTTACAGTGCATGAAAAAAAGTATTCATTCCCCATTAGCTATTAGCTACTTAATAAAGCCATGCTTAGAACTGTTTTTAACTATTTATATTACAGCAGCTCACAAAAGTATCCAAATTACCCAGATTACTGTGTAGGATTGTAGTAAAATACAACCCTTACTCAAAATCCCATAGAAGGTAAATGAGTTGTAAATATAGGCAGGACACAAAAGCAGCAAATTAATTGTTCATATGTGTATTGGAAGCATATGAAGTGTCCAGTAATAGGATTTTGTGTTCCCGTAATACAGGAATGCAGTGCTGTGGGCAGGCTGCTCTTTGCCCTCAAAGCAGACAAGACAGCCTTGGCTTGTGTTGTGTAGCCACAGTTCTTTCAACAGCCTTGTGAAAGCATCTGTCTGCATTTCTCTGTCTCTCTTGCCCTCATGACCTATGAACCAATGGGCCAGTTGCAGGAACAAGAAGCAAAAATGGAGCACTTTGGGATAAGCTAGTTCTTCAGATGGGTAAAAGAGATACTCTGTGACACAAAGTGAAAAGCTTTGGAAGGAATTCCTACTCAAAAGACAGGTTTCTGTTTCATAATATTTGTGCCCTGATTGATCTGGGAGTGATCAATCAGCAGTGGCACCTTACCAGAAAGAGAAAAGCTGAAGACACAAATCTGCAGAAAACCAAATTGCCCTAGCTGAAATGCTAAAAACTTCTCTTCATTTTTAAGCAAACTGTATGTGTGTATTATGGACTTCCTATTTCAGCCAGATGCTCATGCAGTAGCTGAAAGGAAGCCTGGGCAAAGATGTATTTCAGATGATGCAGGTCCAACTCTCCCTTTTCCTGGGAAAGTGACCAGGGCACAAGCTGTATCATAATGTTGCATGTATGGAGAAGTAGAGGTTTCATCCTTTGCAGTTTATGAGAACTCCAAGAAGAGAAACATGGAAGCATGTAGCATGCAACGAAGAGGAAAAGGGCATATGGATTAAAAAAATTTAAAAATTCCTCAAAAGCCAGGTAATCCATCCAGAGTGACCTGTTGTGCAGCCCCTGTTTTAAAGAATATATAGCCTTCTAGAACAGAACCACTGTTCTGTGTTCCTACAGAGAGAAAAGATTTCAGTGATGAGGATTTATTAAACATTGCCCAGTTCTATGCTGGGACAAAATCTCACCACCATGCTGAAGTGCACTGGAGTCGTATGAACATTTTCCAGGAAAGTATCTGTCATGTGATTTAGAGACCTATACATTGGAACTTCTCAGTAAAATAACTAAGGAGTCTCTTAATGTCCAACTTGTGTTCCTGCATTCATTTTTTCCAGTTTCTGTATTAATTTAGTTAAGTGAATATCCCAGAGAACTATTTTACTCACTAACAGAAGTAATATTAATAGGGAAAATGTATGTGACTAAGCGGGTAATAAAAACATGGACTCTAGAGAAGCTTCTTCCAGACAACCATCTAAATTATCATTAACATCTCCACCATTTCTGTTTTATTTATTTGTCAAGAAAGGCTTCATCATCATATAATTGTGTTCAAATTATTTATTTTTATCCTCTGCTGTTATTTGCAATTAAATTCTAAAGAGAACAGACGTTACTGTTCAAGGGCTGAGTGCTAATCTTGTACTTAAAAGGACTTTTTTCCTTGGCAGTTGAGTAAGCTCAGCCAGACATAGAATGCTGTAAAATTTCCAGAGCATCCACTCTATGCCATAGTTTTTACGTAACTCTGATTTTATCCGCTTTAAACTTAGAAATTATGTGTTTTGCATCAAATAAATTGCACAATTCAGGGGAATACAGAAGAACCTGCTGCAAACAAATACATGCTGCAGTACTGATACCACAAGTTAAGGGAAAATACTGGGGAAAGATCTGTTTATATATCAGGTTGATATTTCAGTCCCTTGTAGTGTTCTTTCTAATATCTTAACCAAAAGTTTAAGTAGTCATAGCACTGCAACATTTCCAGCCTGGCTGCATTAGGCATCACATCATGGTATATGTGTCTTCCACAGTCAGGTCAGAATTAGTTTATGAATATATCACTTCAGCCTTCTCTTTTTTTTTTTTCCTGTAGAGGCACTCTGCTATTATATCTGTGGCCATCCATAATTACATAGGCTGCTGTTTCTACTTCAGTTGAAGTATCATTAACAGGTATTCTGGAAGTGCCTAAAAAGAAGATCCAGTCTTCCCTGCTGCCTCTTTACAGTTACAGATTTTACTCTAACATGGACCTGAGTGAAAAATTTTGAGAGTAATTAAGCTGCTGCTAAGAATTTTTGTGATCCCTCTGTTTCTAACCAACTTAGATCTGCTAATTTTAGAAATGTTCTGTGGTATTTGTGTCTGTCTGTTTCTTGAGGCTTTGGCTCTGCAAGGAGTTACTCAATAACAACAATTTCTGAATGCTGATTGCAATCTAAATATTTTGGTTAACTAAGGACATCTCTAAAAGAGTAGGATCAGGCTATAGGTATCATTTAGGGAAGAGGAGAGGACAGTGGTACCATCTTTCATTCTCTGCAGAAGAAAAAGGGTAGCCTTGTAGCTTAGAAGACAGAAACTTTTCAGAACATTAGGTCTCCAGCATCTAATTCTATGACTGTTCAAGTGTTTTGTACAAAAAACAAGTGCCTTTCAGAGAACAGCTGGCAGGGAAGGAGTTCATTCCTCTCTTATCCTAACATGATCTTTCAGCTTGTCTCTAGACTCTTTCCCACGTCAGGAAAGAAGGGATTTTTCAGATGGGTTTTCTCCATCCAGCATGATTGATGTGAGCACCACCTTAAAAAAAAAATTCATCCAATATTATGAAAGGCACCTCATCTGTCACAGGAGGCTAAAAAAGCTGGCTCAGGAAGTCACACTGCCCCATAAGCAGTGCAAAGGCATTTTGCACCATTGCCAGAGGTGTGCTTTCAGTTCTCTGGACTGATCCGTACTGGGACAATCCCAGCACAAGTGGAACGCTCTGCAGGCTGCATTAGTTGCTCCAAGCTTGCTTTTGCTCCTCGAAGTGCAGACTGTCAGGCCTGCTGGCTGCCTGTGGGACACTGAGAGCTGATGGCATGTTCACAGCTCGGGGCTGTGCAGACCTTTCTGCTGTGCCTGCTCAGCCCAGCTGCAGGGCAGCGCTCTGTTCAGAAGGGCGCATGAGTATTCATGTTGAAACTCAGCTGGTGTCTCTCCTTGTTACAAATATTTATTGTTACTAATGTTGCCAATACTTATTATGGATATTTTTGTTTAATTAATGAACGTAAGTTGCTAATGTGGAAATGTAAGCGGATAAAGCCCTCAGATGGAGCCCTCAGTGTTTAGGTTGCAAGCAAACTTCTTTTTCATTCTGAGGAGGTGAGAGATGCAGTAGACTCGTTGTTTCAGAAGTGATGCCAGATCCCTAGATAACGTCTGCCCACAAGAAATGTGAGATACATCTGAGCAGGATAACAAGAAAGTGCAGCAGAGATAAAGAACTGACGCTGTTTGAAAGGGATATCAAGTATCATTTTCGAAAAGACTAGATAACATTAGCTTCAAGCCAAACACAAAAGATAGCAATCTTTTATAAAAGAGGTGACCATGTGTTTAACAGCTGATGAATTTGCTACAATACAAAGAATTAGTAGGAGGAAATTAGAAAAAGTAGAGGAGCTTTATTGGCTAATCCGTGGGGTTTTTGTGTGCCTTTCTAATTCAGATCTCCATTTTATATTACCCTTATTTCCAATTTTTTTCTCTTTACTGAACTGTTACCTTTATTTCAATATCATTAATTCATTTTGATCTTGAGCACAGTTGGTGGCAAACTGCTGTCTCTCTGTTACAAATTGATTTGTCCTTTAAAAAAAGGGAGACAGACAGAAATGTCAGACTTGTTTCACAACGGGAATGTTGAATGTAAGACTTGGCTCCAATACAGTGTCCACCCAGTGGTTCTATGAATAAGTGTTTATAGATTGTACTGAGCTTTCTAGCCAACTCCTAGTGTCTCCTATAATTGCTACTGTAGGAAACAAAAATGTTCGTCTGAAAAACCAAACTCTTCATTTAAGCTGTGCAGAGCTATTATTCTGCTTTATGTGTAGTTTGCTAAAGGACGATAAACTTATGTGTTTAAAGAATACAGAAATACGAGATTGACTCGCCACAGATTTTCTTTCAACTTCAGTGATGGTTGACAATATGGCTCTGGTTTACCTGACTTCTGGGACCTTTCTGGTTTTTGGTATTTTGATGGGGGTTGAAAGAAGTAGTCCGTGTACTGATCTTGGTATTTTGTGAGTGTGGTTGAAAGAAGTAGTCCGTGTACTGATCTTGGTATTTTTGTGAGTGTCTTTTCTTAACTGTTGGTTCTACTACAAAAGCTTCTATCGTTGTGTCTACAGGCATTTTTTCCCCATTGTATTTTCTGTTGTTTAAAAATGTAGAAAATATTAGTTCAGAAGAAATGGAAAGAAATAATCCAAGAAAAATCCTCACTATATTGACAAAAGTAATGATTACAGCAGGCAAAGTAGCCAGGAAAAGCTATAAAAGGTCTCTCTAAAGGGCAGTGGAAGAATGTGCAGAAGTACGTACTTGTGTCTGGCATATGGGATCATACAAGTGATGAATTATGGGGCTTTTTTGTTTTGTTTTGTTTTGTTTTTGAATTAAGCAAATGCACATGAATTGGTCCTATAGCTTTAGCTTAATTGATATTGGTAATTGCTCTTTGAATGTATTAATATGTGCCATATGCTAAATCTATCACTGGCTTAAAGTCATAATCTCTAAGTGAAACAGTTACTAAATGGTACGGTGACAGGATTAATTAAAAACTCTAAGATACATGTTGTAGAAACTGTCATTGTTCTACAGTGCTGCTCTGCTTCTTAAATAAGATGGGTCCTATCTAAACACACAAACAGCTATACAGTAAAAAAAGGGGGAAAATAAGGAAAAATTGTATACCACCTGCTGATGTGTGAATTGGATAGCATTGCAGGAAACGACATGTGTTAAATTACTCTGATGATAGAAGGAAGAAAAGTTAGAAAGTAAATGGTTTATTTCAAAACACTGAATTAGAACATAGCATGTGTTCAATATGAAACAGAAAAGCTGAATTCAATATAGTATTGGCCACTGACACTTTAAGTTTGAACAAATGCAATGGTTCTAAAATTTAGGCATGAAGTAATTGAACATATTGCTATAATGTGTGCAAAGAATTAAAGATTATACTTTAATATATTTATATCCCTTATTCTGAAAGCCTTCCAGCCTTAAAGCCCATTTGTATAGAAGCATGTGTGCAATAATGTGTGTGCTTGTCCATAGAAGCACAATCAGAGTTTTCAAAATCTCCATGGACAATGCACTTGTGGCTTTATATGCAAGTGTCAGATACAGATTTTTGTACTGCTTATACACAGGAAGGTTATTTTTTAACTTTACCCTTTGTATGTGCTATTCAGCAAAAAAAATGGAAAGAGAATTCCAGAAGCTCATTCATGTAATATGATTCCCTCTATATTTATGATCCTTTAATTGAGACATATTGCTGTGTATCCAAAATGTCAGACTGCTATTTTATATTAGAAATATTAATCACAAAGCTTGGCAGTTTGTTATATCACATCACTGAAGGAGGCAGCCTTGGTCATAGGAAAAATGTCTTTCCAAAAGTCTGTTATGCTAAGAATTTGTCAATGTGAAATTTTAGAGGGTGTGGGGGTGGTGGGATGACACAGGACAAAAACAGAAGTTTAAATCTGGATTTGTTCAGGAAGAATGTGTTTAGTGTCCAGAAAGTTCCAAGTGTTCTTTCAAGTCAAGAATTAGAAAAGAATTTGGCTTAAGGGTTGCTCTAACTTGGATCTGAACTGACAGCTGGAACTGATAAGAAATTAATAACAAACCTTGTAATAACAGAAAAAAATATAGTAATCCATATAAAGAATTTATGTAAGAAAAAATTGAAATGGAAAAGTAGAGTTATCAGGAGAAAATATATAGTTGATATGGCTACAAAAGTGGGTAAATTAGGAAAAGGTTACATCCTACATATAATTTTGCCTGTTAGTCAACAGAAGTGGCAAGATCACCAGTTAAGTGATTAAGACTGCAGTGTGCTTTTCCTATTTATTTTCCGTCTTGGGAAGGATACATGACAATGTACTAATTACATTAAGAAAGCAAATAATTTGAAGTCATTTAGTAACCAATGAAAATATTGACTATCATTTAGGTCTAAACAATTTATACAACGTCCATGGTTCTGCTATTTGAATGCTTCTTGTTCAGAAGCTCAAATTTATGTGCTGTGAAAACTCAAGAAAGGTGCTGAAAAGAAAGATAAGATGGTTGTAGTGTTTCCTCTCCACAAGAAAGGCCCTTTATTCCGTGCAGTTATCTCATCCAGGAAGTAAAATCATAGCAAGAATCATCAGTTGGAAACTGAAACATAATAAATTCAAATGAGAAATCAAACAGAAGGTGAACAGTGGTGCTGATTAACCTTGAACAAACCTAAGGGAGTGCAGAGGTTTCCAGTCCTTGACAATCTGCAGTCAGGACTAGGTGTCTTTTTGGAAGGTCACACACAAGATTTTAAGCTCATTACTGGAGTAACTAATGACCTGAGGTATACAAGTTTTTATCAATGCCTCTGACTTAAAACATTGCAATTTGTTAGTCTTGGAGAGAGGCAAAGGAAGTTGAAAATCTGTTTTATAAGACAATGGGGAAAAGCCAAGATGTTTCTCTGCTGAAGGGAGGCTGGCACAGGGGAGGATGGCACAGGGGGCTGGGGATGGCAGCCGAGGGATGGCAGGGGACGGCAGGGCTGTGCCCAGCTGGCACTGCAAGGACAGTAAGCAGCTGACTTTTCGAGGGGTGCTCTTCAGAAGCTTTTCTCTTAGTGGCTGCTCCTCGGGACGTTCCTGCTCTCCTCTGGCTGCAGTTCTGAGCACACTGAGAGCACTGCTGCTCTTGTGCATAGTCAGAGTTGTGGAAGACTTTAAAACAAACATCTGCCAGCAACACATCATTTCCTGTGGTTGTCCTAGCCATGAATTTTTTACATTGCTTTGCATTCCCTCATGCACATTGCTACACTCTGATCATGCTTCTTCGCTCCCCTCGTATTCACTGGTCCAGGTTAGCTTTAATGTAAAGATCAGCTTGCGCTGCTGACCACCCTAAACTGTATGGAAAGATTAGATCAAATTGCTCCTCTTGTGCTGACTAGTTGTGCTGTGCACCCAGCAATGAGAAGATGAAAAAACCACAGAAATACAGCTGTGTTCCAAGTAACTCTTGTTTACCGCGGTGTATAAACATGTGTGGCTTTTCTGTTTAGATATGCTGTCTCTCTCTCTCCAGTATTCTGGTGGTTTCTACAGCAGATCACAGGAAAGGACTTTAAATTGTGCAACTAAAACTAATTTTTTAGTTCAAACACATGAAATGATCCAAAGTGATGATTTGACAAAGTGATGGTTTTTGACAAATCAGTATATATATACAAATATATTTTTGCTGGGTTTTGGTTTTTGTTTTGTTTCTTTTTTTTTAACTCCAGATTAAATTTTTGAGGCGTTTGCATTAAAAGGGTTGGAAACAAAAAGGAATCTCTGACAGCATCTAATTCTTCTGGCAAAGTGGCAAAGAAGATACTCTCCATCCCATTGAGCTCAATGATTTCATGCTTAACCCACAAAATAGAAGGAAAATATAGGCCAGGAGTCTGGGAAATTGTATTTAGAGACACTGGGGGAAAGTCTGAGATGGGTAGGGCAGGAGAGTTTGGTTTAATTTTTTTTTTCCTTCTCCTTGGGAGCTTGTATCTGGGAAGGAAAGATGGATTGAGAGAATGGTGTCACAAGGAATGCATAACCCTCTGAAGTGTTGTACTAATAGCATGAGAGAGGGTAGAGGCTGGTCAATAGAAAGAAGAATTTGGGAAACACCTAAAGAAATAAACATTGAGCAGCAGGTATACCGAAACAATAACAATGCTGTCCCTGGGAGATGGAAAAGCAAATTGCAATTTTGACACCACAATAAATTAATTAAATATTGAAACAGGTAGGGTGTTGTGGCTGGTTGGGGGTTTGTGGGGTGAGGAAAGGAGGAGGAGATGGAGTGATGGTACAGAAAATATTAGACATTTGTGAATCATTCACCATTTTACTGACAGTGTGAAAAAGCTATTGCATATGCAGGCTTTTATTGAGAAAGTTACGAAGTTGTTGCATCCTACAAAATGTCCATATTTCATTTTGTAACTGGCAGAACACATAGGGTCCTGCATAACAATACTCAGCTCAGGAGGAGGCCTGTGCATCTTAATTTTCTTTAGTACAGTAATGATCCAGTTTGAGATAGGAATTTGTGTTTAGCAATTCTGATTTAATTTACAACTCAGCTAGAATATAATTATTTTCTGATTATACTTAGGATTTTGTGATAAAAGATTGGTTTTGAAGTTTGTAGGAAGAGGAAATACTCAAAACTTTTTGTAGTCAACATTTATTTGTAGAAAACTGAATTTTCTGCTAATACAGAGTAGATGATGAGTTTTTTTGAGTTTTATTTACCTTGGTGTCAGAATTAATTTCAAGCTGAAGGTAGGTAAGAGCTAATTACAAATTTTAAACCCTAATGCCCACCCAAGAGTTTTGTTAATTTGTACTGATGACTGAAAGATTTTCAAATTAGCTAGTAAATATTATTAGAAACAACACACAATTATCATAAAAGGTCAATGCTTTCATTGTCAAAGATTGCATAGGATTTGGGTATTTATTATGATGCTAATGTATGAGCAAACAGAGAAAATAAAGACTTATCAGTTTAACACCATGCTGCTTCTTCAAGCAGTTCTTATATTCCTATACCTCTACTAGAGCATATTTTGGATGTTTTTTTCTCTTGTGTAGTTGCCAGCAAAGTGTCTGAGGGGAATCATACAGGAAATGTGGAAGACCAAGGATGTCTCCTGTGTGTTGGCAGCTTTCACCTTTCTCCTTGTTTTTACTGCCTGTGCAGGACTCCAAAAGGTTCACTGCTCTACCATGGAACTTCTCTCTCTTAATCACCATTAATTCAATATATTTAATACAATGCATTCCTTTTCTCCCTTTGTAAATCTCATTAAATCTGTGATAGTATTATCAAGGCCATGAGCCTTGTCCTTTCAAAACATCTGTACAAATTCAAAGCAGATGCTGTATATATCTCTGGTTCTTGGCAGAAACCCTCATGTATCCCCAACTAGCACATTTATCTGCTACCTAGGAGGCATCAGACAAAATATTGCAACTCCACCACTGGTTTCTCAGGTGTCAAAGGTACAAGCATAGGCTTATTATCTTATAAAACACCTTCATCTGGTCTCGCATCAGTACAGCTCAAAAATCTCCATTAAAGGAGGGAAGAACAGATGATTTTCAGAGACAGACCCTTCTGTTCCTCTTCCAAGGCATGATTCCTTTCCTCACACTCTGATTGTAGTCCCATGTCTCCATCCCAAATCATGCCTGGGAATGCATGCTGCAGTGCTAGAACTGTCACTGTAGCTCTGTCACTGTAGCTCCTGCTCTGAAGCAGTAACCAGTGCTGGAACAAATTCTAGAGATAACACAGACTTTTATGAAGTTAATTCATCAATCATATGCCACATGTTATCCTGCAGAAATCAAATGTTGGCAGACGTATTTCCTCCTCCAAAACCGCATTTCAGGCTGCTCTTCTGGCTTGGTTGTGCCTCTGGTGCCAGGGTTACAAGTCCTGTGCCCACAAGCCCATGTACTGACCCAGGAACCAGCGGTGCTTCTGCAGAATCGCGCACCCTCCCTGTCTCATGACTGTCGCAGCTGTTCTGAGGACATCCAGTACACCGAGAGCAGAAAGCTCCCTGTTGTACTTAAAAGTCAACTGGTTTTGACAGCTATCACTGATGAAGAGAAGAAAAAATAGATGGAGAGTGCTATAATGGAGCTCTACCTTTTTTTTTTTTTTTTCTTTAACTGGGTGCAGTTTCTGTATTTGCTGTCAGAACCACAGTGTGAAGAGCAAGAGCAGCAGCATCACTCCCAGGAGCTTGTTCACCCCAGTGCCTCCAACATGGCAAGGCTGCCTCACCTGCAAGGGCTTAGGAGATGGTGAAGCCTCTAAAGCTCGTTAGGTTTGGTGGAGAGGTGCTTCTTTCAAATTAACCTTTATACCTTCATACGTTTCAAAATAACAACACTAGAATATGTGTGGATACTTACTCCAGAATTAGGGCCCCATTTATGTATAATAACTTGTAATTTCTGCAAGAGGTATTGACTGCAGGGACATAGCTTGAGGGCCGGTCACGGTAAAGCATTTCTTGGAGCAGGGAAAAGAGCGCAATGGTCTGAGGCGGCGGTTCTTGTGTAGCAGCACCCGTGTTAGCTGAGGCTAACAGACACAGTGGTGTCTCCTGTGGTTTGGGTCACTGCAGGATTTGTACTTTTTCCCGTACAGGGGTGAGGGCCGGGGCGGGTTCAGGGTCCCGGTGAGGGTCCATGGCCGAGCCCCTCAGGGAAGCTGCTGTGGCCTCTGTGGAGTGTGCGTTAGAGCAAACAGAGCCTCACGGGCGGCGGGTGTGAGGGAAAACGCGTGAGGAGCAGCCCTGGCAGCACCCAACAGAGAAAACAGGTGTGAGAAGGGTATTTTAGTCTTTGTTTCTCACCATTAAACCCTTCTAATTAGCAATAAATTAATTTTCCCAATGCCAAGTCTGTTGTGCCTGTGACAGCAATATCTCCCTGGCTTTACCTCATACCACGAGGTTCCAGTCTCATTTCCCCCCGCCCGGCTGAGGGGGGAGGTGAGGGAGTGGCGCTGGGTGACTGGTGGCCAGCTGGGTCACCCACCACAGCTACCTTGACGTAGGGCTCTCAAATGTTTTGATGTTACATCAAAATATGTCCACGGTTTCTGCTCGCCGCACAAAGAGTGTCTGGGGTTTAAGACTTCATTCCAAGTAACACAGGAGGGAAAGGAGTGCAGCTGAGAAGGCCTTGTGCCGCAGAGCAGCCCTGCGGTGAGGGAGCAGGGCAGGGCTGTCCCCAGGCCGGAGCCGCGCGGTGTGCACAGAGCGGGCATCTCTCACCGCGTCACATCTGTCACCATGTCACATCTGTCACCATGTCACATCTGTCACCGCGTCACATCTGTCACCGCGTCGTATCAGCCACACTGGCTGCTTGCTGGGGCTGGGGCCGGGCTGCTCTGTGAGGGCTCGAAGCACGGACTGGGTGGGAGCAGCACGTCAGACAAGCGTTAAAGGCAGAGCTCGCCTTTGTCGGGGGTTTGAAATAGAGTCGGGGACTCCCAGAGATAAAAGCAAAAGCTTTTGCCTCTGACAAGCCACACTAACAACATATCTTTGTGAATTGGTGCTGAGGGAGGCTTGTGAGATGTGATAATGGTTTCCTCCAGCGCTCTTCCCTTCTTGGTCCAGCTGAGTGCATTTGTCACCCTCCAGTGCGATACCTCGATGCAGAAACTCACAGGTGACTTTAATACAGGGATGAAATTCACTCTTGTGCAGCACCAACTGGAATTTGTGACCTTTCTTCACAGAGCTGAACTTAACCCTGGAGGAATAACAAATTCACAGGTGATGCCAAACTTCTTTGATTTTTTTCAGACCAAATGGTTTTTCTAAGGAAGCGACGCAGTTAGAAATGGAGGAATGAAAGCAGCAACCGATGGGCATGGCTATTGCATTAGAAAATAGTTAATAGTGTTGCTATTTTCATGAAATACAACTTCCTGATGACTCAATAACATATCCCCATAACTAATTAATACATATTTTGAAGATTATTACAATGTTGTCACTTACAGGCTTCTAACATCTCCCTAGGGATAGGACAGCTAGTTAGATCAACAGATCTTCCTCAATTAGGCCCCAACTTCACATCAGTATTAGAGCTTCTATGTTGTAGATATTAAATATTAATTTTGATCCATGTAAGGGGTGAATGCCTAGTCTGCCTGTGCTTCCTGTTGATTTGCATGGAAGAATTGTAAGGATTAGAGAGAAATCTTGCAGAAATTCTTACATGTGCCATTCAGGCAAGCATCTCAAACATCTTAATTTGTTTTCTTGTTAGGGAAACTTAATTAGAATTTTCAGTATAGAACTTGGAGTCATAAAAAAGCTGATTTATTTAGTATGTCTTTACATATTTTAGTGAAATTATTGGGCAGAAAGTATCACCTACATTTTAATGGTACACTTTTAAAATAATATTAATTTGCAAAACTGAAGTGAAAAAAAAGAAGGTACATGGTGTTAGAAGTTAGTAGATGCTAGAAATACCTTTTATTTCAGTAATGCAAGCCTTTTCCTTTTCCTCTTTTTAAAATGGTTGAATTAGATTACTAATGTCTCTCGAAGGATACTTAAACTAATCAGGAAAGAGCTTCTCTCCTCCCAAAAGGACTTGATAGGGTTGTCCCGTCTGCCATGTATTATTTGCATGAGCAAAGAGAGCTTCTAGTACTACCTAATGAGAAAGGATAATGGAATCATATATATTAATGCTCAAGGCCTGATAAGAGCTGATGCCCCCTGAAACAAGTTCTGAGTATGTCCTTTGGGAAGCATTTCCTGCACAGATGTTTTTATTAAATGTATATGGAAAATGTACCAGGCAATACCACTTCCAGTATTAACAGGTTCATGTGCACTTGTCATGTAATAAAGGCAAAATCCTCAGACCCATGGCATCCATAGCCTACAGCTTGCACCAGTTTCATTAAAGGCTAGATCAGATCTCCTTGTATATCATAAATCATGGCATTCCACTTGGTTGCAGCAACATGAGTTTTAATAGGTTTCTTTAACTGAAACAAGTTGCTAAGCCATACCCAATCCAATTTTCTAGTGAATGCACTGCTCCTCCTTAGAGTGTCTAACGGTTAATTTAAGAACAAGGGAGTTATATTTCTAACTCTAATTCCCTTTGTTTCAGCTTCTATCTTACTATCCCTTTCTTCTTGGTATTAAAGAACCCCTTTGTAACAAGGATTTTCTCAGTTATGGTCACCGGTCTTCTTTTGCATACAGTTAACAGATAGAGCTCTTGGAATAATGGAGGCCTAAAAACCTCTCCAGTCCTCTAAACATTTCCCTTTTTCTCTTTTATGATTCTTGGTAAGTTAGGGTTTCTTAACAGTTTATTGATTCCTCATCTTAAAGGTGAAAACATCTAATTCTTTAATATATGTGGGAGTGTCACTGTGCAGAAAGTACTCTGATGACAAATGTAGTTGTGAAGTTTGTCCAAAACCATACTGCTGCTCTCACTTTATGATTTGCAGTAGCTGCCAAGATTTCTTTTTCAGTTTGTCCTTCAGCCCTTCAGGGATGAGGGCTGGGTGAAATAGGGCACACCGTTTTTTTCCCCCCAAGCTTTGTTTCCCAGCTCAACATGTGACACTTCATTTTCACTGCCTTGCAAATGTCACATGCATCTGTTTCTTTGTGTAGCAAATCTCAAGATTTGCATAAGTAAATAGCTTTCAGCACTCTTGAAGCCACAACAATGTACAAACATGTTTGAAATTGTTGAACTAAAAATTATATTTGACTGCCTGCTGTGAATAAAGGTTTAAGAGACTGAAAATTTTATTAATGATTTCAGTGTAAAATCATACTGAGATGATTAGGATGACAGGCTAACCGTGTATGCTGAAGTTTTGGGCCCTAGTTTTCAGTATGAGTTTCTCCTGGAAGAGTTTGAACCACACTGCAGTGCCTTCATTCGTCTGCAAAAATGGTGGAAGTCCAAGGTGTCCTGTGAGCAGGAAATTGTGAGATATCTCAGACTCCTCCAATGGTTTATTTTCATAAAGGGATTATTAAAGACACTTGATTCTCACTCAAAACCTGCTGTGGTTTTATTTGGCAGTGTAAATACATCTTCATATTTGTTCATGGAAAAAAAGATTATGGAAACTATACACGTAAAAATACAATATCACTGCCGTTGAAGTTTTCTTACTAGGAAATACCACTGCTAATCTAATGATGGCATGTGTCCCTTTTCCTCCTGCCTTTCCAGCATCTATCTGTTGCTTTTTTTATCTGTTCCTGACACAGTTAATTTAAGAGATGATACCTTTAATGGTACACTTAAGGCACCTGTCACATATGGGACACTACAAGGTGTAACATAATGACGATAATCAGCCCCAGAACTGAACTGATGTGATAGTAAACGTGAAGCCTGTAGATTCCAACTTCCTCTAAAACCTGTCAGTTATCTTTAAATAGGAGAGCTGGACTGTAAAAAGAGCATTTTAAGAGCTTCATGTGATAGCTGCAAAATGGAAAAAAATGCCTGGCTATTAAAAAGAATAGGTGTCTATTATCCAAATTATTTCAAGGATATGGAAAAGAAAAAACAAACCTGTTTACAAGTCCACTTTAGCAAGACTAATTTTGACTCATTGTTTTTTTATCAGTGACAAATGTATGTAAGCACATATGTAGGCAAATGTCACCCATATTATTTCCAGTTATTATTTAACTATACATAGTCCTTTACATAAGCACTCCGTGAAAATAAGATCTTTGAAAAAAATATTGAAAGGTTTCAAAAGGAATAAATATTGTTCTGCAAGTTCAGCCTGTAACGTAATGTGCAAATCACTGGATTAAAAGCAGTGGGTATCACAGGTCAACTGCATTCACTAATCACTGCCTCAGCCAAAGAGATTGACTTTGTTGCTGGCTGGCTGCAGTAAGAATAGTAAATCACTTCATAGTCTTTATATTTATTCAGTTCACAGCTTGATCACCACTGTTTCACCTTTCCTCTGAAAAGCAGTAATGTTCTTTGCTTTGTCCAGGAAATAGAAATTGTTCATGGAATCTCCTCACTACTTGTTTGAAGTGAATGCAATACAGCTTATACCCACTGGTTCCTGAAATGAAGCTCTGTCATAGCATGAATATTTCTGTTGAAAATTGGGAGGGGGAATTTTTGCCTGGGTTTTTTTGGGGGTTTTTTTAGACAGCCTCTGACAGACAATTGTGCTGCTTTATGCATTACAGTTTCTGTACTTTGTTATCTGTGAAGACTGCCGTAATACAACTTTGCAGGTAGAGCTGCAGGCAGGCATCTTGTGAAGGATGAGCCTCCTGGGATACTGATTGCATTACCATGCTAAACAAAATTGCTGTAACAAAAATGTTTAGCCAAATCTCTGCAGAAAAGGGTAACGTTCATTCAAATGCATTTTCAAAGGGAATCTTCTGAAATGGACAAAGTACCTAAATATGCCTTTGATGTAACTATATATGCAGATCTAAGATGAAATGTAAGTGTGCAAGATGGCATGCTGTTTCAAGCTGTACGGTTTTAACTTTATTAAGAATGAAAGTGATGTGTTAAATACTTACACCAGTGTGTCTTTGTGCCAAAAACACAAGCCTTTATGTCTAGGTTTAGAAAGATAGATTTGGAGAAAAAATTGGGCCTATAGCAAAGAACTGCTATGCTGAGGCTGTGGGACTGGGCCTTTCTGTGGAAGGTACATGGAGATGTGGGCTTGTCCTTCTTGGAGTAAATACCCTTCTCCATTGAATTCCTTGGTTTGGGCTAATGTCTTAAAAAAGCAAAAGTCTGCATCAAATATGAGCTACGGGCAGGTCTGCAAGACCAAATGGTACAGCTGGTAGTACATCCTTTTGTAGCAAATCAGTAGGTAAAAATAACTTTAAATGTGCTGCTTTGATGGCGGGTGTTTCTTCTCTAACTGTTAACCTAATAAGTTCTGAGTTATAATTCAATGTGATAATCAACATCTGGTTATGTGAGCTGACTGCCTTGTAAAGAGGGAGAAATGAGTTTCACTTTAGAAGTATTCTAGTTCACAAAATGGAGTTTGGAAGGTGCTGAATCCTTGCCTGTGTACATATTTCAGATCCTGTTAACAGCAAAACATGCTGCTATCAAACTGTGAAATCAAAGGAGTCTGATAGTATTTTGTAAATCAGTGGCAAGAAAAATGGAAGTACAAAAAAATGTTAATTTAGGCCAGAGTTTTTCAAAGCTATGTCACACATGCAGTTACATTAAAATGAGTATGTTCTACACATGCAATTAAGTGTTGGTTGGGGTGCAGCTAATGAAATATAAGCATTGCTTTTCACATATGTCCTCATGAGCATTCAGACTTTAATGTATTCTTGTGCTTAAGACATGGTCTTCAAATATGGGAGTGGTGTTACTGTCTGTTAGTCTCAAACACAGGAATGCATGATATTGCCATAAGATGAAGATATCTTAAATCAGATGTAAGAAAAGAAAAGCTTTTCAATTAGCTATTATTTTGATTGATAAATTGTAGTATATCACATTTATAAAATAAGCAAGTAATAGTCATTCATTAATCAGTTATGTGTAATTATTTTGGGGGGTTGTGCTTTTTGATAAAAAGTACCTTTTCAGGAATTTTCATTTGTAAAGAGGTTTCTTTGCCTTGATATTTTAGTGTATTTCCATTATTCTGACTGATTGGCCTGGGAGTCACATTAATTTAGTGTATTTGGTAGCGAGAAGGTGTGAAGTTTGCATCCTTTTGGAACAGAGCCTAGGCATCAATAACACTGTAGCAAGCTGCATTATGTTAGAAAGGGCAGGTTTTTGTGGAAGTGGGGAGAGTTACATTTTCTGATATTTGACTGGAAAAGAATACAGATTCCAAAAGGTTCAGGTGGGCCTGGCCTGGGTGTCATCTGCTTGATGCTGTCTGAGACAACATTACAGAGAACATGGGTATTTACCACATGCCTCAGTAGTGGATGAGCCAAACACATTAATCAATTTATGTAGCAATGAATAAACATTTATATATGTCTTTATGGAGACAGATAGATAGATATGCTTATAATTAAATGGGTTTTTTTTAAGAATGATATGGGGCACATCGTGCTGTAATGCATATTCAGACTGGAATTCCTACACTTTCTCAGGGATCATTAAAAACTCCAGCCTAGTAAAAGCATGGCCAAGAGGAAAGAACTATCCTTACAGAACAGAGGCAGAGCTGCACATTGCTCTCTTCTGTGGTCCTGGACTTCTCTCCTGCATGCTGTAGGAGTGCTGAGGCAGAAAAGAGTTGTTGTGTGAAACCCTGTACCTCACCCATGCTGAGTCTTTACAGGGGAGTCCAGATATTCTTGCTTAAAGCCTGTCTCTGAAAGCCACCCCCTTTTCCTTGGGGCAGTGATAACCACAGCCAGTAACTCAGGGGAAGTGGGGGACCCAGTACTCTCTGGGTGGGAAGGAAATCTAATCAATAAAATGTTTCCATGGTAGTGGTTTTCTATCTCTCTTCCAGACCCTCAGAATATTCCAGTTTAGTAATACTTATCTCCTTTTACTTCTTCGTTTCTCCAACTAATGTGCATTGAAAATGTTCACTTAATCACCTGGGCTCAATGGAGCTTTATATACCATGTGTATTTCTGTTAAAGTCTGAACCTATTTTTATATTACTTCAGGTTTTCAATTAACCTTGCTTCCACATATTTCACAGCATTAAAAGCAGTTTAGTGTTAAACAGACCTCACATCTCCTCTCCTTCCCTCATAGATCATTAAAATGCAGCTTTTTATACAACATGAAACCTTGTGACAGCTGAGTTACGTAACCAATTTGATTTTGGATTTCCATTATTTCGAGGAAATAACACCAGTAGTGGTTTTCTAGTGTTTCATTCCACTGTTGGATGTACTAGCAGATGTTGCTACACTGAGCTGCATTTCCTCTTAGAGAGGCATGAACATCAATTCAAGGTGGATAGATGCAGTTTTTTGATGTATGCATAAATATACATATAAAGAAATAACAATTTATTATTACTATTTTGGAAAAATCTGTTAAATTCAATGTTTTTACATAGAAATAGATAAAGAGTAGATTCATGAAGGAGAAGGGAAATGTTGAGAAATCTCATTCTGAATTGTTATATTTGGTGCTACTGGATTTCTTCTTCTTTTTAGTGTCATGGAAGTATTTTGCACAGGCTAAGGTTGTGTAAATTAATGAGTATTTTATGATAATCAATTCAGTCAAGTTAAGGTGTTAAATTAAGCATTGGGTTCCTACAGAAGTTTTTAGGGTATTACCAGATAAAGCATTAGTTTCTCTTTCTTATCTCTAAAGTTTTGAAAGTGTCAATGTTTGCATGAGAATAATGTTCCTCTTGCTAAGGTTTTCTCTTTGTTGTACTGGATACCGTCTGTGACACAACTCAGCAAGCTGGAGTCATGACTACCAGCATGGATCCTTGTGATTTGCAATATAAATTTCATTTTAAGGGAATCAATTATGTCCTCTCAGCTGATTGTTTCCCTCTAAATGTGCATTTGGATGTCACTTGAGGATGTCTTTCTTAAAGCTTTTTCACTTAAATTTTTTGACCATTTTTCTCATTATCATTCCTTTAGTGTCAAATCCTAACTTTGTTAAAACAGTGTAAAATTTCATCTGCATCCTTAATATGAAAATATCTTCATAAAAAAAATGTATTCTCAATGTCTTACAGTAGTTTATTTTCACTAAGCTTTCTGGACCATTAATACCGCAATTATTCCCAAGTTCTCTTTGCTTCTCAGGACTATAAATTTGCCTTATAGAAATCAGGCTTCTCAGAAATTGCAACAGCCATTTCTCTGACAATATTTTGAGGGGCTTGCTGCTGCCTCTGCTCAAAACTCTATGCTGAAAACCATCTGCATTGCCAGAAATGTGATATGTGCCTTTCTAACCTTAGAATGGGCTTGACCATGAAAATAATGGAAATTTAAACCCAAATCACCAATTCTTCATGTCCTCACACTGAAATATATCCCATAAATTTGAAATATTTCATATGTTTTTCCTCAAAGTACAAATCATGGTATTTTTCTGAGATTAAAAGCACAGTGGAACAAATATGTTCATATCTTTCAGCCAGTTCAGGTTTCATGTCTGAATATAAACCAACTTATTCAGAGACCTTTTGTGGATTTGCAATCATTTTTGAAGTGCTGGAACTTTATGATATATTAAATTCATCCACTTGTCAAGTTCTATTCACCTGTGACAGACACATGAGAGTCTTAAATAAAGACCCATTTATGACTTGGTCTAGCAAGGGTGGAACATCACCATTGACTTATTGTCTCTCCTCCCTTGGTCTCCTTGCGCAAAAGCAAGTGGTGTTCTTGAATTGATTGAGTTCAGCTTCTGCCTTCTCTCTGAATCTCTCAAAGCAACCAAGACCACTGTTCCTATAGATATTTCCTATAGATATTTCCAGCAGAGATATTTTGTGACCAAGCTGACTCCCTCCATGGCACAAACACTCTTTTTTTTTTCCAGTTCTATGAGTTACCTACCTACTGTAATTGAAATCTCGCCACAGCCCTAATCTCCTCTTCAAGACCTTTGACTAATTCCTTAAAGCCTATTCTCCCACCACATTTTCTTTTTCTGAGAAGGATCTTGAGAGTTTTTTCCCAGTGAGAGCTGATAAACAAATGATTTTCATAACTGTTCCCTTCACTGGCTGCTCTGTTTCTGAAACAGTCCTGTAGCCTGTCACAAGTTATAAAATTCACCAACTGCTGTCCTCTGTTCACCCTCTTTATGCATTTCCCCATCTGATCCCCTTTTTCCTTCAATCTGTCACTCTCTTCTTTCTCCTTTGTTACAAATTTTCAAGCTTGCATTAACTTTTCATTTATTCAAGATATCCCAGTGTTTACCAACCCGTTGTTCTAAGAGGCTCTCATTCTTGAATGCATGGAGCGTTCTACAGTCATTTCCATCTAATTCCCACTCTTTGTAGTCAATACGAACTGCTCAAACTAGTCTGTACTTTCTCCAGTCTAATCAGGGTGGGTACTCCACCATGACCCTGTGAGTCAATAAGCTGTTTTAACTTCAGTAATGATACTGCAATGATCTCCTCTTTTGGCTTCCATAGCACTACTCTCTCCTCCATGTGCTCCTTGGTGAATTTGCCTTCTCACATCTCCAGTTGTGGAGGTTACAGGGAAGCCAAAGAAAAAACCTTACACAACTCAAATAATGATGTTAGAAAAGTCATTTTCTCAGTTTCTTCTTTTTTTGTCTATATTGTTTACTGACCATTATTCTCAGGTGGCTCTCCCTTTTTTCAGCAGCTCATTTGTCCTTTTTCCACTCTGTGTCGATTTCCTGCTCCTCAACTCTTGTTTTCAAGGCAGCACCTTTGTGCTTTCTCTGGTACACTTCAGATACTTCTGCAAAGCTGGTTCTTCAAATTCCTCCTCAAAATGTGCCTTTACCAGGTTCCCTACAGAAAATCCTGCTTATCATAATGGCTATTATCTTTTTTTCCCCTCTTACTTCATACTGACCTATTGGCTTTTGTCCTCAATCTACTGTACAAATTCTGAGAGTGTTTCCACTGTGTGTTTAGCAAGGGCTGATGCCATGGATTCCTGCTCCATGAGTAGGACTCAGAGGTGCTGTGGTAAAGAGCAGTGAAGGGAACAGTAAAGGCCAGGAGCAGTTGAAGTCTTGGCTGTATCCCTGCAGAATGGGCCTGGCACACTATTCCTACAGTTAATATTTTTGGCAAAAATACAGATATGGAAACTCTGTCCATGTCCAGATGTGCATACAGAGAGCTGCCAAAACAGAGCAGTATCCGTTGTAACATGTGCTGTTTTCATACCTACAAAGAGATGCAAGTCCTTACCTTGGAAAAAGCAAAGTGCTGCTGGGATCAGCAGCTATGGTTCTGGGGTGCTTAACCAGCTAAGTCATTCCCTCCAGCACCCTTTCATTGCAATCTCCCTCCAAAGATATTAAAAATACAGAAACATTTACCAGGTTGTTGTTGATCTAATTTAGAAAACGTTTTCTGGATATTAAAAGCTAGGGCAATGCACTTGTAGCTTTTAAATTGTGTTAAATATACTGTAAACTCCCTGAAAGAACCTTTCATTGAATATTTGAAGATTAAAGTGTCTAGATTAAAGATTAATGTGAAGTGCACTGGGATATTGTTTGATGTATAAGGAGCTCTATAGTATATTTATCATGCACTTTTCAAAACTGCCTGGGGGAATTAGACACCCAGTTCCCTACATGTCTTTGAAAATCTCACTCTAAGGAATTTGTTGTTATATAGTGAAAATAGTAATGTTCTCATTGGGACCTTGAGTCAAAGAGAAAAAGAGATGTGGAGACCCTCTGTATTAATCTAGGGCTTGATGATGGTTCTTTACAGGTTTTTTTATAGTTTTGAATTTGCTCTGTCATTGTAGAGACAACTTGGATTTGAGTGCTACAAGATCATAAAACTGGTCTGACCCAAGAACATTGCTCCACCTGCCTATGTATTTCTTGTCATCAATCTCAGTTCTTCTTTGCTCTCACTTCGAGATAGATTTTGTGTTCTCCTAAAGAGAAGTACTTTAGAGAGTGTATAACATAACCATACAAACATTAATGAAACAAATATATACATGTACATATCTGTATTTATAGTAACATATGCAAATTTATGCAAAAATAATTATGTTATGTATGTAATTTTTCTTAAATAATCCTTTTGCTACAGTTTTTCTCGGTAAATTTTTTGTCAAGAAACAGAAATACTTTAATGAAAGAAACCTTCCACATATGGTAGAAATTACAAGTTTTCATGTTCCTGAAGTGCTGCAATACAAATAAGCTGTTAAATGCCAACTCTGAATGTTATTTTTCAGATGTTAAGAGAGATAGTCCTTTACTAAACTATTAGGAGGCAGATGTATTTGAACTTCAAAACCCCTTTGATCTGAAAGGAAAATGAACTGCTTATGAGTTGTATGCTTCGTTAATTTAGGGTTGGCCAATTTTGTGCATTTTTGTTTGCTTGCTTTTTTCCAGGAGGCATCCTTCTATTGAAGTTTATTAAAACTAATACTGCAATACACTGTTATTTTTTTCTGGTAAAATCTCTTGGATTGCTTTCATGAAAGGACAGTTTTTCTGCAGAAAGTACCCTCTGAGAATAAGTGTTGAGGTTTACAGGCACTTGAAAAGTCAATGTGCAGGTGTGTTGCATTCAGAGCTATTGTAGTAGTCTTATCATTAAGCCTGCAGTAGGCATTTATAAAATAAGGCTTTCACGGGTACTGACTAAGTGTGATTAAAAATAATCATCTGTCTGATGAATATTTTCCTCTGACTTTTGGCAGGATAACCCATCTGAAATCGTGCCAGAGTTTACAGGAACACTGATGCCAGCAATTTAAGGATCTTCACATTCTGTCTCAGTGGTAAGTTCTAAAGATGCCATAGTAAACCATGTTAGAATATTAGTGGTGTCTGTTATGTTGCACTAAAATTGAATCTGTGTGAAAAATTAAGCACTTCCCCTTGACCAATGCAACGATTGAGAGATAATAAGAACATATATTGATCTGTGAGAGATTGAGCTCAGGAGCTCAGGACACAAGTTCTGAGCAATTTTCGTCAGACTAAAATCAAAAGGGCTTTTTTATTGTCCTCTCTACTAGTGTAACTGCTCTCAGATGGTTTGACATTGTACATTTTAGAGACTGTAACCACTGGGCAGACTCCAAAGTAAAGTAAAATGCACAAAAAGAAAATCCAGTGGCTTCTTCTCACTGAAAACAAAGCAATAAGTTGTAAAATTACAAATTACTTTTCTCTTCTAATGCTCTCTCTGTTGCAATTAGTCTGATTCATCAAACCTTGAGTCAGATTTTCAAATACTGCTCTGGAGAAATTTGTAGGGAGATATAATCTATGCATCTTGAGCCACAGAAGTCCTGCTGCAGAGGTGATTTCTCAGCTTTTGTAAACAAAAGGGAAGACAGGGTAACTGAATCCTGCTGTACTTCTGTATCATTTGGAATAGATCTTCTGCAGTAGCTGCGTAGAGAACAGTATTTCTTCAACTGGAATTCCTGTTGGTGCTCTGCTTGATCAGGAAGAAAGACCTAATTTTTTATTATATTATTTGGGATAATATTGTTGGTCAAAATTATTCTCCCTGTTATGCCATGTACTTCGTGAAGTGTTTTGGGCCCTGGGGAGGTAGGAGGCATGGGAAGTCACCCCACTCCATGTGACTCTCCTGCACACAACAGCCACTAAGGGCCACTGCTGGAGGCAGGACCTGGCCAGCCCTTGGACTCACCTTGGCCAGTCGTGCTCATGCTGCTTTTAGAGCACTGGAATACAGATGTCATAAGCACCATCACTTCCAAGTCCTTACAGTAACAGGCTATTGAAGTATATATTTTTTTTTATTAGATTACACTGCAAAAGCAAGAACTTTTCTGACATGGAAACATTCCTCTAGCATTTTATTATCATTAACCAAATACTTCAACAAAATTACTGCTTCAGTTTAGAGATGAATTCAACAACAATAGCATTCGTATTCAGTCATGCTCTATTCATACAAAAAATGAGCACAGTGCTGTGTTATCATGAATCCTCAAGACAGATTACATTTCATTATTGCTGGGTGACTTTTATAATGTGGGTATGTGATTCTAATAAAGGACAGTATCTCCCTCAGAGCATACTGTTCTAGCAGTGTTCTTTATTAGAAATAAAAGAATACAGCATTCATATCATGTTACTTGATCACATAACCAGTGTGCAGAACAACAAATTATCAAGGCAGTTTTGTAAGGAAATAATGTGATCCTAACAACACTATTCTTAACTTTTCAAACTGCTTTTTGACATTACTAAAATCTATAAGCACTTTGATTTAGAGAGTTGAAAGTCAATGCTGTTATGACAGACAGAATTCATGAAAGCCAGAAGTGGCTGGACTAAACTATTACATCTTTTTTCCCTGAAAAAAGCAAGACAGTAATGACCTAGCAAAGGAAAATAAGAGATCTGCATTTGTTGTCTCTTAGCTGAGGTAAATGAAAATCTATTTTAAGTCATCTGAGGCCCAGCCCTGTGACAAAACTTCCATTCACTTCAGCAAGAGCCACTCAGGTAATGGACATTTAAGCACTACAAACTATGACTGGGTTAGATAAAGCCCTGTAGGATCTAGGAGAAAAATGTGGTGGACTAGAAAGATATACAGGGAGAGAGAAAGAGCAACTTCCATATTCATGTTATCAGTAAATACACAGCATATGCTTTAGAAGGAGGAATGACCTTCAGGGCATACAGATGACCAGCTCACTTGTTGAACTCTTACAGAGTTTAAAAATAGTTTAATATTCTCTGCAATTAAAGGCAGGTGTGGATATGGACATCTGTTAAATGAGGAAAAAAGAATGTTCCTTCTTCCTTCCATTCTTTATTTGACCATGCCTTCACACTTCATTTCAGCCTTTATATGGGTTTTGTGTTCATACTTTATTATATTTTCTTGAGGCAAGAAAGATTTTCAATGAGAAGTTGATGAATGTCCATATTAAATTGGATCCCTTTTTTAATTAAGTTCATCTAAATTTAATTTTGCAATTTTACTTCAGTAAACTCATCTGACTCCAGATGTTGAATGTGATTTTTCTATTCCTTCTCTCACATAATTTTACCTGTCAAAGATTTATGACTTAGAGAGGCATTTCTAAACACTTTTGAGTGTTTTTAGCATGTGTTTCATGAGTGGCTGGTGCACAGTACTAATTAGCATCCAAAAATACCAATCTGCACCCAGGCCTTCTTTCAATAGAATGTTACTTTTATTACTTGATCTTTAAACAAAAATTCAACTTTTTTAAAAAGCATTATCAATGCATTTAAAATGATAAAGGGATATTGAATTTTACATCTATTTCAATAGTGAAAGAGAAGTCTTCAGAAGCTACAGGATTCCATAAGAAAATATGTAAGAACTACTCACTTTGATTAAAGGAAATTCCAAACAATTTGGGAATTACTTTTCTTTCATTACAGCTGTAGTAGTAAATTTTTTGGAGCATGTTATTTGGACTTTGTAAGCATGGGAAACATATACTGAAATGCCTATTGGTTTTAAAGACTTAAGATTTATTAATTTTTTGACATTTACTCATTTCACTAATAAGAGCAAAGAAATTGCAGATTTAACTGTCACTGCATACTTTTCATATTCTGTCATGGCTTCTGGATCAGTGTGAATGGCTCTAATTTTAAGAATTACCCAGAATCCACTCCTTAAATCTGGACATATCTAATAACTTTGTATGTGACACATACAAGGCATTGTATCATGAAGGCTCTGCTTCTCATCAAAGAACCAGATACTCCAATTAAACTTTCAGATAATACTAAAAAGAGAATAGTCCAATTGTAAACAAAAGGGTGGTTGTATTCTTTTTTTTTCTTCTTCAAAATGAAATCACTTTCCTTGAGATTTTTTTCTGGTGTCAGCCTCTTGATATAATAATTTGAAATATTTATCTGTGCAGTCAATAAATCCGGTTTTGAACATTTGTGTCAGTTCAAAGCTCATGGGATGCAAACTGCTGGGGGTGTGATTGGCAACGTGCTACTCCAGGTTTGTTTGGAAATTTCTTCAGAACAAGTGGAGTTCCTGGAACCAAGCAGCAGCAATGCTAATATGAATCAACTTCTCTAGTTTCTCCTTTCATATTCCTCCAAGCCTCCATAAGAGTACTTGGCTCTGACTAAAGGATTTGAGGAGGTGTTGTTGTTGCTGTAGTCCGTGTGTTAGGGAAGGGAAGGAGTGAGTGACCAGCTGGGAGGTGTCAGTGGCAAGTCTGTAGAGCTGTGTCTCTAATGATTTTCCATAGGCACTGGGGGGAGGCAGTTGTAGGGAACCTCTCAGTCAGAGCAAGGCCATAAACCCTTGAAATCTGGCTCTTCTTTTGTACTCAGATCACATCTGTCTGGTGAAAAAATTACCTTCTGGTGAAAATCTCACCTCTGTGAGTGTTAGATTTCAGCATCTTTCTCATGATGCATTTTACTACCTTTATATTAATTCATCTGTGTTTGCTAAAAGGGCTTTTCTTCATTCATCAATAGCAGGTGTGATTTGCTCGTTTTTCTAGCAAAAGAAAGAAACATAACAATCCTTCATTGGGTGAAATACTTCTGAGCTTGAAAGGCCTCGTGTGTGACTCTGGAAGGGACCCAAAGAAGGAACCACTTAGAAATTACAAAATGACACATTTTATGTTATTGCTAAATTGTGGAGATTTTCTGTATAGTTGCCGAGATTGTAACCATCCAGGGTGTTCTCAAAGACACTAGAGAAGGGGATGTTAAACCTCCATGGTCTTAAGAATTCCTAATGACTGCCTGCCAATACGGCTGAATCCCGCAGGGTAATGGGGGGAATGCCTACCATGTAAATATAAAGGGGGTTATTTAGGAGACCCAGTGAGCTGTGAATTATTGCCTAGGTTGTCACCAAAAAAAAAAAAAAAAAAAAAAAAAAAAAAAAAAAAAAAAAGGAAAATGAGTTGTGAAGAGGAAAGAACGTGTACTGAGTTCTGAATAGCTTTGTAAGACTTTTTCTGAGAGAGATGGGGAAACATATACACTCTGCAAAAAGAGATATCTGTTCTGTCAGATTGCAGATGCATCAGCCGCCCAAATTACTGTGAAAAACCCATTAAAGAAACAAAACTGGGTTATTTTTATGCCTGAAAAAAAAATGCATGAATCAGAAGAAAATAATATTAGTTTAATAACTGAATATAAGATCTTTGTGGATCTGGTTTCTGGTGAAGTCAGGGCAAATGTTTCCACTGCATTTAGTAGGATGTGGCCTGGGCCCTTGGAGATTAAAGAGTTAAGATCTGGATTGATAGCAGAGGTAGTAAGGGACCTTCATAGCTCGGTTGTGTTGTGCATCATTAACACAAAATAATTGAAATTATAAATTTGGAAATACTTTTTAAAAATTTCACTTAATGGTGCTGAAGCTCATAATCTCTGTCCCAAATGGATAGTCTGAAAATCCACACTGTGCACTTGTGTAATATTACATATGTGCAAATATTTAATCTTTTAATGGGAAGAATTTAATCTAAATTATGAGACCTGTTTTTCTATTCACTTCAGACATTTTGTCACTATTGAGGCAAAAAACCCTAGGGTAGTAAGATCTAAACAGGACATTGTATTTATTACATGAAACTCATACAATCTCTGTATTTTTTGTTCCATTACATGGTAGCTGGAACTTGCTTGCTCTCAGCATTGTATCTGTTTAAATGGAGCCTGTGGGTTTGTTAGTATGGTGACAGAAAGAGCATATGAAAAGAGGGAAACTTATGCCACCTGTGTTAAGTTTTTGCAGCTTCTTCCTTCAAGCAGATCTGGTTAGAATAATGTCTTGGTTTTCAAAATGCAAACTTTTTTATTTTTTAAAATCCCACTTTCAGTAGAATAAATTAAATTTTATGCAAAGACTGAATAAAAGGGGAAGACTAAGAGCACTGTGAGAGAATTCTAAGGAAAGATTATTTCTCAAGGAGTTGATCTTTTTCAAGAGAAAGAAGTTTGATATTTCATTGCTTAAAATGAACAGCTGAAATTAACAGAAAAAGTAATTTTTTTATCTACATGTGAAGGTGGAATAGAATCCTTCAGATCTCTCAATAATTGCTGTTAAGAACTTTCTCTCCTGAGCTGAGTGATTCTAAATTAAATTATTTGTTTTTCAATATTAATAAGATTTTCTTATCAGTTAGCTTACATATAATCAACTTAAACACAGTTTTAGAAAGAGATGAACCATGTCAGTGTATTTCCCAAGATGAGAAATTAATACCTGATGAACTTCATTCTTCCAAGATAAATAATAATGCATAACTTTAACATTTATTCCTGGTGATTCTCTTAAGTAGTGGTTATGGTGTGGGTTCTTGTTAGACAGAGAATGTTCACCAAATTATATATAAGCATACTGACACTTCCTGTAAGTAATGAAATATCCCCAATTATCTTAGAGATTTTACCAATAGAGATTTTACCAATAGAACTGTTTGAGAGCATCAACAAGTAATTAAAGACAACAAATTAGACCAGCCAGAAAAGATGATTTGGTTTTGAGCAAAACCAATGGTTTTCAAACCATTGAAGTATGCACATATATTTGAGCCATTGCTTTATTTTTTTCTAGGTTTCACCTTGCAAAGGTAAATGTGAAACTGTAGTCTGAAAGTAAACCCAGGCCCCAGGGAGGAGGGAGAGATTTGTAGTAAAAGTGAGATAGTGCAGAGGATTTGGCATTAAGCTGAGTTCCATTTCCTCCAAGTAGACTGTGAGATGGCAGCCCAAAACTCCATGAGAGATCGTGGAAGGGTCTGTAGGCAACTGTTTGGGTGCCTTCCAGGGAGTGGGGGTTAGTCCTTTCCTGTTAAAAGAGATATAACATAGGGTGTTTGGAAAAGAGTATAACTTAAAGGCAGGTCAGTAAGCATTTTACATGACACTGGTGCTTTGTGACTATGTGTTACATGTGCAGGTAGGAGCTCTTCAGAAACAATTGTCCCTTTTTACCAAGTCTGAGCTAATGGCTCATTGGATTTCCATGTCATGGAGTGATGGGATGATACTGTATTCTATAAAAATGGAATCATTCTTCATTTGTGAGAATTAATAGTACACAGTACAATCAACCTATTAATTAGTTTATTTTCTTTCTTACTAAACATTCATAGTTGAAGTCCGAACAGTAAGTAGTAATTTAAAACAGACAAATAAATCCAAAGAAACAAACAAACAAAAAAAAACCCACAGAAGCCCTACTGGTCCTTCAATTGTATCTGTTACATGCTAGTGCAGAACTACTAATGACAACATGTTTAGGTTTAAATAAATCTTTTATCCTCATTATAACTCCACTGTGTTCCTACAGTGAAGTCATCCACACAGAGCTGATTATGGGTTGAAAGCCTCAATACCCTCTTTTATTTATAATAAATATTGCATACTAATGTTAACAATGTCATTGTGCAGTGTCTCAATGGAGGATTATGACTTCATGTAATGTTAGCTTGATGTGTCTCCTCTCCTGTAATGGAGTCAATTTTCCTTACAAAGGAGATGAGAATCACTTATTCACAAACCTTGTAACAAATATTCTATGTACATAGTGTGTTAACCCAATATTAAGGTGGCACAATGAAGCTCAAAGACAGGAAATGTAGAGCTGAAGTTCAGTGCTTAATCTTAATTTACTACCCCTGTTGTGTTCACTGATATGAACTTTAAAGTTAAAAGTCTCTATTTCCCCCGAATATTTGAAATGTGAATTACTAAATTTTTAGCTGTAATTCCACAAATAGGTGCGTGGAATATTCCTAAAATGTACATGACTATAAAGAACAGAATCATAAACCTGATTTTGTGGCACACAGCTTGTGCGAAGAGAGGATGAGATGTATTTATATCAATGAGCAAAGAGTAAGGCAATCTTCCATCAGCTGCCAGAGACAAGCAACACACTGGGGAATAGGGACCCGTCTCAGGCAGCTCTTAGGCACATGCTCAACCTCAATTATGGCATCAATGGGACTGCAGAAAAATCTTAAACACTGTGGAGAAAAACCAACTCGTGCATTGGCATTAAGACTCATATAATAAAGCAAAATATTGAGTAAACTATAGCACAGTCATTTGATGCATGTATAGAGATATTGTGTAATATTAACATAATACAATTGGATGTTTAGCTCCTGAATGCCTTCAAAATAATTTATCTGAATGCTCATGAGGGAAGTTCAGGCTAAGATGAAAAGCATAAATCCACCTAACAGCTAACAAATAATTCACATTAGCTGAGGACATGTGCAGAATGCAGGATTTTATTATAATTAAAGGGCAGAATACTACAGCTCTTGTCAAAATACCAGCTCATATTAGTGCAAGTCTGCAACTTAATATAAACAATAGAATTAAACAAGAGTTACCTAAAGCAAAATTCAAGTAGAAACGGAAACCTTTTAACACAATAGGATACCTCTGGTAGGAAACAATTTCATAACCAATTTCATCATCTTGGTTTTTCACATCTGTATAAAAAATAGATGTCACATTGCATAGACAAGTGCAGGTACTGAAAATACAGTGGTATTTCTTACAGATAAAAGAATGTTTAATATTTGAGAGACTTATTTCTCACTTAAACTAAGCTCATGTCTGTATTTTCATTAGAGTATCACTCCTATCTGCAGTATAATCCTGCCTGGTTTGTCCAGAGATCTTGCAATATGCTGATATTTTTTATCTGTGTTACAAATAGGTTTTTCAATAGTTATTATTTCAATTATTTATTTTATGAACTGCTGGCTAGGTTGTCTTTCTGCCAGTATAAATTTTAAATTTTATTTAAATATAAATTCCACCCATGTCAGAGTCCACTTCACATTTACACCACTGTGTCTATAAAGGACTAAGCATTTACTCTCTGGTCTGTTTTCTGAGTTTAATTGCATGCTCGTAAGTTTATTTTTAGTTTTCTTTTATTTTCATATTAGTGTGTACTAATTAGGAATAATTTTAAACTACAATTTTATAGAATTGTGTGGACTGTAGTGGAATGAACAAAAGAGACAATATGTACATGATAGCCTGTGGCTGAAGAGAGGATGTGTGTGCACAAAGGAAATTGGTTAGGAATTATCTAATATTTTTGCCTGTAGATGGTGGGGTGACAAGAGCAGAGGATTGAAATGAGTGTGAAAGGAGGGGAGCAGTGAACAGATGTAGTTCCAGCTCATTGACAAGGTAACATTTCAGGGGAGATGTGTGATGCTTTTGGTGCTCTGGTAGCACAGATGTATTTGTTGGTGGAATTCAGTACCTCTGTATTGTTACCTCAGCTAAAAAAAAAACAAAAGAGGCTTTTAAAAATTAACTCCAAAAAGACAGACCTTTGTGCAGGGTTCTCTGTAGGATCCGTGGAGTTCTAAAAATTTCCATTACCTCTGACTCAATGTTGTGTCACTTTACTTCAGTGGGGACTGTTCACCTGGTCAGTCAGTCCCAGCATTTGATCACAGCCCTCTGGGACTCTGCCCTCACTGCAGGAGGGCTCAGGCACAACAGTGCTGGAGTTTTGGCATGGTGTAAATAACCAGACAAATGTGAGGCTCCCTACATCAGCCATCTTCACAACATAAAAAATTCCAGAGGGATTTTCCTTCAAACTTTACAAATACCTGCTGAATAATGTAACAGCCCAGCACAAAAGCTGCAGGTTTTGAGAATTTAAAAATGAGTGAAAACAGGGATTTTTGCTGAGATCAAATTTCCATTTTATGTGGTGCATTTCTAACTGGACTTCCACCTCTTGTAACAAACGGAGGCCATAAGCTCCATCTGAGTGAGGGAATTCCCCATTTCTGCAGGTTCCCTCTGTCCATGTTGGTGGACATGCATGGAGGAGCCTCCATTAAAAGGCCCAGAGTTTTGGCCACTGCTGGAGGCCAGTGAAGGTTGGTCATTCTCTCCCCTCTCCCACCCAGAAGTGGTGCTGGGCACACATTACAGCCTTGCAGTGACAGCACACATCAAAAGAAAACTGATAATTAATCTCATGTTCAGTTATATGTCCAAAAATTGCCTGAAAATTGATGTTCAAAAAAAATTTAAAAAACACCAAAAAAAACACTAGTTCAAATTTTGCACTCACTATACTCGTTACAAAAATCTTCCAAAAATTGTCTCTTGAACAAATAAGCCTCTACTTGCATGAATAAAGGAACAATATTTAGATTCCAGTTCAACATGCAGGAGAAATTTGGCAAATCTAATGTTTTCAAACCAATTTTGTATGTGTTATGAGAATAATGTCAGTGGAAAGGTTGCTTTTTAATTTTTCTTCTTTAAAAATATAAAGGAGAAAGAAGAAAGTTGGCTTTGATAAACAGAAAAACAGTGCTTTAAATAGCTAGAGCAGTGATAAGGCAAAGAGCTTCTAAATAAATGAGGCGTGAAAGGTTTTTATTTTAAACTCTAAATGAAAGTTGTGTATTCATCAGAACAGCTTCAAATTTTGCAAAACGGGACAGCAATATATTTTACAGTTTTGAGCAAGGAAGCAGAGAGTCTTGCCATATTAGAATATGTACAACATCTCTGCAAAGAAGACAAATAAAAAGCACTAAAGCACTTTCACCTTGACTAAAGAAATTCTATAAGTTTGAAGTAATTTTGATTTTGCCACAATAAAAGGACACTGGCATCTGGAGTTTGATCAAACTGTTCTGTTGGCTGGGAGGTTTGCCTTTCAGCTGTGTTTGATGTGATATTCTATTCATTTTGCCAAAATATTTTATGCCAAGTATTGCTATTAAATCTTTTGTATTGTATTGCAAGATTTTTGTCAACAGACACACAAGGATTGGGTGTTAAGTGGAGTTAATAATTGAATTGAGAGAAGATAAACACTGGGGGAGTTCTCTTGTAAAAAAAAAAAGAAAAAAAAAACAACATGCAAGCTTCAGCCATTTCTATAATTATTACCCCATTTTCAGCATACTGTAGGTAAAATATCAAAACTGTCTCTCCCTCTGATCTCTATTCATATATGTTTTGTAAAACCTATTAGAAGAAATAGTTAATTAAAATAGAAAAAGCCATATATTTACTGCAGCTGCTTGTGTATTGGATCTTTTGAAGTTTGCTTTAAGCAATTATATCCAAGCACATCTTTTGGAAGCCTAAGAAATAAAATAGAAATTGTTGTTTTCTGACTCTTTCAATTCTTTGTGAATACTATATAACATTATGATGAGAGATAAAATTCATGTAGCCTTTGAAAAACAAATTTTAAAAGGAAAAAGGATTTCCATAGAGAATACTCATATCTCCTCTACAATGTCCTGCCTTTTTCCCTGTAGCTTCCAGCATGTCCAAAACAGTGACTTTTTAAAATGGTATTTTTAATTGGTGTTTGTGGTTTCGTTCTACTACTTGATTTACATTGTAAATGTGAGCATCCCTTAAATGGTAACTATATATATAGCATCTCTGAAAAGGTAAATATATATGGCAGAGGTGTGGTTCAGTGTTTTTGTTGCTACTGCTCAGGTGTGTGTAATCCCTGAGCACAGATTAGCCCTGTAATGGGAGCTGCTCTTTGCAGCCATTTGGCAAGTGATCCTTTCCCACACTAGAGAGAAGTAAGGGCAAAGCTTCACATGGGTTATACTGAGTAATGTTTAGCAGATTTTCCTGTGGTATTACTGAAACTCTATCTTATAATTCTTAAAGCAAGATCTACACTCCACCACCAAAATCAGTGAGGTGTGGTAGTCAATTGTGGTTGGGATGTGGGAGAGAAAATCTGTGGCACAGTCCAAGATAAGAAATAGATCATAGCCTGACAACAGGGCAGCTCTTGGTACCTAATGAAGCTATGGTTCCTAATGAGCTTGTCCTCCTGGACCATTGAGGATAATGGATCTATGCAATTCTGGAGTCCTTTCCCCATTTCACAGAGCCTAGGCCCAACTGGGAGGCACTGTGACATTTAAGGATGACTGCCATTTTCCATGGCTGATGCTTCAGTTAAAATGATTTGTCCTTGTGTTTCTTATTTTCCGTAGTAATCACTGCCATAACTCTGTGTCCAGTGGCATTTGACTGTGAAAGTGACACACCAGGGAAAATGTCTGCAAAAGGAGTAGACAACAGGGCAACTCTTGCTAAAGTAGCATCATCCCTGGTGGATCTGTAGCACTCTACACAGACAAAAACTTGACCAAAAATTCAACCTGCTCAGGCCCTGCAGCTCACCAGGATCAGCTGCAGGCCAGTGCTGGTCTGGATTTGGAATAAGGTGTTAGGTAGTGGTCCCATCTTCCTTAACACCTGTCTGATCAGGAGGGCTGGAGTGCCAGGTGGGATCTCAGGGATCGTTTAGGACCTGGTGGTAGGGTACAACACCTCATGCTGGTGTTCATTGCTTTTCTTTGTGTATGCTGATGGCTCCTTGATACAACTGGCTTGGCAGTGCAGCACCAAAATTACAGTATGGATGCCATAAGTCTTACAGGAACTGCTCTGTGGATGCTGTGTAAGAGTTTTGCAGGAACTCTAATCTGGCAGCGTCCAAAAATATTAATTTTCCCCACTACTTGCTTTGGCTGCTGCTGTTCCTGTTGTGATTCTAACCAGCACCAAAACCCGACAGAGCCTGCACCTGCCAACTCACCATGCAGCACAGAGGAAGGTCAGGCAAGGAGTGATCCCACTAAGATGTTGTTGAAGAAATTTCTGTGCCACTTAATGGCTCCCTGGATATGACAGAAAAGACTTAACAGTGACTCTTCAAAAAAAATACAATTCCATTTCATGTTATTTTAAGGGAGATGGTGAGACTACCCTAAGCTTTTGGAATGTCTATAAAGAGTACAAATAACTGCTCTCTGAGCTGTTTTAAGCCTTTTAAAATTTGTATTAATCACACAGATTTCTGTAAAAAAAAAAAAAAAAGAACAAAAAAATAAACCTTCTAGCAGAGAAACTTCGGTTGCAAGTTTCTATTTCTCAAAAATAGATCCCAGCACTGAAATTTCCAAATTAGAAATTTTATTTCCATAACACCTTTTTTGTTGTTGTTGTTTTTTTGTCTCTCAGAGGAAACTTATTAGTCAGACTCTGTGCTAACCTGTTTCTGCTGAAAGGGCAATACATGGTGTGGGAAGGTGACTCCCGATGCAGTGGGTGACTCCAGGAGATGGAGCTGAAGAGCAGCAGGAGGAAGGAAAACACCCTGACTCATCAGCCCACCCACAGACAAGAGTGATGCCTTGTGTGAGCCCTGGGGCTTTAGTTTTGATTTAAGGAGTGTTTCTTCTGAGGGAGCTACCCATGTAACCCTCCATCCTAGATCGCTTTGTTGTGCACAGAACCACTGCTTGTGTGGCCTGTGTTAAAGAGCAGAACCTATGTATTTCTAAAATAAAGGAGAAACACAGTCCAGTCTCTTACTTGGACCAACTAGCAGCTGTTTTGGGGACAGTACAAGGACAGACATAAGGAGGATGATGCTGAAAAGATGGTCAGTTTTACCCTGGGACACTTTTTTTCCCAGGAACATGATGTGGTCTTCAAACACTTACTTTGGTCCAGCTGCAGAGAATCCTGGGGTACAGAGACTTCATGTAGCCAAGGCTTCTTCACCTGTCACTCCTGTGGAAAGAGACACTTGTGAATGTGAATCTCTGGATTCAGTTTTGAGAAGCCTAAACAATCCAGGAGTGACTGGGTCTTGCACCCTTGTGAGTTCCCAGAAATCAAGGCTTGAGTCTATCACCAGGTCCTCTTACTGTTATTTTTGCCTGTATCATAACATCCAGATGTCCAGCAGATATAGTAATGCCATGCTGGCATTGATAGGTAAGGAATATTTTTCTGAACAGAAGTGGAAACAGCTGCTCTGTAATGGTTCTGAGTTACCTTGAAACATGAGCAGAGAAAATGCAATATGTCTCTTGCCTACAAAGTCCCTCTGAGGCTTTAATTTTCAATCAAAAGGTTTTACTCTCCAAAAATTACTCCTCACTTAAAAAGAGGAAGGATGCCCTTTGCTGCTTTTGCCTAGAGCCCAATATCTTCTGACATGCCATGGCAGCTGTGGCAACACTCTTCTTAATGCAAAGAACATCTGGGCTGCCTGCAATTCTGGGAGACAAGTGTCAAAAGTGTCATAGACATCCTTGAGCAAAGAAGGATCTTCACTTTTATTACAGAGAAGTGTCAAAAACAGCATTATTGAACATCAGGTTGCGATTTGGCAAGCAGAATGTAAGTCTGAATAGATGTGACAAAATCCCTTCTAGGAAATTGCTACTTAGTGTTATTTTTTCATCGTTTAAAATTAGCATTTAAAGGAAAAGCACAAATGGGAGCCTCTAGGTAAGCCTGACTGACAGATCCCAGCATTCTTTTTCTGTGCTTACTTCACAACCTCCTTGCTGTCCATTGAGTGGCTGAGATTGATTAGATCATTGTCATCATCAGTGAAATGCAGTGCATTGATCCAGCCTCACAAAACCAGCTCATGTGACACAGCTAATTTGACATAATTGAAAGTTCCAGCTCCTGAAGGTCACCAAGCTGCACTCAGGACACTAGTTATCATTTTATCCTTGGAACAGGGTCAACTCCCTGCAAAATACGATGGCTTTTTGTCACACTCTTAATTGTTTCTTCATGGTTTGTATAGGATAAACCCAGGCTTTCATACTTTGATTGAATTTTTATGGTGGACAGAAGATAATTATCACCTCTTAATGCTAAGTATTTTTTTAAAGTCAGACTGAACTCTTTGTTTCTTACTCAAGTATAGTTCTACTAAGAAAAGCTTTAGATAAGGACAAAAAATGTCTAGATAAGGATGGCAGTGTGATACACATCATGAAGTACTTAGCTTCCAAAGGAAAATATGGCACTAGTTAAAAGTTTGTTGGAACAGTGATGAACACAATGTTCCTCTCTTTGTTACCACGTCCCTCTTTCCCACCTTCCCCTCTTTTCCTATTTTCTGCTGTTCTCTTTTGAAATTTGAGTGCTACAGTCAAGATGCAGGACTGAACCAAGTCTGAGGCTGTGGAGTTAAGTAAACTCAAAGGTCACACGCAGTCAGAGAACAGAGGAGTTGCAAAAAGACCTGCAGACAGGCATGGAGCCTGGCTTGTCAGCTTCTGAGCACTGTCAAGTGCTTCAGCTGAAACTCCCCTGAACAGGGTCCATGTTCCCAATGAAAGGTTGTGCCTTCAGAAAAATGGCCATCAAGCCATTTGCTTCATGCTTTAAGATGCACACCAAAATCCCACACCACTTTCAAAGATGTATGGTTTATGTAAGCAGTGCAGTAAATGAAAAGTTTAAATGCTTGTGTAAAAATTCTTTCTCTTAAAGAGAGTGAATGTTTGGGAAAAAAAATGTTTCTTTTTACTCAACAGAATTCAGTGAGCAAAGCTAGGAATTTAAGTAGGTCTCACAATCTGTGTCATTGTTTTGTTGGCCGTCTGCTCAGAATCAAATTAGCATCTTATCATTTATTTCTTTCCCTCTATTTGCTGTTAAAATGTCGGCATATCCCAATAGCTCCCATTGCTTCCCATTCCAGATTCAGGTCAAAATGCCAGCTTTCTAACAGTGAATGTCATGTATAATTTCTCATAGAAAAGAAGGTGATTGATAAAATCTCTGCAATAATTTTTTTCTTGTTTTGTTATTCATGTTAGGGCTTTATGTGTTTTGGGGCTTTGCTGGTTCCTCAGGTTTTTGGTAGTGTTTGTTTGGTGGTTTGGGTTTTTTTAATGGAAGCTTGCCTTTGGTCATCTGTAAAGCAAGCAAGAAAGGAGAGGCACCAAGGTGCCAAAATATGAATAAATAAAGGGAAGGACAGCTGTGGTACTGTTGTGGGACAGAGGCTTGACACAACTTCTTTGTGATGAATTATTGTATCATAATTTCTGACTTGTTCAAAGGTGATTTGTGGGGAAGGATTTTTGCAAAGCAAGCAACAAAGAGTTAATACAAGTTTGTCAATACAACATTTTTAATTATGATTAACAGAACAGTGAGTTAAGATACCTGGTTTATAGAAAGACATATGGAAAGTAAATAAATCTTTATAGAAATTTTATTTTAAAAATGTTGTATTTTGACATACGCATAGAAGGAGGAGGTACATACATATTAAATTGATAACTTTCCAAAAATAAAGGTCTAATGCAGGCCAAAGGTAAATGACAAGCAATAATTGTTCTATCTTTTGTAAGTTTTTCAAAAGTTTCACCCTAGCAGCTTTTAAAACATAACTTGCAATCGACAAATCCCACTGGCCTCCTATTTATAGTATCCTAATTTTCAAAGAAAGCAAATCAGGCAACTGTTTTTAGCATGAATAATATTGCTCCCAGCACTCTGCCTCCAGCCCACACATTGTGTTTTTTGGCATGATCGTGGCAATTAAAAAAAAAGTAAACAGTTCCCTTTAATATTTTTTATACAGCCAATGCTGACACAGCTGGCAGAGAAACTCAGTGAAAGGTAAACATTCTGCTCAAAATGTAATCTAACATATTGTTGTGTTTAGTTGTGAAAATGTAATTTTCCTGAAAGAATATTTTAAAAGATGGGGGGGGGGGGGGGGGGGGGGGGGGGGGGGTTTGTTTGTTTGGTTTTTATTTTATTTTGTATAGAATTTCTAGTATATTGAAATCTGATTACAAAAATATTATAGTCTTTTAAAGAAATAACACTTGTGGTACTGGATATTTCAGTCAATGGCTTATTCAAATTTTTAAAATATTCTTAACAATAATCAGCAGCAAAAATTGGGTATGATGCCTTATCCTTCAGCAGAATATAATAATGTGAGCTAGTAAAATCAATTTCTTTTAATAAAATTCTGTCAAAGCAGGAAGTTCAATAATAAATGTCTTCAACTATTTAAAGGGAAGAAGAATTCTAAGAGAATTAAGAATAGTTTGTGATTTGCTTCAACAAAAGATTGTCTAGTTCCTTATAGTCTTGTGCTCACAGTGTGATTCTAATTAGTATGAGCATTACTCTACTAATTACTGTGAGCATGTATGAAGTGAGATTATGGAATGACAAATATTCCACTAGAGAAAACACACAAACATATTTCTTTTCGGCAAGGGACAGAGGTAAGTAATGATCTGCGACACACGTCCAGAAGTTCTCAATGTACTTTCATTTTTAAAAATCATGACTTTGTGTGATAGTTTATGATTAGGATGCTGTACTTCAACATTTTGCTGCCTGTTGGAGGCCAGTGCAGAGGCAGCCCAGCAGAGCTGGGTGCATGTGGGACTCTGCAAGGCTCGGGAGGATCCTTAGCAAGAGCTGGGTGGTGCCTGTGTTGCAAAAGCCACCTCTGCCCCAGAGCATGACCTGCTGTTCTTGGGACAGCCCGGTGGGAGGGCTGCATAAACAAACAAGTGCAGGAAGCACCCAGCCTAAGTGCTGGGGAAACTCGAGGGTTTGTTACGGCTGCGTGCACAGCAGCTCAGCACTCACTGAAACTCCTGGTTTGCTCACCTGATGAGTAAGAACAGGAGATGTGCTGGTTTGTGCTACCTGGGCACTGGGACTGCGTCTCTCCCAAGCCATTGAAGTGGCCCCCGTATCTGGTGTTCCTGTCAGCTTGCCTTCAATTGTTTTTAAAAGGAATCTTTTTAAAGATCCACCTTTTCCTTTCACTGATTACCATTACATCCTGGTACCAGGATCTTCCAACTCCCAGTTGTTTCTCCTTCTCTCAGACTGAATGGTAAAATAAGCAGATGTGCTGCGAAGGAGGTATCTGCCTTTTATAATCCATAAATTGTCTTTTGGGTACAAAGTTGGAGTATATGGATTTAAGCTTATAAGAGCAACTGAGCAGCCATTTGTAATGTGTGTAACATGAGGTGAAGGGAAGCATTTAAAGTTTAGAGCAACCTTCAGTAGAGAAGAAAATTATCTGGTGACTGCTATTGTTGATCTTGGAATGTGTTTCAGATGTTAGGTGTGGACTTTATATCACCTTCGGGGCACTTAATAACAACTAAATGAGCATTAACTGCTGAAGTCAGTGAAGTTTTATCAGTGTGAATCCAGGGACATTGTTGTCTTTGTCTTGTCACAAAATAAGTTAAAAATAATGGTGCAGAAAAAGGAGTAGAAGAGAAACATTCTCCAGTCATTCCATCCTGTTACACCAGCACATTTGTGACCGGGACAGTTGTGAAATAGACTTGTCCTGTCTAGGAAAAATATAATGCAGAAGATTTCAGTTGAATGGAAATTTCTTTCTAGTGAAAATACAATTGAAAGTGGAAGAGAACTTTTACAGGGTGGGTGCTAATCCTGGACTTTTTGTCTAACTAGGCTTTCAGCAACCTGTGTGCTCTCGATTCATGGAGATCATCATACCTGGCTTAGTATCATAAAAATAGCAAAAGCCCAGGAACATGATATATTTGTTTCATAGGAAGAGTCAGTTGCCTTGATCTGATTCTCATATAAGAAAAGATGTTTCAGTACAACCTGAACTGATAGAATATGGGTATCTGGGGGCATCCCACATCAGGTTTCCTATTGATTCCTAATGTGAATAGATGCCCCACACAGCTGTCCCAGTGTTGGTGCTGGTGCATTTGAGAAGAGTTGTACCCTTCTGGCTGGGGCTGGTGTCTTGCTGTTCATACTGAGTTTCAGAGCAAGCCCTTTGCCAAATGAAAAACCCAAATATGCTGACTAAATAAAGTGAACTTTGTTGCATGAATCCAGTATGCTACAGGCCCTCCAGGAGCAGATCAACTGGAAATTTTATATGCCCCTATCCGTTGGTGACAGTACACTTGGCCAGGCTTTCAGAGCCATCAGTGTATGTTTGTCTGCTCTCTGGGAATGTTCTTAGGAGCCCAGCAGGCTGCACAAAGGGAAAGGTCATCTGTGCTGGGTACAGTCCTGTGAGCACATCATCAGCTCTACCTCCTCCCTGATACTTCCCAGTGGGCAGGTGGGAGCTCCCTGTAGGGCTGTCCATGATGGACAGCAGCCTGTGCTTTTCAAGTCTAGACCAAAATCAATAGGAAAGGAAGTTTCATGCAATGAAAAATATTAAGTCCTTTGTAATATACAGCAGTATGATGATGATTATTATGGACTCTGTATCAGACCCATGTGAAATGAAGTTGTTGATGTTAAACACAAAAATACCTGAGATAATTTTACATCTGTTCGAAACAAAAGGGGAGGGGGAAACAAAAAAAAAAATTAAAAATAAGGGACCAATGTTTGTTTAATGGAAAAAGCATCTGTAGGGAGAAAATTATAAGTCTAGGGGTTTTTTAAGACTATTAGACAGAATAAAGAGTAAAAATAGAGAGAGGTGGAAAAAGCAATAAAATCTATAAACATTAATTCATGGCTAGCTTTTTTGAAGTATATGACATTTTTTTCCAAAAATCCACTAACAGGGTTCTAAATATGAGTGAGAATAGCAAATTGCTTTTTCCATCTCTTGGATCTATAGCTTCACCTCTACACTTGAATAAAAACATTCAGGCAGATACTTATTTCTTTTGTTTATGCTCAGCCTCAGGAATGTTTCAGCTGAAATGAATAATTAAAATGTTTATTAGCCATGGTAAGTGTTATAAATGCAACTTTGTTAAACATGGATTATACATACATACACACACACATACATATATATATATATATGTATATATATATGTCTTGGATAACTGAGGTATTTATGGCCAGATTTTTTTAGTCAAATAATAGAATTTGGGAGGAGAATCAATGCATAACTTCACATTTGCTCTGTGTATGCTGTATTCACTGAGGAGATTCAAACAATTTGGTATATTTTTATTTTCTTTCTATAATAGAAAGCATTAATTTGTTCTTAAGTAAAACGGATTTGCACAGCATTTATTTCAAGTGCTACAGAAAGCATGGGCTTTAGCGTACAAATTTGTAAAAGATCATAGAATAAATGATTGCAGGAAGTAGAACTCATGATGCAATGAGAATTTTGAATATTCATCTCTGATTAGTAAAATATAATATGATAACTACCTGAGATCACCTATGTAGTTTAGGCACACATATGGAGCAAGATTTGGGTGTGTATTTGAAAAGAGAGAATGAGAATTTGGTTCTCATGTTTTGGATAGAAGTGGGATCGTGGGTCCCTACACAGTCCTCTGCCATAGAGGGGCAAAGGTTCAATAGACCCCCACTTCTGTTCCTGCTGTTCCCATGACTCTCCAGCCTGGAACAGTTCTATTGGTAAGGAGTGAAAAGATGGTTCTTAATTGTCAGGCTCCTGGCATTGTAATACTGAATAAAGAAGGCCTAGTTTTGGAAGCTGGAACACCTGTATTTTTAGACATCCACAGAAATGTTGATCGGATGTGATTTGATTTTCTCAGCTTTCCTTTAACAATTCCACGATATCAATTACTTTTTCCTGATGAAATAAACAACAGTTTCCTCTTTTTGCATTCTCTGAGTATGTCTATCTCTGAAGTGGAGCTGCACATCCAGCTGCTGAGGTGCTGGCCCAGGGTCCCACTGCTCCAGCTGCCTGCTGCTCTCCATTGTGTCCAGCAGCAGCCTCTCAGTGAGAGTCAGTCAAGCTCTGCTGGGTTCTCCCTCCCAGCCACAGGACCTAATTCACAGAGCAAAAGAGTTCAAAATGCTGCGTTGCCCCCTTGCTCTTCTCCTTATACCAGTTGTTCTAGCTCAGGGTACTTTATCCTCACATGATCACTATTTGCACTCTATAGATTTTCAAGTAAAGTGCCTTAGTTTAATGAACATATGAAAACTCTTCTCTGAATATCTCCTTAAATGTCTGCTGTGATACCATGGGAAGTCACACCCAGGGACAGCAGGGGTTCTGTGATAGTCAAAATCAAAGGTGGAGATTTTTGTTAATACCTTTCAGATTATTTTAGAACCATTAAACTGTGAAATAACTATTTTGTTAGCTTACAATTTTTTTTCTATATATAACATTTATTCCTCTTCATCATTCCTTGTATTTGCTCCTCATAGCTATTTGTTGCATCCTGATTCCGATGAAAGTGCGAGCTCTGAATAAGCCTCAAATCTTCTTGCTCACTGACCTAGCACAGTGAAGCCAACACAACATCCCCATCACTGCAGTAATCAGCTCTCCCAAAGAAGGCATAGGTAAGCAATGCCCTTCCCAGTGTGAACAGTCACCAGGCACAGGTGTGGTCTGTGCTGTCCTCCAACATATTCCTTAGGAATCATGTTCTGTGAACTAGACTTTATTATGCATTTCTTGGAATAAGGCTATTATCCTGTAAACCAAATTAATGTATATACATTTAAAAAAAATGAACTATTTATTTGAGATTAAACATTCTGCTTTGTGTTTCCAAGAGTGGAGAAAATCAAGTCTAATAGGAAAACCAATATTATATATCTGGTATAATAAACACTAGGAGCAAATTTCTGAAGGCCATCCAGATCTGGAAGCTATGTGGCCTCCCTTTTGTTCTCATTTGTGGCACTGATAGTACCAACAAAATCATTATAGTTCTTTGAGTCTGCTTCCTCCAAGTTGTGATCAGAGCTGGGATTTTTGTTAATATTGATATTTACCTGACCTTTCTAACCAAAGTTTCTGACTGACAAGGGGCTCTTCCAAGTTTTGTGAAGGACTGAAGGACTGGAAGTCCCCTCTACTTCTGCAGTACAAGGCACTCTGTAGTTGTGGAGCAACAAGGTTAGGATTTTTGCGTGTTTTTTCACTTAATTGCTAAAACATTTATCCAGAATGAAGAAAAAATATTCATAATATATTGGAACTGTGAGATGAATGTAATTTAAAATACTTATCCCCTCTTTTTTTTTATGTCAGCTATGACAGGGTTAGTATTTCCATAGTATGTCCCTATGTCAGGCTGTATTTCCAGAATACTGGATATATTGTATGCAGCCTGGCATAGAAGCAAAAACATTTCAAAAACAAACAAAAGCAAAATTCTAACAATAATTAATAAGTCTATGCTAAAGGACAAAGGCTGGTGTCTGGTGAAACTACAAGATATGAAGGATACTGAGCTCCTGCTCTGCCAGATGGAGAGAACATGGGTTTTGAATATGCTGTGGCTTTTCCACACTTGGCTTGGAAAGTGCAATCCTGTGTGTGAAACAGCCAGCTTGCCTGTGCCTTCCCATGCCAGAGTCTCTTTTGACCCTGCTCAAAAAAGAAAATATTTATTATAAATATATATAATGTTTTATTATTATAAAACATTTATTATTTAAATGAGAAATAGAAGATAGGACCTCAAAAATATGGCTAAATATATGTTAGTCTAAGTATATAATGAGTATGACAGGAACTCATGAGGATAAAAAAGATCCTTTTTTTTTTCTGGACGAACCCTGGAAAATGGAAGGTTCATCCTTAACATGGATGCCTAGTTTTGAGATGCCATGGTAGGAAGTGGCTCTTTCCAGCCTAATTTCATCTAGATTAGCCCACAGGGACCTCTGTGCCCATAAAACTGGACTATTTCTCATCCAGCAAAACTCAGTAAAGGGGAAGGTGTTCCGTAAAGGGCACTGGTCAGGGCTGGGACTTTTCATAACTACAGTAATACAAATAATCCATTATATTAGGAGTCTTTGAAAGAAAAATGTTTGACTGTATGGAGCAAGTAATGGTGTTTGATGTACCTCCAAGGGGGCAGTCAGTGGGTGAGCCTTGCAAAACTCAGCTGCTTCTCTCAGCAAGTTTCTGCCTTGTAAACTGTCCCTTTGTTTTTTGTCTATGTGGGCTCTGATGCCTTCGATTTCCCTTTGATATATGAATGAATCCAGTGCTTCACAACTGAACTTAAACTAGACCTGGAAAAGCACAGAGGGAGGGAAGAAAGAAGGGAAATAGAAAAGGTAGTTTTAAATGTCCACACCACTAAAGCTGGTGACATGATCTGTGTACAGACAGGATGATTGTGTGTTTGCTCTTTGTGGCCATTTGCAGCAGTTGAGGCTTGTGAGTGTACTTAAGGTTGGATGGGTGGGTTTTTTGTTTACTAGCATCTGTGTGTGAGCACTGGCAACATAAAACAGTAAAAATTATGAGCACTGACTCACTGACCAGAAATAGTCTGACTTGTACTGTCTGAAGCTGAGCAGACACAGAACATGAATGACAAGAGAGAACTGTCTGTAGGGCTACAGAGGCAGAATTTGTTTATGTGCTTGCATCTGCCAAGTCACTCAATGCAGCAGCTAATTCAGGTGATTACAGTAACCTAATCTTGGACAAACTGCAAGAAGAGAAATGTGCCGAAGACCAGGCTGCCGTGGCCTGTGTGTGGCAGGAGCAATCTGTCCTCTCCTGATGGGGAAGAAAGATGCTTCTTTCCTTGCACCTGTGCATTCCTGGCTCCTAACCTCTGAGGTGTTTTAACTGTCTGGTTATCCCATAAGGAAATGGAAAACAGGGGAAGTGTCCTGCCTTGCCATTGCTTGCCTTTGTTTGGCAGGTGGGGCTGTTCCCTGGGTCAGAGGCTGGCAAGGCTGCACAGGACAGTGTGCAGGACTGCTGCCCCTCTCCTTTAGGTTTCAGAATTGTGAGCCCAGCTGTACCAGCCATCAGTATTTCTAATAAAGTTGTGTACTATAAATGGATTGGCCAGTTGTGACGGGAACCACAATCCTCAGAGAAACTTTCAACAAATCTGGTTTGAGTTTCAAGTTGCAGTGAAATATGAAACGAGGTGGATTTCATGGGGTTTCAGGTTTTGCTGAAAACGTTTCAACCAGCTCTAGTCAGTAGCTGTTGCTTTTTCAGTTTTCTCCCTCTAACGTGTCTCTGGTATTTCTAGTTGAGTATGCCTCAGATTAAGTGTTAACAGGAAAAGGGTTGGAAATACAGCCCCTAAATATGCCTCAATTCACAGGGAACTCAGAAAGGGTACAGAGGATGCCCTTTCCTTATTAAATACCTCTTTTGGTCCCCCTTCTTGTGGAACCTTACCAAAATTTCATTTTTGTGTGGAGATTTTTGGCCTGTTTCTCTAGCTGTGATAATAGCACTATAGATCACCTCCTAACTGGCTGGGGCAAGTGGAAAAGGAGCCCTGCAGACTCAGTTTGGCAAGCGGACAGGAGACCTGGAGAAGCAGTCAGATTCCCAGCTGGCTATGGCGCGCGCAGCCGGGAAAGCAGTCTGCGCGCTGCCTGCCGCGGAGCCGGGAGCTGGGAGCTGCTCGCCTTCCCAGCTGGCAGGGGAACCGGGGCCTGCAGAAGTGGCTGCTTTCCCTTTGGCTGCCCAGGTTGAGGAAGAGGCCAAGAAATGAGGTTCAGTTCCCATTAGCCTGTCTGGTTCTTGATTTGCTTCCTTTAGTTAAAAGAGGCAGAGAATACTGATGATGTTTTGCCAGGCACAGAATTGAAGCTGAGTGGCATGGAAGAATAGAGACTTAAATAAGCACAGCTCGCTGTCTCCAATTGCTTTTGTCAGTTCGTGTAACAACCTTGCTGCCAGCAACCTTGCTTGCAAAAGAGAGGAAAAATCCAGGGTCACTGGGAGGTGATTGTGCAGTTCTATGTTTGATACTTAATGTTGTTTTAAATTATTACAGAACCATTTAAATTGGTAGAAATACATTGTTAGCCTAAGCAGTGATGTTTTAAATATTTAGGAAAAGATTACTAATTTAGTGATTCCTTCCCAGGTACATTGGAAAATATATTTAGCAGTTCATCTGTTAAAAGGTTATTTAAATACATCACAGGTGTTTTATGTACAGAGAATTTAAGTTTCAACTGCTCTGAAGGCATATTTGTATATGAATTCCTTTTAATGCACAGTAATTATGACAGGGACAACAGGAGATCTTCTGTTACTATGTGGCTAGCGCCATTGTAAAACCTGATTTTTTATTTTTTCCCCTCATTGCCTTTAGTTATTCCTTTGGAATTTGTGGTCTGTTTTTAAAAATCATTCCTGATTTCTCTGCCAGCCTTCACTGGAGTTTGTAATAACATACTGTAATTTAGGCAGCTCTGAGAAAGTCCCATGTGTAAAGTAATCTGTGTAGCGCCTGCATGATCAGAATCCAAGACAGCCCCAATTTCACTGAGTGCAAGATATTAACATTTTTAAATGACTTCAGATCTATGATTTGGTAAAAGCCAGTGGAACCTGGACTTCAGGGCTCCCTGCACTGCAGGCAGTAGCACATCTGTTGCCTCACTTGTAACAGTGCTAATAGCCAAGACGCTGGCAGCACATACTTCAGCTGAGAAGCTTCCAAAGCCTTTGGAAGGTATGAGCAGCCTGGGCTGAAGTTTGTGCTGGTGCAGTTCCCTCTTGGTATCTGAATTGGCCACTGCATTTCATCCTGGACAATCACAGGTGCAGCTTTGCATTTACATCTGGTCCCAGTGTAGAGACACCATGAGATGCTTTAGAGTTTTACTGTCAATTTTTTGCAGATAACACCCATCCATGTACACAGCCAGTGCTCTTTTTTATTTGAATCCCCTTTATAGTCGGCATGCTTTGAAACCAGTCCCCCAGCCTCATCACACCACAGCCACATCCAGGGCCGTGAGTGAACTCACAGATGTAGTGACTTAGGGGGGAACTCCTAGTCTATCACCAGCCTCTCTGGGAAATTGTGTGTATCTAAGGATGTCTCGAAGGTGCAACACGGAATTCCAGGAAGTTGGAGTCCAAGCTGGTTCAAGTACTGCAAGCGCTATGACCAACTTTCTCTGTCAGTCCCTCTAGACTCATTACTCCATATTATTCCAGGCCTGTGGGTGCTGAGTTGGCTACTGGGCCATCATTCTGGAGGATGAGTCATTGGTGAGAAGCTGAGACTATTCATCAAATCCCAGTGTCTTGAAGCAGCTGACCTAGGAAAGCTGCTCAACCCAGTAGCACCTTCTGAGCCATGGAGGGGTATTGCAGAGAGCCTCAAAACAGTGCTGGATGTGACTAAGCAGAGCCAACAGATAGGTAATGTTCTCACTATAGTTATGTGTAGAATGGCAAGTAATGAGGGTAAACTATTGTCCCAAACACACACTCTCAATCCTTCACTGACCCTCATCAGTATGATTTTATTAAAACACACAAGATCCATGAGGAGCATGAGCAACCTGCCCTTTGAGAAGACTTGAAAACCTTTTTTCAAGAAGCCAGGTCCAATGACATTTGAGGAGACAAGAATGCCTTACCCTGTGTTCTCTCACTGAGAACCAGTGTCCTTGCAACACAAACAAGGCACAAGAAATTCCAGGGGAATTCATTCCAGGTTCACACTTTGCATCACAAGCTGGACTCCCCCATTGCCTTGGGGAAAGTGGATTGCTAAAGCTCAGCACATTCTCAGTGTGTGCTCACTCGCAGAAGAAAACATATATTTGCCTGCCTTTACTGTTGCAAAGTTCTCCTTTTTCCATAATCAGTTTTAATCATAGTACTTATAAGTTGTTTCATTTTACTTTTTTTTTTAATAACAGTTGATTTCCATGTTATATAGGCAATAACCTATAAACTGGAATTGCTTTACACCCATAAAGGCTTAAAATAGCAAGTCTAATTTGTTTATTAAAAAGTGATAAAAAAAGACAATGCCCCATGCTGAGATTTTGTACACCACCTTTCAATTCTATAGTACATCTTTATAGCTGTGTTATAAACCCCTCATAAATGGGTTTTGTACTAAAAGTGCTGACACAACTTTAACTATAGAATCTTGAACAGCAGCAGTGTAATAAAAGATCAAACTGTAATGCTAGATTATAAAGAAAGAATCATGATATGCAAAACAGAGCAAAGGGTTTGCAGGAGTAATGGATCCTAATGCAAAGATACTAAATATTGACAAAAGTAATAATCTGATAAAGTTTTAAACCAGCCTTTGGGAACATTTCTCATTTGACTTTGGGGCTGTTGATGTGCATTGGTTGATCCAGAGAACTGCTGAAGCTGAGCTCACTCTGGTGGGTCTGTGTTGCCCCATTTTGCCATGAACAGCTGACTGTGCATGAAGGACACTCAGTTTGCGCTGCAGAAGGAGTCAGTAAACTGGTGACCTGAGAGGAATGTGCTTCTTTAAGGTGTCTTTAGTGAGACAAATCAGGTGTAAGACATTCCTGCAGCAGTACAAGATGATTGCTGTCTATCCATGTTCTTGACAGCAGCTAAAACAGCATCCAAGTCAATAGCAGTTGTTTGTGTTTCAAGAGGATCCTTCTGGGATAGCATATGCCAAACAAATTTTTACTATTGCCTCTTATTTTTCAGATTAAAGGTCTGTGAATTAGTGGGATTCATGAGGAAAATTATGACTTTAGCCAAAGGAAGATATCTAGCAATTGTGTATTGTAATGGAAATGGCTGGGGGGCACTTGTCGAAGCATTCAGACTATGTCAAGTCACTTTGTTGTTGTTCAGCTTGGATGTACCTGTAACACAGTTTACCTCATGCAACTGAAAATCAATTTTTTCTCTTCAATTCTAAGCTACATCTCAAATTAGGTGCTATAAAACATTTCAAATAGAACAAAGAAAGCTGGCTGAAATAGTATTTCATCTTCTGGAATAAGGGTTTGTCAAAGCCAGTCGCTTTACACGTGGCCAAGGAGAGCACTGCTCATTTGAAAGGCTATTGAGAATCTGAAAGCTCATAAGTTCAAGTCCATCTGCTGCAGACTTCATGCACTACTAGCTATTACAGTAGCTAGACAATAATCTCAGCATCATCTTTTATTCCAGTCACAAAGGGCTGTCAAAAACCAAATAGTAAGAATTACTATAAACAGCAATGATTCAGTCTCAATGGCAATGGCTCTCTATATTCTAGCAATGTAATCTACTGCTCTACCCTTAAATTGGATATAGCATATGAAGTCCGTCAGCCATGCAGAAAGTGAAAATGTATATTGTCAAGGCCTTTGCTGTCTGTGAAACTGCTGATGAAGAGTCACAAAAGGAGTTTTAAATGCCCTAGAAGAAATTTCAAGTAACATTAAAGTCACAAATAGCAAATTTGACAACTCCCTCTGGACTAAGAAACTGCCTTCAAAAGTTTTATATTAGCTTCATGCATCATTGTTATAATTTATTAATGTACAGTTTTTACTTTTTCAGAGTGCACGGTTGGGGAATGGTAACTGTAACTTCTTTTTCATGATAAACAGCTGTTGAAAGATTTGCCAATATTCCCTCCTCTTATAATTCAAAAATGCATGCATTGCTTTTCATATTTCTGCTTCCCCAAAAGCATAATAAGATACTATATTTATGATTTAATCGATGAAACCTGTTCTCTGTGGATATTACTACATTGTTTAGTTTGCTAATGTGCATATTTGTGCCGAATCTATTAAAAATCAGATATGATGCCTGCATTAGGGCATACACTGCGTGAAAGCCATCTTTAAGGCTTTGGCTTTTTCCATATTCAGTAATTCTGTGGCAATTCCTATTCATCTTTGATTACAATCTCAGGAGCCTGGAAGTAAGAAACAAAATTGATAGGCAGTAAAAATACAGAATTTTGAAAAGGTCACCTGCTAGCAGGATTAAAACTTTGAATCCACCTGCTCATTATAAAGAATGTACCAAACATGAAATGGCATAACTTGAATCTGTTCTTGCAGCAGCAATTGGTTTATGTGACTACCAAATGTCATTTACCATTCTTATGGCAGTCCCTATGTAGAGAAATTTCTGTCCTGGCTGGGTATTAATTATGCCAACAGCTGATGCATGTGCTGTTCTAAGGAAGGACATTTTAGATTGTCCAGCCCCTGAAGCTCCTGAAATTCTTAATTCAGGTCTGTTCCTGCCCCCTCCAAGCCCAGTGTCTGTCCTGCTGGTTTGCGTCCAAGTTTCTCCATGACCTATACAACTCTATTTCCAGAGCCCATAGTCTGTCCTTGATCTTTTGTTCATCTCTGTGTATCATGGCAACCAAAAGCCAGGTTGTTGTTTCTATGAAATATGTTAGAATTATGGGATCCTTAATTTAACCATACAACAGAACTCTCTGGTGGTATTTGCCATATTACTTCCAAAGTGTTGTTCAGTTAGAGGCCTGACTGAAGTACTTTAGAAGTTAATTAAATGTAATGAACTTCTTAATATTTATTATAGTCAAATTTTTCATTTGACCTTAAGCAACTATCAGGGTGGATTCAGATAAATGACAAGGGGGAAATCTACAATTTTTTATTACATTCCACACAAAGTATTGTAAAGGCAAGATAGCGCATGTGCCAGATAATTCCTTCTAAATTCAATGACAAATTATTGATTTTATTTTATCTTTTGTGACCCAATTATTATGAACAATCTGTTTTTTGGTAATAGTTATTTGAAATTCTTGTCTCTCTTGCTGAAATAGAGTGCTGTAACTGGCGACAGTTGATCCATGGTACAGTGTGATTTAGCTACTGATACAGAAATGTAACACTTTTCTGCTTCCTTGCATCACTGCACATAACACTTTCTGCTTCCTCTTGTGCCTCCCTCAAGAATGGATTCTTGTACTCTTGCAACCCATTACTAGTGTAAGGAAGTTCAGGAGGTAGCCCTGAGGAGTCTGCATTACAAACCCTGGTTTTTGTCTACAAGCTCACATTACCCCAAAGATGGAGTGAAATTTATCTGTATCAGAGAAGGGTTAGAGAAGAAGACTTCAAAAGATAATTGAAGGAGAAATGGAGTCACTGCACAAGGAAAGATGAAGTGGAAATGTGTCTGAAATATAAAGAGAGTGACAAATACTTTTCATTCTTAATGGTCTTGTTTTAAATACCTTTCATTTCATGATACCATTAGAAAAAAAAGGCAGGTGGAACAACCCCCACTTTTGGGCTTTGACACTAAGTCATTGTTCTGCAAAAGCAGTTAGCTAATATTCCTGGCCCCACACTGTTCCAGCATGTATCATTACACTGATAGTGGAGAACAGGGATAGAAGTTATTTTGGCTTCCCTTCTGCCATAAATGAAACAATTCTAAATGTTTCAGTGTTTGCCCAGTACCTTAGATCAGCATAGTAACCACAGTTATCTTAATAATTACCAAGGGACAGATAAAGTAAGGACACAAGCAAATGTTTGCTGTGTAGGCATTTAGGCAATGGTAAGTTATGATAAAATAAAGTAATATTATATCTTGTTTTCATGGCACTGATTTCAGGAATTGCTGTACACCCTGCAAATCCATCCTCTACCTTTGCCCTCATCCTAGTGCATCAGTCTACTCATTTGGAATATACAGTCAAGACATGCTGGCATTTCTAGCCAGAGTTCATGTTATGTTTACACTGGCCCAGTTTTGAGATAATCCCATTGATTTCAATGGATCAACAGTGATTTAAACTGAATGGATCTTCCAGGAGTTTTTCTTCAGATCAGGGCTTGGCAATGTGGCAAAAAATCCTTTCAAGCTACCTGGGTGTTGCATCCATTAACACTCTCTGATGCAGCAAGTTTTGACTTTACTGAGAGATTGAAGTGAGAAAGTGGAAGAAAGATACCACTTGAATTTTATCATGACTTCTGTGGGACTATGTCCTGGGTGGTGACTACTCAATCTGAACATAGCATGAAGATCATAAAGGCTTTTAATTATGTCTCTGTAAAGCATCCTACTCCAAAGTGGGTTTCTTCTGACACTCCAGCTATCTAAAAATTAGTACTTTTTGTTTTCTTGAGGATATGGGTAGATCACAGAGAAGCCAGTAGAGTTACACAGTTATTGTGTCTCTGAATTGGACAGTTTGGTATTTTGCTTTCCACATGTTCTGTCTGTCTATTTTCTTGGACCTCATCACTATCTTTCTAGCATATGTCACTACTTTAGAGGGAAGGGAAGCACAGTCTGCTTGGATATGAGCTCCATTCTGCCTTTATACTAGAAATTGCTCTATAACAAGTGGACACAAAAGAAATTAAGGCCATAATCTATTCACAGTTGCAAATTAGGTAAAATTACTGAAATTGTTCATATAAAAGAAAACTGGCATTGACCCTATTGTGAAGTAGTAAAAAAATTACAAGAAGTGATGAGGAGGTTCACATATTTAGATGGCTACCTAGACCTTTTACCTTTAGGAGTCGAGGAAAAAAAATAGTTGCATAAGATCTATTTTATTGAAAACAGAATGACAATCTGAACTCAATTGACATGAATTCTGTGATCTATAAACTGATTTATTCCTTTACTGCTGAAGGAGCACCTGATCTTGCCTCCTTATTTCACCTCCCAACACCCTCCACCCACTTGCCAAGGCAGACAATGCATAGCCCACACCTTCATGTAACTGGAGACACAGAAGATGCCAGGAATACCCTTAGTGAATTTCTGAAACCATTCTGTAATTTGCCACTTTCTAATCTGTGTATCCTTGTCCTATGATAGCAGAACAAATAGTTAAGTGCACTAATTGGTATTGTGATGGTGCTTTTAATTTAAGTATTTTAAAAAATAGTAAGTAGTTCTCTGAAGTTCTCGTTTGGTTCACTCCATGTTTTGCTTTGCCCTCCCATTAAAATCACTTTTGCTGCTTATTTTTCATAATTTTCTCCTCATCTGCAGTGCTCTCTCTGCCTTCCTGCTGCTGTTCTCATTGTTTGTCCTGTTCACTGTGGTAGCTCCTCTGTGGGGCTGCCTCAGGTGGGCAGACCTGCTGTATTCTGGCAGTGTGAGCGTGCAGATTGACAGCAAGCTCCTTGGGAGGGCTGATGAATTGTGTGATGTCACAGGCAGGTCTGGGCACCTTTTGATCCAAGGTTACCTGGTGTGCAGACTCACAGGGCATTGGAAAGCAGAGTAAAGATTTACATAATATGTGCAAGCACTCTCAAAATAATGATAGTTCTAGGGGAGCTGAGCTTTCTCAGAGAATTCCTTCTTCCATTCAGCTTCTCAGTCCTGCCTGATTGATGTTTAGCCACTCATATGGTATGAAGATGTCTGGCTGAGGATTGTTGCACACAGCTGGAAATTGATTCATTTTTTCTCACCTACTTTCCCAAAGTTTCATGCTGATACAGAATAACCTGGGGAGAATCCTGGGCCAGGTGAGGGCTTTGAAGGTCAAGAAACAGATGCTCAGGAAGAACCTTGTTTAAATACAAATGGAGCAAAACTTTTCAGTGAATCAAGTCAAAAGCCCATACAAACATCAGGGACAAATTAATGATGCAACATATACAATCACTGCCTCTTTACACATGTGACACACAGTTCACAGCACAACAGCCAACATCCTGTTCAATGAACCCAGTGTTCAGTAAGAGGCTTTAGAATAGCCCTGCTCTTAGCTTTCCACATTAAGACTTTTGTTTGGAGTGGGCAGCTGAGTCTATATGCATATTTAGGCCCTTTTTTAGCTTTGTATCAACACTACAGACAAGATAGAGACTGACCACGCCACTTGAAGGAGATTTGCAGAGTGACTCACTTTATTTCTAATTTGGTAGTGTATCATTTTCCCCCCACCTGCACTAGGGTGCCATTGTAAGCAGCTGAAATGATTGTTTGAATAAGCAGGATAATGTGAGATTTCCCAGGCTAATTCATTGAAATCTGCAGTGCAGTCTTGATTCTGGAGCACGAATCATGCAAGAGAAAATAAGATCTCTCTTAACTAAATTATTTTTCTGAGATTTTAGAAATTATTTTTCTAAGTGATCCAGAAGAGAGCATTACCCAGTTACCCAGGCCTAGGCTTTCTGTGGTTACATCTCATGGTCCCACCACCATGGAGGCAAAAAACTGAGCCAGTAAGTGTGGTTTCCAAAGCTGTGTCATTTTAGAGCACATTGTTCCTTTCCTGTGGTTTCATTCTAGGTGAGTGCACATGAGCAATTACAATTCTTTCAGTAGATAATTGGCTTTAATGGTATTCTTAGTTGTAATTATGAAACAGCACTTTGACTGCTCGTACAATGGCTGTAGGTGCAGTAGTGTCAAGAATCCCCTCATCTGGCTGTAAAGCAATTCTTTCAAGATAAGCTTTAATGCTCACCATGCCTGTAGATCATTTTCCTGTCTTCAACCATGTGAAAGAAAATCAGAACTATTTGTTCATCTTAAACGAATGTAAGATCTCATGTTGGTTTACAGTATGCAGTACTCTGACTGTAACTGCTTTACTACATTTCAAATGTCTGTTTTGGTAGGTATGAATCACAGAAAGTACTGACAGCTCGTTACAACTGGGCCTATAAACAATGCTCTGGGTTTACCAGGCCTTTGCAGAAGATACAAATAATACAAAGTGAAAACACTTCATGCTTCTTTCTCGTCTTACCCTGAATAATGCCCAAACTAATATCCCTTCTTATTATTTCCAGCTGTTTTACACAAAGGCTGTTATATTTAAGGCCAGAATATGTGCAGCATATGTTAAGCTATTTATAGATTTACAATTACCTCATCAGACAGAATCAGGCAGATGGTAAACATTACTACTAGGCATAAGTACATTTAGAATCAGACTTTTAAATAAATTCAGATCTGTCTCAAGCTTATTTAAAGGGTTTTATCTCTTAAGCCATTTGAGGTATCTGGTTTTGCTGCCTATATTTGTATCACATTCAGATATCAGGCTGTATGACAAACAGCCTATAGATAGCCATAGCAATCAGATTACATTAATTTTGGTTTTTGAACTTGACGTGGCCAATTGAACTAGTACGACAAATTAATTTGAAAATAAAGAGAATAAAATTTTTAGATTGAAAATGATAATGGCTGACTTCTTTTGTGGTGTTGAAAGAATATACATGCTTCAGGGAACATAAATTGGTCTCTCTCTAAAGCTGAAAGATGGCATATAAAGATTAAAAAACTGATAAAGATACATGCCAGAAGGCCAAATTATAATCTTTCAACTCCAAAACCCCAGGGTATAGTTGCTTTTCACATGACTGTTGCAGAAGAACAAAAATAAGAGTTCAAACTAGATCTGAGAAATGAGTGAGCATTGTAATTGAATGTGATTAAAGTTCCCCCAGAATGCTTAAAAACATTTACATTCTCCAAGGTTGTTATTTTTTAAAATATATGTACAGTTAAATGTTGTTGACAGGTGAAACCAGGAAAAGTCAGAAAAGCAGATTTTGTCATTTGAGTTGAGCTACCTGGGTTTGGGCATTCTTTTTTTATCTGTCAGGCTCATTTTCTGTGTTTCTTCAGAACTCCTCCTCTGATGCACTGTGATGGAAATCTGTTAACCTGCTTTTTCTTTAGATGGCAGGGTAAGAATGCAATGATCCAAATTCTACCCTTTATTACTACAGTGCTAATCCAGAATACTGCAGTGAAAGTCAAAGTAAGTCCTTCAGAGCCAGCTGCATTGTAGCTGAAAACACAATTTGGCCCGAGGTCTCTTGAAGACATAGTCTGGGCCAAGGGCTCAAAAATACAATACAAATCAGAGGAAATACAAAATGGTATATCTAGGAATCTGCTCTCTTTAAGTAGATAGCATCCCCCCAGATGCTGGCTGCAGGAAGGGGGTGTGTGACTTCCACGTCAGCACTGTGATCACATCCTTGTCTGTGCAGCAGCTCCTAAAACATCGGGAGTAAAGTCCTGGCCACTGGGAAATTGCTGGTGCCCTGGGGCACACTGTCACAGGCTGCAGGGAAGGAGCCCTTCCATCAGGGACAGGCTCCCAAAGCTTATCCAAGGTGTCTATACCAGCCCTAGCCCTGGCCAGACCAGTGAGCTGCTGACAGCTACTGGCGTTTTCTAAAGCATCAACTGGCTTAATCTACAAAGTGCCTGAACCACTGCCCTTGGGCACCCAGTACTGGAGCAGGGCCATGGGATCCTGCACAGAGCCCACAGTGCTCCTCTAGCTGCCAGTGCTGGGAGCAGGGAAAAAGGTGAGCACAACCTTTACCTCCATGAAAGAGTTCATGCAGTTCATTCTGCAGTGTCTGTCTGTGCTATCACACACAGCCCTCTTCATCAGCCTTACGTAAGTATTTCTTGCTGGTAGCTGATCTATAAAATAAATATCCACTAGGACATGCCCACAGGCTGGAGCTATACCTCACTGATTAGTCAAATAATCCAGCTTTTTGAGATACCCTCTGGATTTTTTTCAGTTCTCAACCTCACTGTTAAGTTTAGTATGCACTCCACTCTCTACTTGAAGGGTAATTGTTCGTACATGTCTGTCTTCAGGTATTTTCTGAGGCTCCAGTTATTCTTTGAAAGGTCTCACCAGTATCCCAGAATTATAAGGCACAGAGTGGTTTTGCACACCTAGAAGAAAAGAAGCAGTGATGTATTTGCAAGCATTTCTAAGATGATTATGGTAATTTGCTGTGCCAACTTCCACCTAACTGCTAGGGTGTTGGATTATTTTTTTCTAATTTGCCCTGTAACTGTTTTCCAGAACCTAAGCTTTTTCTGTAACTGTAAACCTTCTGCTTTTACAATGCAAAATAAATAAATAAATAAATCTTTGAAACACTAAATTTATCTAAATGTGTAAGGGGATAGTGAGCATTGTTGTGATAGCACAGGGGTTCAGAAGGGTGGTGAGGAAGACAAGCATGAATGGGGACACTGCTCTGTGACAGCAGTCTCTGCACCTTGCCGTGGATACCTGCAGAACATTATCATTATCACCAACAGCCACAGAACTGCTCACATTGGAAGGGACCTTAGGAGATCATCTGGTCCAACCTTTTGTGGCAAAGGTTAACCTAAATAAGGTTTTCTGGCACCCTGTCCAATCACATCTTAAAATTCTCCAGTGACAGGAACTCTACCAGTCCTGGGGAGGTAGCTTCCATGAATGGTTGCTCTCACTGTAAAAAAATTATTTCTTATATCAAGATTAAATAGCTTTGTATTATATACTGATACAAACTGTACAGGACATGCAGCCATCCTAGACAGCCTGTGGACATTCAACAGCAGATACATATTACCATCCCTCTTCCTGCATATTATGAGATAACTCACAAGATATCTTTATTTGGTCCGTGAGCGTGTTAAATCCTAGACAGAATTGAGTCTGAATACAAATAATCTTCCTACTGCAGCAAGTGATAAATATGAGTTGTTTGTTCAGTACTGTCATAACTGTCAAACTCTATTGTTAAAAATACAAAGTAGAGCTAGTATGGGGCTCACTAATGTGATTAAATGCTATACTTGATTTCACTTGATTTCACTTGCAGGTCTGTCCTTGGATATATAGAATTGTCTGGAGGCTTTAGACCTTTTTATTCCATATAGCATTAACATGCTAACCCTAATCTGTCCTGCCAAAGATGAAGAAGGAACATTTTGGAGAAACTGGCTGCTTGTGGCTTGGATGATGTACTGTTCACTGTGTACAAAAGACCTGTAGATGTGACACTTGGGGACATGGTTTAGTGGTGGATTTGGCAATGCTGGGTTAACAGTTGGACTTTATGATCTTAAAGGTCTTTTTCAACCTGAATAATTCCATGATTCCTTAACTCTCTTATTATAGGTGTCTCAATCTTCATTTCTTGTTTGAAATTCATTCTGGTCTTGTATTGCTGTACTTTGAAACTTTCTCTTCATCTTCCATAGCCTTTTTGATAACTGAAACCATATCAGGAGGCGGAAAAAAATTAAACTTGCAGATAAAAGAAGCTTACTTCTAAAATCTCACCTGACAGTACAGATAAATCATGATGAAATAGAAAGCTTAGTGTAGTCTTGCTAATTTTAAATGGATTAATATTGCATGTGGTCAAACCCTAAACATTTGGGTTTGTGATCACACTGCAGGGTGTTACTATGGAATCAATAGTATCACCTTACTGATATGCAGAAAACATGATTTGGAGAGTCGTGTTTTGTCAAGGTCAATTTATTTCTGATAAGAATGCTGCTTTTTCTTTGCTGGTGAGGAAGATCTTGCTAAATAACCAAACCGTCATTGCTTCCTTCATGTAAATATAATAAGCTTTAATTTAGAAAAAGCTGGTCAATGTTATTCAGTCTTGCTCTAGTAAGTTGTCAAAATAATTGCTAAATATAAGTTAATTATTTTATTCCTTGATGTGTTTATCCTGTTTCTCATTAGTTGCTCTAATTTGTTTTTATGTAGTTAAGAGCAGGCTACTTTGATCTGAGATTGCTCCATTTCATTCAGTATCTTTAACTTCTAATGAGTGTGATTTTAGTGATAAAATCACTTCCTAGCAGAAGTGTTTTCTCAAAGTCTTTGTAAGGGAATTAAGAAATTTACAGTTTGTGAAGAGAGCTAATCTTAGAGTGATTATGAATCTGGAAGAGAAATGGTGGATCTGAGCTTTTGAATAAGAGCTCTGAAGAGAAAGGAAACTTTCTGCTTATATATCCAGAAGTTTTCTGTGGAATGTAAGAAAGCATGTATGGAGAAATTGAAGGAAACATTTACATTTTATCAAGTAATTATGAATACTTCAAGCAGTGTAATTAGTATAGTCTCTGGACTGCATTTAATACAATATAGGTTTGAAATGTCCAAAAGCAATAACTGTTTTCAAAGGAGTTCAGCTCATTTCTAGGTCCTTAAGTGAGTGGAAAGTTTGGAAATCTGGCCAGTAGTGTCACACTGAGAACTTCAAGTGGTTAAATGCTTTGAAAGTCTGTCCTTAATCTTGTGCCAAATGGGAGGTGAGCTCTTTTGATAATTTGCCCCAGTGTTTTGTAGTTAAAAGATTGGTTGCAAGTCCATTTGGAAAAGTGGCCTTTAATAAATTTCCTAAACTTAATTCCCAATATTTTTTTTTCTCCCAAATGCAGTGGTAGGAACAGGAAGCCTTCTCTAATGCTAAGACTCATAACTGGGTCTGTTGAAAAAAGTTCTGAGGTTTCTTTCGGGCTTTTTTACAAGATATACAGTGGAAATGAACTGTTCTATTGAGGGTAGCAGTAAGAAGCTGTGGACTCTTTCTCACACAGTGTACATTACTTTCTGAAAATCAAGGAAAAACTACTTTTTGGTCTTTTTCTTCAACCCCCCCACAATTACACAGGCTTCATTCAGAGCATAAATCAGGAGAAGACTTTGCATACTTTGTATGTCAGCTGCAAACATGTGCAAGAACAATTTACAGAATTCTAGGACACAAAGCCAGAAAATTTACCTTTTGTCTCCAGCAGAAGTGTTTGATTTTAAATGAAAATTGGTGAGAAGAAATGAAAGAACAAAAGAGTTGTGAGCAATCTCTTTGTGCTGTCTGCCACAGAAACTAGGGAAAGTCCCTGGAGATACCAAAATATATGAAATATCTTTTGCACTATGCACAGCCTTTTGGATTTTGCTGCTGAAATTCTTGGTGCTATCTTTTTGCCAAAAAAAGATCTTGTTTGATAAAGACTTATTTGCTCTGTTCACCAAAAGTAAGGTTGCTTGACACTGGCAGAAGCTGGTGCTGTGCTACAGAGGAGCTACACAGATGAATAACATTGTACCTGTGTGATACAACATGGATGTCTCAACTGTGTGCTGACAAATGTAACATGGCATACACATCAGTTTGGAGTGAATAAAACCTGTTGCCATGTTGTTTTCAGATGTAAAACTCGTTGTGGTGGTACAAACCAAATGTCTTCAGTGATAAGCCAACCTGCCCTAGCTTTCAAGGCTGAGTGGTAACTGGAAGATTAACAGCAGGGCTATCTCCTGAATATATTCTTGTTTATCTAGATACCACTGATGCTATTAGAGTCATCAAAAAAAGGAAACATTCAGATTGCCATAAGGAAAAGTATGTGACAGGAACATATCTTGCAACAGAGAGATTTCACAGCTGAGGAAAGCTGAGCACTGTTCCCAGCGGCCGGGCTCCTTGCAGAGGCCTGGAGGCTGCAAGGCTGCTGCTCTATGTCCCAGGAAGCTGCACATGCAGCAATAAATTGTGCCCTAGGATGGCTGATTCTGTTAATTGGGATTGGCAGGCACAATGGGGCTATGATCGCAGTCACATTCAAGTGATGCATACTGACTGGGCTGGAAAAACACCCACATCAGGATGTGCCCCTAGTGACATTCCTCATTTTTAAGGATATCTGAGAGGACACCATTAAATGTTTCCTGTGTTTCCTTCATGATTACTAAATAAGCTAATTAGAAATATTTGATGTAGGTTATTTCATTGCTAGGGATTTAGCAGCACCTGCAAATAATTGTATGAATAGAGGCATGTGTTGGTCTGCCGTATGTTTCCAGTAAACAGTAACCAGAACCTTTGCAGTAATATGCAATTGCCAAATTTCAACTGGATAAGGAATTAATGGCTATATTTAAAATGGTCATCAAGGAAAACATTGATTGTTTTTGGGACCCAGTGTTTATGTACTTTTTTCTGGGAGGAAAGCCGAAATGTCGCGAAGATTAGAAGAGGTCTCCACATGAGAGGTTTTCCAGTGCATTTTTTATTTAAAACTTGAGCTAGTGGGTAATACCACAAGCAGATGTGTCTGTAGAATTTCTGAAGGTGTGGAAATTACAGAACCAAGGTCATGACTGCATGGTGGTTCAGGAGAAGGGGAGTTGGAAATCTCTGAAGCTAGCCTTGCCTGTGGAAACACTGTCACATAGGGCCCACTCTGAGGCTCAAGCAAAATGCAATTTGACATTTGAAAAATGCACATTCCACTAAACAGAGATCCAAAATCTCTACTAATGCATCTTGCTCAAAAGAATAGAATTCATACAGATAAAAACAGTAATATTGTATATAATTTATTTGGACTGTACGGTAAAAACATGGTATACTGATATATTTTGATATTTAGCTAGTTAGCTAAACTAGTTAGCTGTGGGTCCACCCTGTGTTGCAGGCTTGCTCCACAGAAAAAAGAAATAATTTTATTAATGGATCAGTGCTATTTCAGCATTATTTCATGGCAGGTGCAGAAATTTGCATGTTCTCCAGTGGTGGCAGGTTCTGCCTCCCTGGGAATGTACCTTTCCACAGTCCCTCACTGCATGGCCTCACAGTGACTCAACCAACTGCACAACACTTGTGTGTATTCTTACTCCACTCTTTAGAGGAATGTCAGCATCTTCTGGAACTTTCAGTTATCCCTAAAATTAGTCTTTGATAACCATGGTGGCACCCAGGGCTTCACAAAGAAGCCACCACTGCACATTGACTGCTCACAGCACACAGTGAGTTGGAACACTAGATGGGCTCTGGTGGCAGCTGGTACTTGTAGGTTGCCACAGCCCTTTGGACCCAGCTCTGCTCTCACAGTCAAGATCCAAGGGTCATTCTGGACATAAAGATGCCCAAAGGTAGGTCAGGATTACAAGTCTGGCACCTGAGGGTGTGGAGTGTCCATGGTCTCTGAGGCCATCTGTCAGCCAAGCTGTGTGGAATTTGGGATGCTTCAACAGGTCCTCAGTTGAGCCCCAGCACCTACAGTTCTTCTAGCTCACACTCAGAATATTTTGAGTTGCAGGGGATCCACAAGGATCATCAAGCTTGACTCTTAAGTGAATGGCCCATGCAGGGATCAAGCCCACTGCCTTGGCATCGTTGGCACTCTGTCTAACCAGCTGAGCTAATCCCAGGGTCCAACATGGACACAAGAAAGGGAGAACCTTGGCTCCTGTAACACAACATGAATGTGTTCTTTCAAGGATTGCAATTCCACCACAGAATAAATTAGACTATGTTGTGAATTAATCTCATGCCTAATTTCAAGGACATGAGTAATACCTGTGAAGATATCATTGCTTTGCAGAACGGAAGGCTTGAAAAAGTTTGGATTTCTGGGAAAGTTTCTGGTTTTTTCTGTAAAGTTAGCTAGATTCACTGAGGCAAGAACAATGGAGCAAGTGTAACTTAGTCCAGGTAAGGGCAGCAGCATACAGTGCAGTCACAGTGTTATCTTTAAACACCAGAGTGATTAAGTCGGGGCTAAAAATCAAGATGTTCCCATCTCTCCCCCTTCCAAAGTAGATAATACAAAAGAAGGCAAATGGTTTTGCTTCTGCCTTTCTCCAGGCTATGGCCAAGCATAGAAAATTTTAGCATAAAAGGACTTTTGAAGGTCTTTTAGAATGTGTGAAGTGACAAGGTAGAATAAAAGTGTTGTCTCAGCCGTAACTTTCAAGTCTTTATTAAGTTACATCTTGAATTTCTTTTTAATTTCTGTTAACTGTAAAGTGTCAACGTTGGAGTTTTAAATTATAAATAAAATGTTTGGTTTGACATATTTAATAAGATCTCATATCAACAGCCTGTCTGAATTGTTAATAGTTACCATAGCAACTTCACAATTTTTTTCTCAGTCATTATTTTCAGCCTTTGGTCACATCATTTTAAAAGTTTGGTTTCTGTGATAGCATAGCTTAGTTGCAAATTTATTCATACCATTCTTTTTTTTTAAAGGGCTACCCATTTCCTGCATAACTGTCAAAGTTTTTAGCAGTTGAAAGCAAACTTGCTGTTGCTTTTACAGCACTACACAGGCAGTGCTAAAATAATGGTTTGGGACTAAGCAAGAAATGAGCTGAGGCCGTGGTTGATAAACTGGCTTGTGGTTAACTCTGCTAACCTTGAAAGTGTTCCAAGTCTGAACTGTGGGATTGTCAGGTTTAGGCTTTAATGTCTGTAGATTCCAATTTTCCATCTATAAATACTTAAAGAAACATAACTCTTTGTATGTATAACTGCTTTCCCCCCCCCCCCACCCCCACTCACTGCTTTGTAAATTAAACTGAATATTTCAGAGAAAGTATCACACACCCACTTGATCGTCACTTCAACCACCCCTCTGGGTCCCTCTGTATATTCAAATATATCACTCCAAGGTTCAGCTACCCAAGGCATTTTTTTTTCTCTCCATGACGTTTCAAGGCAGTTGAGATAATTTTTGAAATTCAGGAGTAATTGTCACAGGTGATTGAACGGAGGAGATTTTGCAGTAGTAAACAGCTATGTTTGAAATGGTTTTGCTAAACTACATTTGTCTAAGAATATTTGCTTTAAGTCAGTTGGGATACATCAAATTAGCAGGTCTGTAAGGGATGTGTCATAGTCAAGATTTCTTTTTCTGAGCATTGGGGTATTTTTGAAGTGTTGGGTTTTTGTTTAGATTTTTTTAATGTAGTAGGTGAAGACGGCAGGTTTTTTTGTGGAATATTATTGTCAATTATGCTGCAATGATTGAATAAGGAAAGGTTTAATAATTAATCTGTGAGATTCACAAATTTTTCTTTGGATATGTGCCAACTATGAATGGATGGCTGTAACTAGAAGTGAATATATGAAGCAAATAAATGGCACAGTCAGTGAGCTTTACTTGCTGTTTCACCTCAGATGATCCTTTCTTTGGCTCTGTTCCACTCCTTGGGGTGACAGTATACTCCATCCCTTTCGTCCTGATATTTTCAAATCCCACACACCCCCCAAATGTTTTAGTACTTACATTTAGCTAAGACATTATTTATGCAAACTGCTTCTGGCATGTCCCACAAGTTCCCTTTGTATTAATTTTACTTTTGTCTTTGATTTGGTGTCCTTGCCTCTGTGCCTGCCATCTTCCAATAATGACCAACATCCATTCACTGCTCATCTACCCCACACACTTTCCCAAATATGTTTTTTGCTTATAAAAAAGATGTGGATGTATAAAATCTTCAACTCAACCACAGGCACAATCTTATTCTGATGATCCCAGGTTCTTTAAAGTTTTGACCTAGCAATGCTTAACTATTTTTTTTATCATAATGGATTTTAGAAATACATCATATTTTCTTTGTGTTTTTTCTCTACACATTTGTCTACACAATGATCTCTTTGTGAGTCTTAAAGTAGGATTAAATCTCTTAATAAGCAGCAATTGCCTGCACATTGTGTCTTCCCTAAGACACAGAAATAGTGAGAAATAGAAGTGCTTTCAATGCACCTTCTCTGCTAGATACAATAGCAAACATTTTCATTCTTTTTTAAATGCTCCTAGAAGCATGTGAAGGCAACTCAAATGTTGGGCTGTACCTGTTAGACCATGTTGCAGTAAACTTTGATTGGTTAGCTGGATTTTACTGGCATCCCACTGACACATTAGATAAAACAGAAAGCAGAATGGGCCCCACTTCACTGAGATTATCAGGACTGAAAGAACAGTCAGGTATTGCTTCTTAGAAGGGTTGGGCACTGAAGGGGAAAAACCCAGAATGACCTTGAACTGCATTGCCTGTTGCTTACTGATTCTGTTCCTTCCCTGGCACAAATCCATCTAGGCATCATTGCAGTCTTCCAGAGGGTGCTGCTATGGACACAGGCAGAAAAGAGCCAAGTGTGAGATACAGAAAAGACAAAGACAAAAAAGGGAAACCCTTGACCAAAACAAAGAGCAAAAATGTGATGGGTGCTATGGGTACTACTGGAACAGCTCTACAATTTCAGTTTAACTCATGCCACAGACATGATTTTATACTACTCTTCCAAAAGTGTTGGAAAAAACCCTAGTCTTTAAATAGCTAAATGTTACATCTGCAAATCATCTGTGGAAATATCTGTCTGTATTTTTAAATGGACAAGTATTACCCATGTCTGTTTCAAGAGCTCAGGCTTTAAACTGTTTTACTCTGCAGCTGTATTCTCCTAGTCCCCCAGAAGAACAGGCAAGTGTGAAATGAGACTAATGAACAGAGTTTGGTCTGCATGCATTCTGCAAAGTGCTGCTTTGAGTATAGACATGGAAGGGTATCTGAGTACTTTAACAGATTTGATCTTCTTCCTGATTATCCTCACTCTTAAAGCTGCTTTCCCTTTAAAATCCTCACAGGAGAAATACTTTCCCTGTCTGTTGAAATCTTTTTCTTTCTGCATCCTCGCAAGCCCTTTAAGGGCTCTGTTGGTTAAAAGACTATGCTTTATTACTTTTGCTGCTACAATGCTGTGACAGGTGAGACTAGGTGTAGCTCCCATACAGATTCACCACAGAAAGGTACTGTTCATATTTGAGGACATTTTGAAGATTGTTTTCCAAATGTAAAATCTGACAAAGCTCTGTGTATCAAGTCTTGCAATTTTGTGTCTTAAAATACATTTGACCAGAAAAATAATTGACATAGATCAGCTGGCCTGCACCACGCAGGAGAGGACTATGAACAGCCTGCTCTCCCCTGACCCCTTGTTAAAATAAAAACACAGGGTAGGGTAACAAGGAGAGCCTCAGCTGCAGAGCCAGCCATAGGAACGGCTGAGCAAGGACAGAGTGCTGGGGAGCCACCAGTTTGTTCCCTCTGGCTGCCCTGGCCCAGGAGGGTGTGACAGCCCTGGCCTGCTGCCCTTTCTTTCCCAAGAGCTTCTGTGCCACATAAGCCCTGCTGCCCTGTACAGTGTCACTGGCCAGACATGACATTCTGCACACGAGGTCACCACAAAGTGCTGTGGGAACCTAAAGGCAGTGGGATGGCTTGTGTGCCTCGGTGGGAGGGAGGAGGGCAGCCTGCGGGCTGGCTCTTGTTCAGATCTGCCTGCATTGCAGTCATTTCTTTGAGTGATAAAGAGAAGTTCACATGTTGCAATTCCAACTCATCCATAAATACTCTCAGGGCCAGGGCCAGTCAGCATCCATGGCTTCCCAAAGGTGAATTTGCACACAGCAGTCATTTAAGCACTAACACATTGCTGACATTGCTGGTGCCAATGCTGCCTTTGGGCTTCTCTGTCTTCTTCCCAGGGGACAAACCCAGTGCACAGCTGGTGCTGGGTCTCAGGAGCTCAGGCACAGGATGAAGCTGTGTGTGCAGGGATGCACGGAGTGCCACAGCATGGCACAGCTCCAGGTGCCTCCTGGCTGTGTCCAGGACAGCTCCCACACAGCTGTAAGGTTTCCAGTGGGAAACTGCAGGTGGGGCTGGGCTGCAGTTCCCCCTGTGCATCAGTCTGTTTTGATCTGAAATTGATTAGTGGGATTTAAAAAAAAAAAAAAGTGTAGGAAATTGATTTGCAAATTAAGGTAAATCAACTTGACTTGCTACATTATCCATCATTTTTGTGCATAAAGGGGGCATATATTGATTTACATTGTATCTTCTGAAAGCTCTTCACTGCTCAGAACTCTGTATATGACTGGATAGTCAGTGTCCTGTTCTTGAGGACGTAAGTTCTTCTTTAGAGTTTTCATATCTTGTTGTGCTGTTGATTGCCTTCTGTCATATCCCTTCATGTTACATCAATTCCTGTGCCAGTGTGGCTGAAGGTCAACAAAATAATATTACTTAGTGGTAAAACTAGAAGGTAAATACGCCTGCCTTTGGATGAAATATTGTACCTTCTATCAGCTCAGATAGCGCTCAGTCAATCCCAGTTTAAGGCAGATAGTTAGGATTCTGTTATCTGCTAAAAGTGGGTAATTTTCTCTAACCTTGAACCATCCGTGGGGACTGAATACCTGTCCTCTCTATCTCTAATTGGCGCACTGCAGATGTGGCCAGTAGTTTTGTACATTTTTCCCCCTACCACGAAAAGTAAAGGAAAAATAGTTACTGTGTAACAATCATCATTCCATCTCCTCAGCTGCCCAGGAAGGAACTGAGCACTTGTGCAGTACAGTCCAGGCAGCATGAAGAAACCTTAGTGTAAGGGAGAGAGACTCAGTCCCTTTCTGCCAGCAAATAAACAGGAAATTGGACAAAATGGTTATCATAAATGTATGCTGACAATGGGAAACAGTTTGCAATGATGCTTCCACCATTAGGCCTCATTCAAGAGCAGTCTACAACACAAAAGTAATTTTGGATGATTGCTTACTTATTTTTCTCTCTGTGTACATTAGCCAGAATTTTTAATATATATGTGGTGTGTTCTTTGGGGTTGGGCTGCTTTATACTTTTGCTTAGTTTGAGGTGGGTTTTGAGGTAAGAAAAGGGAGTTTTGTTGTTATTTTTTTACTGAGGGTGATCCTTGTGGGTCCTTTCCAGCTCAGCTTATTCTGTGATTTTGTAAAATAATGCAAACAAGTCTAATGGACTTGAAGGTACACATGCGACTCTATAGTTAAGAGCCCCCAGCCCAAAAACATCAAACACACATCTTCAGGAGTCAGATTATTTTCAAATTTAGTAAAATATAATTTCTTCTCCCCTCAGCCAAAACAGATTTCACAGGAACCTCCCACTCCACAGGCATTCCCTCACCCTCTATAGGAACCACCTGATCTCATCCCACCTGGCCATGATCATTGAAAGGAGCTGGCTGGCCCCAAGCCCTATGGCTCTTTATGAGGGAGACCACCCTCAATACTCATACTTTTTTTCAAAACAACTTACATTTTTTGGAAAAGGAAGAAACTCTAAAATGAAAGATGGCAAACACTGTAAAAATACAAGTTCCAAAAACATGTCTGTATTTTTAGGAGCTATAAAATATCCACAGACGGTTTTTTGGAAAGTAGACATGCACAGCACCTGTGCATATTCATGTACATGCAGTCACAACTGCTTGATGGTAGTGGTGAGATTCCCGTGAGGACACATCAGTTGAAAGCCACAGGAGTTGTATAATCCTGCTGGTATTTTACACATAGAAATGTGGACCTGCTCACCTCTTTCCATTTCATACTGCTCTAACACCATGTCATGAAAGGGTTCAGAGAGATGGAGTCCAGATGATGAAAATTTGATGGCCTGTCCCACTCTCTTTCTGACTCTTAGCACTATCTTTCATGGTACCAAAATAAATTGGGAATGCTGGTTTTGGATACTGAGAGCACAATATCACCTTCCTTTCTCTAACCTAGTGATTTTCCCATTTCAACCTTGGCATTCTTCTCCTTTTACGGAAATTCATCCCTATGAAGGAAAAAGGTACCTAGCTGTTCTACAAAAGTTATACGCGGAAATTATGGAAACAATTATAGTTAAAAAACTCTCAGGGGGGTTCTGATCTTGGTAATATTCTGTTAAAACACCCAGGAATCCAAGAAAAGGACAGGTTTAACAAGACCACTTGGTAAGTCTAAGAGAAAAAGAAAAGGCAACTAAAAGAGAGCTTCCAAAATTCAGTTAAAATCACTTCCAAAGTTCAAAGAAGACAGGAGGTCAGTCATCAACAAAATGACATTTTGGCTGTAAAAAGTCTTTATTGCACCTTGCTCCTGTAACACATGAGAAATGATAAAGGCTCTTTTCAATGGGAATGTCAGGTTTGCTTCTCTCTCTCCTTTTTTCACCTTGCTTTAAGTGTATCTCTTCTGATTTTTTCGTGGAGGGGCCTTGAGTTGTCCCTGATTACTGAGAAATATAACTGTCTCACATAATTTCTTTTCTGGACTGTGAATTCAGAATAACCTTGAGAAGATTAAAGGTTTACCCTATCCTTGTTGTCCTTTTCCATGGGGCCTTAGGAAGGTGTCAGAGAGCCCACCTCATCGGGGTGTCTCTGGAACACCAGCATTTGCTAAGAACAAACCAGCAAGAGAACAAGGGGACTATGACAGAGATCCCCAGATAACCCACCCTGGAATATCTTGGCTCTTTTTACTGGCAAAGTCAACAGCAGCCAGTTGTTCTTTCCCTTTTTTTTCTCTTTTTCTTTCCTAAAGGAAATTAAATGTAAAAGATAAGTTAGCACGGCCTTAAAGATGAAATTTAGACATGTTTTCCAGTGTTATGATTCCCACAGCAATTGTAATTCAACTTCACTGCACATTCTACTGCAAGGCATAAAAATTAACATCACACTGTATACAGCAGAATATATTACCACAGCACTCAGAAATACTTGTAGCAATTTGAGAACACCATTAGGTTCTGTCTACTCCAAGCTCTTAAACAAGTGTGTAACTTTCAGCATTAATATAGAAGTTACTTGGTTTTGGCTTATGCTTACAGTCCACAGTCCCAGCTTCGCAAGATTTTTTACTTACATGTAACTTGCAGCACATGATTTTTGTTTTGTTTTGTTTTTTTTCTTAGGGATTACTCAAGTGCTTAAAATCACATGCCAGCTTAAATACCAGCCTTCTGAGACCAAGACCATTTCCACTCAGGGGTTATTTGAGCAGCTGTTTATATCTTTTGGATCTCTTGTTTTTCAAGCAAAAATTTCCCATCCTCGGTGGCTCTTTTTTTAGTTACATTTAAAAATTAATTACAATAAAGTTTCAGAAAAAAATAGTTTATTGTTTTTGAGCATGAGATGAAGCATGAAGGGCACTTTCCCCATTATAAAAATTTCATGGGACTGTTAATGAGCAACACAAAAGCACAGCAGTTGGGCTAGGAAGCTTAAATTTGACAGGTGTTTGGGGGAAGAGGTGCCTTCAACTATTCTGGTAAAAGTTTATTTTGCTTTGCTGAGCTCTTAGAAACCATTGCTCACTCACACTTGGAAGTCCTTTAGCAGCAGCCTTCTCTCTCACCTGATGTTCCCAAAGCAAATGGGCTCCATGGCTAATGAAAAACAAGTCCATTAATGGCTTTGGGAAAATAGGATACATTTATGGACCAGAAGAAGTAGAGATGCGTGTCACTGCACCCACTTTTACTGCTTCTTCAGCTCTCCCAATCTTAATCTACTGTGGCGTCAGACCTCCTGCTAAGTATGATTTTATACTACACCACCACACCTGGCATGTTTCTCTCACTAAAGGGCATAAAATACTGTCTAGTCAAAGAGATTGGAGATTTCTTGAGATTTGAGCCACTACTCTACTGCTCTAGTAGACGGTACTTAAAAGTACTGTTTTATTCTGTATCAATAAATTCTGTGGTAACTCAGAAACACAACTATAGTTGTAGGGAGTTTGTAGACCATTACTGATTTTGTATTTGACACACAGGATATGGAAGGCTGGGTTTTTAGAGCAGAGCTTATTACTGCAGCATGTGGAGACAGCTGGTGCTCTGTTGAGAGGACTGCTGGTTTCTGCATCTTTTATTAGCATAGAATACATACTGTAGCCAGAAACACCTCTGCCTGGACTAACTTCATTTATTTTTCTGGCCTCTTCTTCCTTGAAGTGTATGAATATCCTGGGGAATGTGCACACATGGCAGCAAGGACAGCTGTACGTGTGAGGAACACTTGGTTGTTAGTCCTGCTGTCTGGTCCCAGCAGTGCTGGGGGTGATGGAGACGTGCGGGGCCGGGGTCTCACTTATCCTCTGAAGGGTTTTCCTCTGCCTGAGACATGGAGCAGCCTCCTGAGGCACCTCAGAGCCTGCCTGGGACAGGAGCTCTGAGGACACAGAGAGCACACCCACTGAGAAACCACCTCCAGGTCAAACAAGAAGGAAGAAGCACAAGCAATTCCGCAGAGAATTTTATTACGGTAGATTCAGGACCCTGGAAACACAAGATGTGGGAATTGTTAGGTCTTAATACAAGATGAAATTAACCCTTTCCCATTTGCAATAGTGGCTTCCTCTGTCGTAATCATCTTCAAGAAAATAATTCAAATATTTCTTCATGCATTTTTAGTAATTAGAGCATTTAATAATAAAATAATGAAGTTAAAAATTAACAGTTTTCCATGATATTTCTCTGCAAAATTGAGGAGAAAAAGGCAAAGAATTTCAGCAATATTTTAGTCCCCTGGTGAACCTACAGACTGCAGAGTTAATGAACAAATGAACAAATAATGCTTTTCCACTGTGGAATACAATGTTTTCGGAATTACAGTAGCATATGAATTTAATATCTCTAAGAATAACACATTTTCATTACTGGGTGTATACAGACATTCAGAATTTTTCAGAAAGGGCTCAGAACATGACAGTATAAAAAGAAGAGGCTGGCAAGGAGATTTGTAGAGCTACAGTCAGTTTCCTCTGGAGACTCCTCAGAGCTTGCTCCTGACAATAGTAAATATGATATGATTAAATAGATGCCAGTTTGAACCCTGTTGAGGCTAATAAAGGTAAATAATTATTGTGATTTGGGTTTTTCAGGATTATTTGCAGCAGACACCCCCCAGCCTCATGTGCCAAACATCTGTTTCAAGAGCCAGGTGCTCCGAGACCTCCCAGTGCTCATTGCTGGGGATGAGCCGAGCGTGTAAGGAAAAGCTTCCCAAGGAAGCCCTCACTGAGGCATTCACATAGCAAAGACAGGAAGGTTCGGGGTTTCATTCAGCTTTCCAGGGGACAAAATCAGAATGGATAATTACAGTCAGGCAAAATATTTGTGCAGCCAGATGAGAGTAGTTTACATCTTTAAACTAACTTTTTCTAATTCTTCTGCTATCTCTCCTATCTGCCTTGACTTGAAAGAAAGTTATTCAGTCACTGCTTCCCAGATTTGGTAAGAAATCCAGTTCTGGAGGTGTTTGAGCAAGGAGTTGCCAAATAATCTAAAAGAGAAAACTGTGACATTTATGCTTTTATAATGAATTTTTTCACATTTCTGATGTCCAAATTATTGTTTCCATTACTGTTCGCCTCTTCAAACTACTGTCAGGAAATAACATTGTCAAAAAAGTCACACGGAATTAAAATTGCATCTCCACAGTGTTTCGAGGAAAGCTGATGAACCAGTCTTTAATGTGTTTAGGTTCTGTTACAAGCCAGGTACTCGCAGGCATCTACTCTTAATATACTTCCGTGGGTTGGGTATTAAAGTCTACTTGTACCTCTGTATTGCAGATTTGAGTCTTTTACTTAGAAGCTTTTTTGGCATCACCTGCAGTTTGAAGGAATTCCATCTGAAAGATTTCTTCTAGCAGCATTTATACTGTAAGTCAGTGTTTATTCTGTGGTGCCCTAAAATGCATTCGTATATACAGATTTTGCAAATCTGTATTTCTTATTACTGTTGAAAGTGAAGTAAGTGGGGCAGACTCAGAATCATTAGATTTAGGGAGTCTGCAATATTCAGACCCCTGAAAAACAGCTGAATTCTTTAGCAGATTATTATAATAATAAATACAGTTTTATGGAACATCTGTGCCCAAAGGCCTCTTCAAAAGCACATTTAAAATGTTAGCATATTGCAATCTCTTCTGCTTCTCATCACATTGCTTTGAATTGAGAAAGAACTGCCCACAAAATACTCCTGCAAAAATGTCACAACAGTCAGAGTATACTGGAAAAAAATAATAAGGTAAAATACTAATGGATGAAATATATATGATTACAGAAGATTCTTGGTTTCCATATAAACAACAGACTATCAATATAAACTTCCCAAAAAACATTGCTAATGTAGGCTCAAGGTTGAGATGTAATGTTCTTGCCCTTTGAGAGCAGGACATCTGGCTGGAGAGCAAGTAGGACAAGAGAACTGATCTTTCCCTTCTATTTGGCATTTCTGAGACTGCATCAGGAACATTGCAGCTGTTTTGGGGTGCCTGAGGACAGTGACAGTCCAGTGGGGAGCCAGGATGGGACAGTCAAGGGCTGGAACATACAATGTATGGGGAGCTTGGTTTGTTCAGCCTGGAGAGGCTGAGGAGGGGCTGTAATCACTGTCACACTGCCTGAAGAAAGGGCTACAGAGCAGATGGAGCCAGATCCCGCCCGATGTGCACAGTGGAAAGACAAGAAGCTGTAAACACAAGTTGTAGCAAGAGAAATTTTAGTTGGACATAAGGAAATAATTGTCACTGTGAGAGCAGGGAGCAGGCTGTAGGATCTCTTGTTTGGAGGTTTTTAAAACACAGCTGGGCAAATCCTAGGGAAACATGATCCAACTTTGAAGTTAGACTTGCTTTGAACAAGAGTTTGGACTTGATTATGATCTTCAGTGGCCCCTTCTAACCTCATTTTTTTCTTTTCTGTGGTTCAATTCAGCTAAGGTAGAAAGTGACCCCATAGCTGTATACCAAAAGATGTAAGCCCAAAAGAGGCTCCAAACTCAGCCAGGAATTTCTTCCATTGCTAAATACCCATCTAAGCTGCCATAGCACTACTGTTGGAGATTCCTGTACCCTAAGTGATCTCATACGTGCTTTGTTACATTTAAGACAAGTTTATACAGTTTCTGTCAGGAAAAAGTCGAGATAAATATCCTAGGATAGTGCCTCCACATTGCCAACATTTCTAATTGAGTGGGTGATGTTGGCTTTAATCAAAATATGATTTGTGGAGTCTTTGGGATAAAAAGGGTAATTAAGGCTTCATGGGCCTCATAGATTGACTTACAGATCCCAATGCATCTTACCAGTTGTCATCCTATAGAAATAAATATGTAGGGCTCTCATTCTGATTTGGTAGCATTTGACACTGGCCTTGCAATAGGGTAAATAGCTGCAGTGGCAGGGGGTTTTGAGTTAATTCCCAGTATTTTTTGATGGACAGGAGTTATACAGAGTCATTAAATAAATTAGGTCAAGACATTCTAATTCACTGAAACATGCTTTATTTTAGAATATAGCTAGGTGAAACTATTGCTTCAAATTTTTTAGTGTTCGCTTAACTACTTCATCCAGTAAATCCCTAATAAAGTAATCATAATATGATATGCACAAGGAGATAAAACACTGCCATCAGAAACACAGCAAAGAACCAAGGTGCCTGAAACTATTACTCTAAAACTATTATTCTGTGGAAGGCAGGAGGGGAGTGGGGATTTGTGTTGTGTTTTTTAAAAACACAGTACATGTGGCAGCTTTTTATGAAGCTGTATTTTACCTTCCACCACAGGACACAATGTTTTCAAACATCCAGATGAAAGCAAACAGGGCCTGAGGATCTGCTGCCTCACTTACGAAATCGGTTATAGACATGTAGATAAGCTCTTTCTTGCAAAGGAAGGCACGCCTGCTGCCTCATTAAATATAGCTGGGATAAGCTCTGCATTCACTGACTAATGCACAGCAGAATGCCAAATGAAGTCTAATCACAGTGGATTCCAATTTATAGAAGAGATGAGCCAGCGACTTGAGGTTGCCCTCATCAAAGAGTGCTGATATTGTTGTTAAATCATATTTACTCATCTCTGACATTAAATTGTGATCTGAACAATTTTCTGTTTTTTGTGAAGAGAATCAGATATGGTTTGAACATCCTTACCAGTTTTAGTTGTGCTTCCTTGCTGAAAACTGAGCCCATGAGCCTCTGATGATAAACCGAAAGCAGTGGCTCTGGGAGCTAGGGCAGGTTTCTGCTTTAACAGCATAGTTATTCACTGTGTTTAGCTAGCACAAGGGATGTGTGCACACTGTGCACGTACATTGAGGAGTATGAATGAAAGGGAAATGTCTATAAGCAAAGTGTTGGAAAGGACCAGAAATGTGACACCCATCTCTGACTTGAGTTTTGTCCTGGTGTGGTATTACCAGTCACCCAAATTTGTCAGTTCATAGATGGTCCCTGTAGCCACGGATATTGAGAGCACAGAATACCTCCTGATGGGTCATGACAGGCTGTCAGTTTTCCTGTAGGAAAATTTGATTAATCTCTTTTTACATGGCACATTATGTTTGCATTAGCATGGGCTGTTAGGCAGGCTATGTTGTTACTGCCCTCTTGAGCTATTACTCAACCATATATTTAGTGCATCTTACACGCAAACTTTTATGACTTGAGCTTTACCTTTCCTTGAAAAGGTCATGAGTTCATTTCCCAGTGAGAATGACTTCTCAACCCACTTACCTGAAATGCAGTGTTGCCATTTTTAGCTGCACTGCAATGTTCATTCCACCCGAGAGAAAATCATCTTGGAAATGCACTTAGAAGTAAAACAGAGAGCTGACCTTACCATATTCAGCTTTGTAGGGGCTTACCTGGTATCTGTGTAAATGGTCCCTATAGCCACAGCTACTGAGAGCACCGAATACCTCCTAATGGGTCACGACAGGCTGTCAGGATTCCAGTAGGATGCTAATTGATTATCCAGCTTTCAGACTCACAATGTGTTCATCCAAAGCCCAGCATTCTACCTTTTTGCGTCGAACACTTTTCAGTCACACCGTGCTGGGTTTTATGGCTTCAGAGCCAGAAAACAGACCAAGGTGCATTTCAGGATTTTTAAAAAGCATATATTATTTGAACCTAAATTACGTGTTTTTGCAGTCAGCTGCTGTGAAACTAATTATAAGGAGTCTATATGCATTCAGTTCTGCTTCTTTAAACATGCAAATAGCTCTCATGTCGTTATTATGGTTCAGTGAATAGGAACAGGGGCAAGGAGGGAGTTTAACTATTGATTTTTGTGGGGCAGGAACTTCACTACAGAGCTCTCACTTTTCTGACTTGGCTGGAAATTGTGTAAGACCGTGATAGTAATTATTCTCATCTCTGCTCTTTCAGCAATGTTTAAACCTGGGCTTCAGGTTCCCTAATTGCAATGTGGGGATGGTGATCTGTGCATTGTGCTGAAGAGGGTTTAGGACCAATGGGTGATTTTTGCATTCGTGCCAATGGTTACTACTCAGGTGAACAAGGTGAGCAGGATCTTAATTACTCAGTGTGAAATGCCAGATTGTTGTATTCTCTGACTTGCTAATTCTTAGTAGTGTGGTGCTAATGTTGTCCCTCACCATATACAATCAAAGGATGCTGCAAATTAAATACAGTCATCAAAGTAGCCACAATTAACTGCAATCAATGTACATGTTTTTCTGAGACTTTTTTCTGGGGGTTTTTATTTTCAGCAGCACCCAGCTTTATCATAAATTTCACAAACCTGGCATGGACCAGAGTGCACACAGAATTATTACTGGTCTCTAAATAGGAAAGCAGCTAATGGGAACTAAAACCTGTCTCTGGCTGAGATCCTGCACCATGGGTCTGCTCCCTCAGCTGACCCCCTGCATTTTTCAAGTGTTGGGTTTCCCAGTGTGAATTTATTCAAACCAGAATTAGAATTACTGGACCAGTAATATCCATTATCAGAAGTGAATTGAGAATCTTCAGTCATGCTAGAGAGAGAACTAGCATAGCAAAATGTCCTTTTTTGTCTGCCTGGAGAAAGTATTTCATTAAAAAGACATTTATTTTAAAATATGTCTTGTAAACTACGTATTTGTAGTGTTGACTGTCACTTTTCTTGTAGTACAAAAGGATGTACCTCTCGTTTCTCCATAAGGGGGTAAAGAGCCTTCCCTGACCCTTTGTGCAGGGAGGCAGAGAGCAGTGCAGCCCTCTCCTAAGGACCAGAACTGGCTGCTGGACCACAGGGAAGCTGTCTGGAGTATCTGCCTTCAAGCCAAGGGAAGAGCAGGCTGTGCTGGAAATTAGGGGTTTGTAACTGGCTTCTTGAAGGCTGGCTACCAAAGTGCACAAGCACAGGACGTGTGCTGATTGAAACAGGGTGGAAATGCTACGTTGCACATACCCTTAAGGACTGAAAGTTCCAAGGGAACATTTTTTCCTGTGCATCAGGCTGAAGGAAACTGGAAACCTTGTGATAAATATACAGTACAATAGTTAAATAGTTAAATATACAGAATAATAGTTGAAGCTGAATAATAAGGTCACGTGGCCATTCTTTGAATCCATATTGCTAAATGTTCTCATCTTAGTCTTTTGCATCTGTTTATGTCAGCTCTGAGCTATTGCCTGAAGAAAGCCTGATGTGACATGACACCTGTTCATGTCACCTGGTAATGCACTGTGAAAGGGAGCCGGATTTTTTTAATGTGTTAAACTTGGAGATTATTAATTTCAAGCCTTTGCTACTGTATTATTTTGCTGCTAGTTGCAGCTGTAACAAAAGCATCCAAGATTTTATGGCTAGTACAGTTCAGCTTTAAATTTATATATCCTATAAATGCCATAATATTGTTATTTTAATCTGTAAATCAGGTTTGTCATGGGCTACATATTAAAAATGGCTCCCGTGTCCAATATAACTCCTAGCAGCCCCAATTTTGGTGGATAAGTGTTGATTTTAAAAGGACTCTCATGCCCGGAGCTCATCATACTCCTGACTGCCACAGAGCAGCCATGTTATGGAAGATCAAGAGGGAAAAATATTTCTGTTAGTGAAGCATTTATTCTTGGCAGGCAGTGAAAGTTTGCTGGATTTTCGGTTCTATCATTCCCCAGAACCAAGACATCAGTCTTCTTTTTTAACACTGAAACAAGTGATAGTGATGGGAGAGCCCAGGCAGCTGTGTGCTATTTGATGAAACTCCTCAAGCTCCTCCACAAGGAACTGTGAGCCTGGGGGTATGCCACAAGCACTGTCCATGCTGGCCAGTTGCAGCCCAGCTCCACTCTGAAAGGTCAAAGCAGAGCTTTAAGCCCAGAGAAATTAGCTTTATTCTGAGGCTGGCACTGGTACCTCGGCATTGTGCAAACATTGGTGTGAAGCCTCGAGAGCAGAGCTGGCCTGAGTGCAGCCAGCCTGCAGTGTGGAGACTGCTGAGCTGAGCAGAGTGATGTTCACAGAAAAATGGGAAAAACAGCCTTGGTAATTTCATATGAACCTGGGTCAGTGAAGGCTCAAAGATGGCAGAGCAGGTGCCATACAACACAGGGACATCCTCTGGCAGAGCTCACAGGCAGGGTGTGAAAATTCACCCTGTACTTGCAGGAGAAAGGCCCAGGTGAAGACATCTGGAAACAAAAAGCTGGGAAAGATCCAGGGAACAGAGGTTAGCTCAGATATTACAAGCTGCCTTTAAGCCTTGGCTCTCACAGTGCGTGAGTATGCTGGCCATGTGTTGGGAGATGGCACCCAACAAAGTGTGACACTGGAGACCTGAAAGAGAGGAGCTGCAGGAAAGACAGGAAAGGGGCACGTGCAGAGTGAGGATGTGTGTTTGCTGCTATTCCATTTGGTTTGCCTGTCCTGGAGAGTGTGACAACCAGGGACTGCTGATTAACATTTCCTCTTGGTTCCTTCCTTTGGCCCATTTTTGGCTTGACACTGACATCAAGCTAAAGAGGTTGAGGTTTCTTGACTGACTTAGATGTCATATTGTCTAAGAAAGGCAATGGGAAATACATCCCAGCCAATGAAGCCTGCACTGAGGGGTCAGTACTGCTGGAGCTGAGCAAGTGTGTTTCTTTTTTGCCTTCAGATCTAGGTGATTATATTGTTGTTAAGTGTCTTTTAGTTGTTTCCATAAGTATTCAAAGATTCTCCTGAATTAATTTTGCATAGTATCTGTTCAGAAGAGAAGGTTACTTATAGAAACAGGCTGGTTCCTGGTGAGTTGGAGTGAATTAAAAGAAATATTGCTGCTCACAGATATGAGCCAATCATGTGCTTTCCAAACTTTGAGGGAGTCATGAATTTTGGAAAACTTCAGGCTGTCTCTTCAGCTTATTGATGCTGCTCCTTTTCCAGTCTCATTACTAAACACCAATCCCACCTTGTCCTCAGACAAGGAGCTTTACATTTTTGGGGTTTTTTAAAGGAGAAGAAAAAATTACTTTCCAGCTGATATATTTTGGATAAGAGTTATGGAAATGCTCTCATTCCCCTGCAAAAGGGGATACTGGAGAACAAAAAGTAGTGTAACTTTCCCTTGATTTCCCAAGTTGTGCATGGCCTTAGTTACCAGGGAAAAGTTCCCCTTAGTCTGACCGTTTCCTTCCCTGGAAGGACAAAGAAGGTGTTTTGCAGTTGCTGATGAATGTTGCTCTGGTCACTGCTGAATAGAGCACGACGCCATTCATTTGACTAGCGAAGCTAATCCTGTTATTCAGGACAAGGGCCCTTCATCACTTGGGCTGAAGGAAGATTCCCCAGACCTTGGTTCCTCTCCCACACATACTCACAGAACTGGGGCAGCAGCAGCAGCCCTGACACCTGACCTGAGCCAGATGCTGCTGCCTTTACCCATAGGTGATTCAGTGAGAAGTAAGCATGAGGCCACCTTCCCTTCTGTAGGTCTTAGTAGTTATTTTCCATTCAAGCACTAAAGAGAAAAAAGGCATTTCTTCTGATATAATTTCATTGGTTTTCCAGTTCAGATAGAATTTCAGCAGCATTGAATGCAAAATAGTAGCACCTTTGGACTAGCCTGTTAGTGGGAAGGACACAAAACCCCTGTTCCTAATGTAGGACAGGTTTTAGATGTTTCAAACTAGAAAAGAACTTGAGTCACCTCTGTGTAACACATTGAAGGATAAAAATCTGTGCATTTCCTGTAGCCTGCTTTTGCTAAGGTTCTGATCATACGGTGTGGTGGCAATAAAACAGATTGTGCCCTGCCTGTGCACCCAAATCTCAAATGCTTTATGATTGCTTTGAATTCTGATGCCAGCATTCCTTAACACAGAAGTTCTTCTCCTCCATCCAGACTTCAGAACAGTATGTAAGACATGATATATATGCTATTAACACAATCATTTCCCCTTGAACATCTGAGTAAGAAACATGCAGACCTATCGTGTGGTAGTCAGTGAAAAATTTTGAATGGGCGCATGTGGAGCTTGGCCAGAGAAGAGAGCGAGAGAGAGCGTGAGAGCCAAACCCCAAATGTGTGCCTGCTGCTCTCAGTGTGAGGAGCATGTAACCTGCACTGCTCTGCTCTGCAGGCATTACGGTCACATCCTGCTCCCTTTGACTTAAGTATAATTAACAAGGGCAAGGTTTGCCCTCTGAACTGCAGAAACCCATGTGCAGTAGTCTTTTTAAAAGCCTTCTCGTATCTGTATTTGTGGGTAATTTTGGTATTTTAACACTGTAAATTTCTGTGCTCCATTACTGGAAGATGTGCCTGACCTTAGCCCTCTAATTGTGCAGTAATTAGCATCTAAATACCATGCAGAACTCCCTGCAAATCAACCAATTGGAATATTAATTCTTTATCTAAATATATCCTTTTTAAAAGAAGGAATTGGAGAAGTGCAAACTCAGTCAGTAGAAAACTGTTTTCTCTGCATCTGGTATTTCTGTGTAATGAGGGCATTTGTACTTTGAGTGTATCCATAGACACAGGAAAGTGTCTCTGAGAGTGAGTGGATCTCATGCCTCCCTCCAGTGTCATGGGATTAGGCCTAGAGCCCCAAATACTTTTACTCTGTATATACTGACTCCAAGCAAGAAAATCAAAATGTGAATCAAGTCAGATCTTAGATTCCATTACTACTGTCCATAACCACGTGGCACATCACAAGTCTTCTGGACGTAGTAGGATGTGTAGTGGCACCACACTTCTTGACAGGGTTCAGTCACAAGTACTGATCTGCCAGGATATGTCCAGGTAATGAATAATAAAAACCAGGACCTCCTCATCTCACAGCTCATGAAATGGTAGCCATGTCCTTCCCACTACTTACCCATGAGCTAGAGGAACACTCACCTGGGAGGTGGCCTGGTTCTTCACATGGTCCAGATCCAAAGAAACTATGGCTGTACTGTTTTAGTATTGAAAAGGCAAAATGTAATTAAATAATTTTATGAGCAGATAATTTAAAGGTTTTCCTTTTAGTTTTTTATTTTTAAAAAGATGGACTTTTCAACTGTTCACAAAAACTATCAAGGATGTTCAAAAGGCATGGGCATGGGGAAAAGAAAATTAACCACAAAGGTGAGTCAGCCTCGGAATAAATAGTGCCTAAGGGAATTTTTCTCACTGAGTGCAAGGTTAATTCTAAAAATCTAGACTTGGAAACTGAGAGAAAAACCCACAAATGTCAACGTGTAAATAAGCATATTCTTTCCTATTGTGGGCTATTTTATCAGGAGGCATGCCTAATATTCATTACTACTTATGTAACACACAAACACACACCCCCCCACTCCAAAGCTGTGCAAATGCATTGATCTGTATCTACATTATGATAATCAGAAAGGTTTGGGAACTCTAGTCACTTTAATAATGTGATTTTATTTAATATATGCAAGACTGAAAGCTTTATGTTGTCAGTAGCAAAACATGAAATACTGTACGAATAAGGAAAAATCCAATAACAAACAGCAGGATGCTCCATGCATACATATCACTGTTGTGGTTATGAGCAAATACAAGACTGTACATGATTAACCACAATTTATTCTTACTATAAACCCAGCAGACAGATGTAGAAGACATACTATAATTGCATACACATTTCCTCCCAGATCTTAAAACCAATAAAAATATGGTAATTTTGTATAACTTAAGACACATTCTTTACCACTTTTAAATAAATAATAGGGTTTTAACATGCTTCCATTGTTTTGCTTTTGCAGTTTTTGAAATAAAGTGTGTTTTGAATGCTGGAATGTGATGAATTAAAAACAATATTACCTACAGGAGACTGATTGCTGTAGAGAAAGATTTTCTCAGTTAAACTTAGCAATATATAGGGGGCTGATTCTACATAGTCCCAGCTATTTTAACACTTTATAATTTCTCTTGTATTCAGAGTTTTGACTGAGATGGGTTTTTTTGCGTCATATTTTGCCATCTCTGGAAAGAATATTTTCAATTGCACAAAGTGTCTTTGAATAAGGACAAAACAAATGTCCAAGCCAAAATCAGCCTCCAGATCTCAGAAAGTGGATACAATTTTTGACAGTAATTAAAACTATGGAAATATTAATTGTTTTAGTGTTATTTAAAACTAAAACATTTCTATACGGACTCTAGAAGTGTAATACAAGTATATCTAAATATACTGTTAATTGCATCAAAATAGTACATCCATCTGTGAGTTTTGTTCTAAGCTTGCTGAGCGAGTTGAAAGCGCAGAATGTGATCTGCAAACCAAGCAAGTTACTAAGTAGCTGTGGAAAACTTATCTAAAGATAAAGTTGGTTTGCTGAAGTTTCCCGTTGCAGCTCCGACTGTAGCCAAATGAAACTATTTCGGGACAGTCTCAACAAATTCACTGTTTACAAGGCAAGTGATTGCATGGACTTGACCCTCTTGCCTCTCCTTTCCCGCTTCCAATTTCCCTGAAGATTTCTTTCCCTCTGGGTAAGGTAAGCACCTCTTGAATATTCATTGCCTTCGGGCCGGTGCAGATGAGAAACTTTCCTCAGCCATCCACGTCTTTCTGCTGTGCCAGAAAGGATCTCTTCACAGGGCATTGGGGGAGTCTCCTGGAGTCCACAAAGTTACTCTGTTTGTGTTTGTGTACTGGGGAATCCAAACAAATAAAACGGAATGTAGCTGCTGAACACTCCGATCTTTAGCTGGAGAAAGGCGGTTTTTGTCTTTAGTTTTCCAGTCTGATTAACCCTTTTGTGAAACTGAAAGCTGCTAAGCTCTGTAGCTGGATCACATGGCAGCGCTCCTGTGTGTGTCCCTCCAATGCCGCAGTGCACCTTCGGGGAAGGCACTTCTTCGGGAGGGTTACAGCAGGTTGCCTGCACAGGGCACTGTAATGGGATATTTTAATTATGGTTCGCCATGCACTTCAGACGCTCCAGCAGGACTGTCTAATTAACAAGGTTGTTCAGCTTTCACATAGTATCAATCAACTAGTTGCTGAAAATGTCTTGATCTCATTTTCTGAGATTAAAGTATAAACGAAGGACACTTTGCTCCATTGTTACTAAACTAAGGCACTACCATCTGGTTTGCAAATGTGATATTAAAATCTCTGGAAAAGTCTGAGGCCCCAACAAAACGAAGCAGTAAGCACATGCTTACCTTTGAATACGCAAGTAGAGCCATTTATTTCAATGGAATCACATGCTTAAAGTATGCTTAAGCATTTTCTTTTAATCAGGATTTTTTAGACTGATTTTGAAATACCGAACTTTTCAAAATAGACAGCAGTGAATTAACCTGTTTGTATCACTTGGGAAAACCTAGCTTAAATAAATTAAATATCCCCAATAACTTGTATCATATAAGGCTCAGTAACAGTGCCTGATAAGATAATGTATGTTTAATTCAAAAATCTTCCACAGTGTTTTGTAGTTTCAGTCAAACTGTTAAAAAGGTAATTGCAAGTCATGCACAAGAAATGAGAGTGAAAGAAAACGGTCATGATTAGAAATATATTTTATCAAGAATGTATGATATCTAAATATTTACTTTTAAATATTTACTCAGCAGCAGTAAAATGCCACTGAGGATTGTTATTATACTAGCAATCAAGTGACGATTTAAGTAGATTCAAACTAGGTTTGAGCTGAAGTATAAAACTTATCTCTCCCTTTTCCCCTCCCAATTTGCTACATTATTTGGAAAATTCTGATTTGTGAAATAGTCACAGATGATTTCCCCCAAAATGTGGGCTGATTTGGTGCATCAGCTACCAGCCCCAAGAGGCAGCACGCTGGGTGCAGGGGTGTGTGATGATGCAGGCGATCGGTTCAGCTCTCAACACTCAGCTGTGGTGCTGTAGTGTCCCCCTCTGCAGTGGTCCCTGCTGGGCACGTGGAGCCCTTCCTGTGATCCCGAGGCTGCTCCAGGGCAGCACAGGAGGAGCAGAGTCAGCAGCAGGAGCAGCAGCCTCCTGCAAGGACCACCTTCCCTTCCCACTGCAAAGCATCACATGGAGAGCACATGCAGTGGAGACAGATGGTGCTCGCTCTCCCTGCAGTGCCATCACTTGGCACTTGCAGAGGAGAGTGTGATGGAAAACTGGATTTCAGTGCTAGGAACTCCAGCTCACCCCTCTGCAAAGAGCAGGAGCAAGACCTCTCCCCCACGAACGAGCCACTTCAGTTCTCTTGTGGTGGCCTATGTGTGAGCTTAAGTGGTGCTGAGGGACACATTCTACTCATAAAATCATAAATGGATTTCATTAGACCTATGTGGTCTTTAATATATCAGACATAGTTGAGCCACAGGAGTTAAGAAAAAAAAAAAAGAGGAAAGAAAATAAGAGAAAAATATATTCCTCTCAGTCCCCTCTCCCCCAAATGTGAATCATAGATGTTTCTATGCATTGAAAAATAAACAATATTAGAATAAGAGCTGCATAGAAACAAGGTAAAGTGGCCTTCCTTGGAAACAGAAGTTGTTAATACATGTATGTAGATGTGGTTTGAAATCAGCAATAGCATTTTTAAACCTAATTAAAGAAATATATAATCCTCAAGGAAAGTGAAAGCAAGAGTCTACAATCAGAGCAGGCTGAGTATTCAGTGAAGCAGAATAGAATATTGTCTGTAATAGTTTCACTGGCTTTGAAAATAAGTGTTTCAGCATCCTCTTACCTTCAGACACATTTTTTTCCATAAGTTACATTCATTGTTGATGTCATCAAACCTAAATCAAAGGTCAAATGCATACAATTTCTTTATTCTTAGTCCTTGCTTTTTGAACAAGTTTTTACAGGCACAGCACGTGTTTCCATATTACACTGGATTTTTAAAAAATTAAAGAATTATTCCTACTTTTAATGCATTGTTTTGAGAACTTTTTGTAGCAAACACTGATATGTTATTAATGTTCTGCACATGAATATTGGAGCAAGTACTGGCAGATGTAATGTGCTGTATAGTAAGTAACTATTTAGGTTAAAAATCCCTTCTGTGTTTCTATAGTGTGGTTATCTTGAAAACCCACATAGCAGTAAAGCTTTGTGAATTAATGCCTTTGAATCAGCAAAACTGTTTCAGATAAACAATTCTTTTAGCTGGTGCCATTTTTTTTATTCTATATAATAAAAAACATGATTAGCACAGAAGTACCATGCTCTCCACAACCTGTATGTAATTGGGAGAATCTGCAGTGTGCGTCCTACAGTCCATCTCACACTGAAGATTGAGGTGTAATTACAGTGCAGGCAATCTCATCTCTAGTAATTACAGCTGTCACCATTGATCCAGTTAACCAGGATAACGAACTGCTGAGCCAGAGTTGACAGAACTTTCTGCCTAAACCCAGATTGTTGTTTAAGAGGGGGGTTTGTGGTTTTTGAGAATTTCTGATTATCAAAACACCGGTGCTTGAAAAAGTAGACAAAAATACTGTGGATTGTGGGTTAGAAAACAGAAAGCACAGCCTGATTTCACTTCATTCTCACGACTCTAGACCCTTACTTTGCAAGGCAAACAACAAAAATGCAAGGCAACCCCTTACATGAATGAGCTGGATGTAGAAAGGGGCAGGAGTGCTTGCTGCTGTGCAGCTCAGGGATGTGCCTGTGTCCCCACAAGGGCAGTGCAGTGCAAAGGAGGCACTGCCTGCCAGAGGCACAGCTGCAGTGTGTGGAGAGGGCGTGCAGGGAGCCCCAGGGCTGTCAGACCTGCAGCCTGGGGTCCCTTGCAGCCAAAGTCTTGCCCAGTGCAGCTGCAGTGCAGATTTTGCCTCTCTCTTTTCTCTGCAGACTGAATTCTTAAAGTTGATTTTAAATACTCATCGGTACACCGCAGTCTAAATTGTTTAAAGAGGAAGAAAAATCTGTCTGTACGTCAAAGTCCTCAAGTGTAAGTTTTAAGCTTGCTGGAAAATAAAACCCAGAAGGCTTCTCGGTCTGACCAGGAAAAGGAAGTACTCTCCTCTTCAAAAAAAAAATAATATTTTTCAGAAGATTAATAACAAGAGTACAACTTCCTCCACTGTACTGCAGTACAATTGTTTTCTTTCTGTGCTACAATTCAAAGGCAGCTGAAAATTTCCTTATAGGTAGCTACTGCTACAGATTCCACTGTATTACACACTGTTGCCCTGCCACCATTTTGGTTGTTATGCTCCAGATTTTGGATGACAAGTTTTGTGTGACTGGGTAACAGTTCTATCACAGGAGCCCAACGTGAGTTCACTGAGACCACTTGAGAAATAAAGCAGTGGGTTTAGACTTAATTCTTCATAACAGAGAAGAATTTTGCATTCTTTATATCAGTCATTTTTCCAATCTCAGCTTGGACTGTTAGAATATAATGTACTTAGGCTGCCTGACTTCATGTGAAAACAAGTCATGAAGATGTAAGTGAGCAAAAAGATTTGATACTTGTTTCTTTAAGAAGACTCTGAAGTATTTTTATGGTAGGCTAAAAGCTGCAGCGTTGTCTTTCAATGTCTTTGGCTTTTTAGGAAAAAAAATCAGGATTTCAGGAGGTTTTCTCTTTTCAGAATTTTTCCTAGTTTCCAAAACTATGTCTTGAGAGAGGTTTTGAACAATTTAATCTTTTCCTCACACATTTTTATCTAGATCTTACTAAACCCAGCGCCACTCTAAGATATGCAGAATGGGCATTGCAGTGTTAGCAATGAGAGTGTCAACTGAAAACTCTGAAGCCAGAAGGTTAAAATATAGATCACCATCAGGCTTAACATATACCAGGAAACTTCTTTCCAAAATGTCACCAGAAGAAAGTGGCAGATAGAAAATTTTTCTTAACTGCACCCCTGACTGCAGTGATAGCAAGACAGAAAATACTGTAGGTAGGTGGTTACCTTAGACAATGCCTTAGAAAAAAAATTTTGGAACACATTGGTCATGGAGAAATTTACCTTTCTGTGAGCAAAGATATCAATTTATTCAGTGTGCTGTAAGACCGAATGAATCCACACCACCAAAATCCCCAGCATCTTTCACTCCTTACTAAAGCAATATATAGGCACCTTATGTGCAGTACTTTGCCTTTACTTGTATTTATAGCCCCACCAAAGAAAAAAGTCTATTGGATGTACTCACTGTGGGACCATATATACTCCAGCATCTGAGCAGGATATAAAATTATCCACCAGATGCAGTGACTGGCTGTGCACTATGCAGTCATCTCTGTGTAATGTCAAAAAAAATAAAATATAAAAAAAGAATTGTGAAGCCATGTCCCATCAATAATACAAGGTATTGTAAAAGGGCTGTAAATTGAGAGAACAGCTTGTTGATTTGGGCTTTGGTTTTATTTTGTTTCTTCAGTGAATGTGTCTGTCCAAGAAAAACCTTACAGTGAATCAGTGTTGTGGTGGTAGCTGTTTTTTAAGAAATATTTCCTAGTTTTTCAATGAGCAGCCAGGTTTAATAAAGAGGTGTTTTACCATCCTTTCAAGTCTTTTTGGTTTTCTACATTTTTGTATAGAAGACTTGTAATAAGGACACCTCAGAGGTTTGATTGCTGTAAACTGTGCAGCCTTTCCTTGTCCCATTTGACCCTTTGCTGTAATGCTGCAGCATCAATCAGAGGGTCTTGAAGCCTTTGGGGAACACTGATTAATTTTGCCAGAGAAGAAGGATGGCAGCTGCTAAAAGCTAGTTCTGCTTCTATGGATGTCAACAGTAGGACTCCCATTGAGTTCAGTAGAAATGGAGGTATGTTTATCAGGAGAGAATATATCCTCTCCCAAAGAGAAAAAAACAGATGCATGAACTTGCTCCCTTTCTCAAATATCTGTACACAGCACAGTGATAGATTGTGTAAAAGATGACATGTGAAGGATGTGACAGCCCAGAACTGAGCCTGTGCTAGTGTCATATTTGACCAGCATCTCTTGGAGGTCCTCAGCACAGGTCAATTTGAGCTGGCTTTATTTCCTCTGCTTTAGATTCTCTTTCTTTTAACAGGGCTAACCCTGTTAAGTGATACATTTGTTTCATGCTTGAGTGTTTACAAATGCACCTGCATCTTGGACTTTTTCAGGTACATTCACTGTTCTACATAACATTAGTGGAGCACAGCTACCACATCAAACTGACTCTGCAATACCATGCTCCACTGTGCATTCTTTTCTGGCTGGACAGCTTAGTATGCATGTTTTATTGATATTCAGAATGAGATCTTTAAACATATTAACAAATTCTGAAAGGCAGCAGGGGAAATGTGGTCCAGTATCTCTTTGTTTAGGTTTTCATTTGAGAAAAATTCTACTCCTTTCCTTTCTCCCAAAATGCAAATCCATATCCTCTGTAAAAAAATACTGTCTTTCCCTGTTCTGCACAGCTCATTAGCACTTCCCTCCATACACTTATTTCTGGAGCCATTTATTTCTTCTGATATCAGTTTATGCAAATGTAATACACAGCCCTGGTGTACAAATAAGAAGCCTTCCTTAGCAGTTATTTCTTTTTTCAAGCTCTACGAAGTGCATTTCACAGGCACAGTTGCTCTAAAACAATTGCACGAATTGGATAACAGATTAAAAATACGTGTGAGAAGAAAATCCCCAAACAGTTAATCTTAAAGGTCACAGACTAAAGTAGTTTAACTTCATAAAATGGGATCTTGAGTCCTGAAGGCTGGCCGGGAGAATCTTGGAATGTCTTATGTGATAAAAGGTGAAAATCTTTGCATGTCTAATGGCATATTTATGACTAGACAAGCTCTGAGGAAGTTTGTGGTTGGTTTTTGTAATCCTAAACACATCTGTTTTGTTAATTGGAAAGAGCTATTAATGAAACTGAATGGTGGGTGCTTTGTAAGTAACCCAGTTCAATAACTACATCCTTGCTTGAAAGCTGAAGCAACAACTACTGCTTTTCCCAATCGTGTGCATATTTGGAAACAATTGTTCCATTTTATACATTTACCAGGATGTGTCAAAATTAGAGCTGGATTTTTCTTCTTGTGTCTAGCCTGGAAAGAATATATTTAAATGTCAGTCTCAGCTGACACAAAACATTTTGCCTGACCTAAGAGAAAGAACTTGATTTTCTAAGAGAGTTGTTTATGGGGGTTTTTTTATCCCAAAAACCAAATGGGTCTGTCAGTTTCAAAATGCAATTTTATTTTGGAACAAAAAGTCAAAATATTTCACCTAGAAAATGTCAATGAATAACATTTATACTTCTCTGAATTTACTCTTTCGGCCAAAGTGTTTTACAACATGATCTGACTTTCTGAATAGTTTTATTCCCTCTGAGACTGTATATCTGTAAATTTTATGTACCCTGAAAATATTTTCAACCCCCTTTACTTAGCATGCAGGTACTGCTAAGATCTGTATTAGCTTCAGTATCACACTGCAAAGGCTCATCTATAGTGGTAAGGTCTCCCCCAGGCTGCCCACAGGGCTATGACCAAGGGCAATCCCTGGAATAGTTTGTCTGCAGCCAGGTAGGATCAGGCCAGGTTAGGATCTCTTGTTCTCAGAATGCATGTGCCAGCTTGCCTAAGACTCTGATCCTCTTATCTCCCTGCAAAGTTTTCCTTTCCCTCATATCGACACATATCTAGGGCCTTATCCTGGAAATTCTTGCTTGTGCCAGTAGATACTGCCAGGAGATTCCTCTGAAGGCAAGGCAACTGTTCCCAATATGACCAGGAGTAAGTGTGGACAGGAGCAGGCCTACAACCTGTGCACAAACACCTGTGCACTGTGTTTGTGTATGTTCATCTTCTACTAAGGTAGTTGTGCTGGTAAAGCCCATTTTCCTTGAAGATTGTCTGTCTTAATAAGAACTAAGAAACTAGAACAAAGCCATCATGAATTCTAATGTATTTGAACATATGGCCCTAGGACCTGTTATTACCATATCAGTCAGATAAAGGAGTGGGAGAGTGGTTGCAACAGCACAGAAGGAAAGATGTTAGCACAGCAAAAGGACTCTTTTAATTTTAAGGAAATATTCAGTCTGTGAATTTAGTTCCAACTTTAAAAGTCTTGTGGATAGTGTCAATTTCTTTCAATTCTTACTCAAATACTATTTTTTCATTATTCGTGAAGTACTTATTTTCTGTTTAAAATTGAGCTTTTTCTGTAAATCTGCCTTTAGGGGGAAGTGTGTTTGAAATACTGTATTTACTCATTGTTCATGGTAGGCTAGGGAGGTAAGTAAAATAATCTCAAGCAAAAAGTGAATTCAGGTCAGAGTCCATTTCCAAGGCACATCTAAAAAGCTAATCAGTTCATTTAGTCTCTGTCCTCCAGCTCTGAAATGTATATGAGCAGCAAATGTACAGTTCCCAGGTCTCCAAACAGCAATCAGCTGATTCTGCCAGTTGCATATGTGTGAGAGAGAGAGACTGGGGAATGTATAAAACCATTTAATTATATGTATCTGGAGCAAGAACTGGACCCGGAGCTGCCACGAGCTTAATGAGAGGTTTAAACAAGTTTAGTTGTAACTCAAGATCCTCCAGAATTCCCAATCATCTCAGACATGGATAGTGTGACTTTTCCCTGTTAATCCATTGTAGGCATAATAGTATTTACAGAATTTTTTGAGGAAGCAAAAAACACATTTATAATAGATGTATACAACTTGCTGTAGGCATGGATGCCTGGCAGCAGGTCAGGGAGTCAGGATAAGAGGTCTGGTTGAGTTTCCTGAATGCAGATGGTACAGAGCCAGGATGGATGGTAGTGTCTTATGATGAGCTACTACCACCACGTTCCAAAGCATTGCACCATCTGGATGGTGATCATGTGAAAATTTTGTGGTTTATATGTCATTAAAAGATTTCTAAAGCTTAACTTAGATTTTATACCAATCTTTCTGCTAAGGTTACAGCTGAGCAAATACAGAAACATTTGGATAATTGTTTTTAATCCTTCCATTAGGCTGCATCAGCTTTCTTTAAAAGGATTTTTCTTTGAAAATGTTCCAGTGTCTCCTGTCTTTCTTTGCACAGCTATCCACATAAATCAGTTTGCTCAAGATAGAGCAAATTATCTAAGATAGATTTATCCTCTATAGAGGACCATCACAAAGTCTGCATCATTTAAGTATTGTGTTTGTCTTTGAAATAGACCTGAAGTGACATCTAAATGCAGCTTAAGAGATGTGCACGCTTTGAGATGAACATGCTCACAAGGGGAAGTGGAAGGGCAGGTACCAACGTCTTCTCTCTGGTGACCAGTGACAGGACTCAAGGAAACAACATGAAGCTGAGTCAGGAGAGGTTTAGGTTAGATCAGAAGAAGGTTTTTCACCCAGTGGGTGGCTAAGCACTGGTACAGCCTCCCCGGGGAAGTGGTCACAGCATCAAACCTGAGAGAGTTTAAGAATCATTTGGAAAACATTCTCAGGCGCATGATGTGACTTTTGGGGCTGTCCTGCATAGGGGCAGGAGTTGGATTTAAATGATCCTGATGGTTCCCTTCCAACTCAGTACGGTCTGTGATTCTACACCCAGCTGTATTTTATCCAGCTTGCTGTTTAAGTAGAGTTCAGGTAGAGCAGAGCAGAAAGTAGATTATTCCCTGATTCACTGGTAAAGTTGAGAAACTTGGGGTAATCATTTTGACCAATGATGGGCTCTTTACACAAAGGATACAGTAGCAATCCAGGAATGTTTAAGGGTCTGAGCCTCTTTGGAAGGATGCATTTAGGGTATTAACATTAATAAAATCTAGTAATAAGAAAATTTCTGCATTGTACAACCAAGAGCAGACAGCAAGCTATGTGGTTTTAGTTGTTTTTTCTATTAGGAACTTTTTAAATGTTCATGTTTTAGCTTCTGCTAAAGGAGAGGATGAGAAAGGAGCCTGGGAAGAGCTGAAGTAGTTCTTGCATTAGATCTGTTTTCTAACATGAAGGAGACTTGATGGTGGGTTCTGGTGCTGGGTTTGCCGTGCTAACTGGGGACTGGCATCACTCTGCCTTGTGCAGCATAGCCACAACTCTCATTAGGAAATGTAACTTTTGCACTAAAATGTCTGAGCTTTTGTCAATAGGATTTTCAGTCCTACTTAGGTTTATGCAATAAGGAGTATGATTTTAGCTTGGAAAGGAAAAAAGAGGGTTTTTTCTACTATACTCAGGGTAACACTGAACATCTAAGCACTTTCTTCTGTAAAGGTTTAGTCAAATAGGATTCACAACAGGCTAAACCTTACTCTAGGAAAGACCTTAAGGCTACAAGCCTGATTTCTTGCTTCTGATTCAATTTTGTAGTTAAATCTTAGTGCAATGGCCATTGATTTTGTTGGGCTTTTTTTTTCTTTCCTTTGACATCTCCTGTTGTAATGTATGTTTGCATCATGATGTTTCAAGGAAACATTTCTCATTACCCACAAAAAAGGCAGGCAGAAACTACTGTGTAATGCTGAATATGAGCAAGCTTAATACTAACTGACACCTAGTCAAAAGAAAGAGATTAAAGCCTTCATGAAAATTTGTCAACACCTTGAGACTGGAATGTCCCAAAGACTTGCTAAAAAATCATCACATACAAGTATGGAATTACTTGCCAAAAGATCCTGAATGAAGCAAAACAAGCTGTAAAATATTCCCTGACAGATCACAAACAGAATGAGAGACTAAATTTGGGCACTATAAATTCACTATAATTTGTTTACTTAGCTTCAGGCAGTTTATAGGTTATTCTGGAAATCTGCCAGATCCTGGTACAGCTGAGGCTCAATAATTCAAGAAGAAACCTTGTTACTCCTTAATGATACGAGGTTCTCAGTGCTCCTCAGGATGGAAAGTCAAATGAAATGAAAGTAGATCTTGATGTTCCCCACACAGAATTTCAATACTACTTGTGGGCAGTTGGGTCAGAACATGATCCCTGGATGTGTGCTGCCAGTAAGAGCCATGGATGGTGCCATGTATCAAACACCCACGTTCAGGAAAGAGCAGTGGTACCACACAGAAAACATAGAAACAAGGAATGGCCTATGATGTTTCCAAGAGGATTATTACAGGGCCTTGTGGCCCAAGAAAACTATGATTACCAACTGTTGAGAAATTACTCTTTATACCCTTGAATCATGCCCAGCTTCTGCACGTGCTGGAGAACAGATTGCTGGTAATGCAGCAGAGGGCAGCAATGGAAAACGACCCTTGGAGATTCCATGCTCTGTGTATTTTGCAAACAATAAACAGGCACAGGCTGAATAAAATATAAAAAGACCAAAGCAGAACAAACCATAAATAAATCCTCTAGGAGTAATCCTCCAAAAGCAGAACATTCAGGCAATGGTACAATTTAGAAATTGTCAATGTAAATATTCTTTTCTCCTTATCCTCAGCCTTAAGCAAATCTGCTAAAAGATTGGGGTCCACAAATCAAATTGCCTCTGGGGAACTTGGAAGCCCAGTGGTTCAGTGTCATTCTATTGCATGAAAAATACAGTGTGGAAAAGACTGCTTACTTTCCATTGTCTATGCAAGAGACATGAGGAGAGCATATTCATAGCAATGAGAAACAGAAATTCAGTATTTAACATCTGTGCACAGCAATAATTAAAAAGGGTGTTAGCACAGATGACCAGCTGATGCAGCCTCTGTACTTCTGGTGGGTTTAGTGACCACTTGCTGAGAAGCAACCTCAGCACTGTTGCCATGCCTTTAAAAATCCAATATTTTCAGTGAGACAATGTCCCTTGGTTATTGAAAATAAATTTATTCTATCAATCTGATACATTTTAATCTGATAAAATTTTAAAAACTCTTGTGTGACTAAACCCCAGGTTTTTAGGGTTAAACAAATTCCTGTGAGTCAGCTAAGAGTAATCTGCTACAATCAGAGCTCCGGATAATGGCTGTATTTCAGACATATATTATGTGCACTTTAAGCAGATAAGTGTTAAAAAACGAAGTTGAAATAGCCTTCCTGTGAACTGTGCTAATACAGAATGGGAAGGATAGCCTAACTGTGAAACTAGAAAAAAGGAGGAAAGGAGATCATTGAAAAAACTTAATTCTGAAATGGTGAGTGTGCGTGAGGAACACAAGACAGAATTATTACTGTGTCTGAGCTCTTTGTGCCCTGCAGAAGCAAAGAGGGTAATTTGGATCCATTTTCATTTACCAATCATGCCTTTTGAAGGGATGGACTTTGGCAAGGGTGTTTATGACTTGTTTAACAATTACTAAATGAGCCTTTCTGTTAAAAAAATCAAGCTGACTGTGACTCAGTAACATCTCAGATGCTACTACTGGTTGATTGTATTAGATTGAATGATGTCTTGGGACTTGGATGGCCCTCAGAGAACTGTCATTTAGAGTATTTAACATTTATCCAATGAACAAAGATTATGCTGAGATAGAAAACAGTAAACAAAAAAAAAAAAACCAAAAAAAAACCCCCCAAAAAAATAAAAACAAACAAACAAACAAAAAAAAGGGTGATTATAAAGATAAGTGTGCCGGTATTTGATTTGGAGAGCTCTGATCTGTCTGCTCAGACTTGCAGTGGAGATTTACACTTCCTTTGAAGATATTTACTGTACCTACAGCAGACTTTGCTGAAATTGCATTCTGAGGATACATGTGGTTTGAAATCAATAAGATAACTCCAGCGCTTCATTTTAAAGATGAAACTTTGTGAATTTTAAACAAATTCTAAGTAAAATGCACTCACACTGCAAATATTGCATAAATCGTTCCTCAATTTTATCTTGATTGAATGACAACTTGTTAGCACCAGTATTTATCAACATATTTGTTTCATAACCATATGAATGGCAAAGGCAAACGAAGTTTGTTAAATATATACACTGATATTTTTTACCTTCTGTTGCTCCTTGAGGTAATCTTAAAATACATGCCTCACCTTCAAATGTGACAGCTGTTTCATTTTGTTTTTCTTTGAGAGCTTCAACCCATATTAGATTAGTCAGTCTTTGGTGTTCTGCAGAAGCTGTCTGTATTCCAGGCTGCTAAAACAAAGAATATTTTGTATCTGGCATATTAAAGCCAGTATGTTATAAAATCAAGCACAGTATCATCTTTACAATATAAAACGTGTGAAACATTTATATGTTTTTTGCTGTCAAATGTTATTTGACAATCATCATATGATAATGAAATGTATAATTAATAGAAAAAATGCCAACATCTGTTAGATTGCTATTACAGAGTGATTCTAAGTGTACTGCTTGGAATATGTCATCATTTACTTAATTAATATTAAAATCCTTAAAATACAATTTGTTTTCATTAGTTGCTAATTTAGGAAGATACAAGGCATACAAAGTAGGTTCTGGTTTTTCATTTTGTCAATAACCAAACTTCACAAATGCTTTTCAAACTGTTTAATTAATGTAAATGTCCTATTAGCAGATGAATCCAGTTAGATGAATGTTGTGTTCAGCTGTGATTGACTCAGCCTTTGCCTTAGCCAGGTTTGTCTTTTTATGGGGACCCTCTCTCTGGGGGATGTTGTTTTGCCTGATGTCCTGCCCACTAACCACTTTAATTGTTCTTTCTGCTTTTTGCTGCCAAAAGCAGACACGTTTAGGTGCTTGTTCAACTCCTACTGCAATATGCAGACCCTTGAGCTAATATTATGCAGTTATACAATGCATGTTTATAGCCCTGAGACATTCCCCTGCTCATTGGAGAGAAAAGGTTCTGAGGTCAGGCTCCCCTAGAGGTCTGATCAACAACTGAATGAAAAACCTCCCCATGACTGTATGTGTGTATATATATATATATAGATATAGATATATATGTATACATGCACTTACCTGTGTATGTACGTGTCTATTTACTACATTAACGCTTGCCAAGAGAATTACTGTGCACTTGGAAGATTGTGTGGTGAACAAACAGAGGCTATTGTATAGAAGAAATTCCCATTTCTTCTATCGTGCCATCTGCAGGGAAGGCCTTATCTCTGGGATAAACTGTGAGGGACTGCAGAAAAACAACCTATAAAGCAAGCCTGCCTATCTTTTAACATGCAAATTAAAGTCATCCCCCAGTAGTCTGAGGGCGATCCAGGGATTTGCTGAGGCCATCTGAAAGCTGCAAAGCTGCTCAATAATGGGGATGAAAACATCTGGCCATGGATGAAGATCTCCCAGAAACAGCCCATTCTTCTGGTCACAGCTGAATTGGGAGGCATTTTGTAATTTTTGTGCTTGGACTCTGATGGTCGTGTGTGTCCCTATAGTCTTTCTCTGAAAAGCTACTAAGGCTATTGAAAACAGTAGATCTACATAGACACATCTAATTTTGATTTATGAAACTGATAAACTAAATATTTGTGATTACTGATAATTATGTTTAAAGAATCCCTACATTTTTGCAACAGTGGATGTTGCAAATTTTCATAGGAGCAATGCATACAGCATTCTTGACATGCAATTAAAGCTGTCCACAAAAAGTACCCAGATCTCCATTTCCTGCCTGGGAAGAGATAAAGCTGGAATAAGTGAGAAACTACTTTTTTTCCCCATCCTTTTCCTCTTCATTAAATTCTCCATCCACCATTTTGTAGTGAATGCAGCAGAAAAAAACTATTGCTGGTTTTGTGGAGTTACAATAAATAATTCATGAGTTGGAATTAACAGATTGTGAAAATACACTAATTAGAAAAATGAAAAAGAAAAAAAAGGAAAGCCAGCATTTATGCTGACCACAAAGATAAGACAGCTTTCTTCAGTTCACAGTGATGTTAAGGAAATGAAAATCATCACTGAGACTTTGTACATAATTTAATAAGAAGAGCAATGCCATATTTCAATATGAGCTGCAATAGTTCAGTCTCCTGTAGTACCTTTGCTATTTCTGCAGGAGAAAGAGGCTGACACCTTCTCAAATGAAACTTGTCAAGCTAAGCTGATTCACTTTGATTTGCATAAATCTGGGGAGCTCCCAGGTGCAGCTGAGCTGGCTGACCTGAAGGAGCCTCCAGGAGGGGGAAAGGAGCGACCTGTGTTATATGTGCTGAGGGATCCAACTCTTCTACCAGGACTGGGCTCTGTATTTCTGTAAAATCTCTTCAGCTGAATGCATTAGTCCAGTGCCTATGGCTGAAGTTAGGTGAGATGAGTCACACCTTTTGTCTTCATCACTCATGGGAAGAGTGACTAATTTCTCCTAACCACACTCGGGAGCCAAGAGAAGTTTAAGACGCAAATAATTTGTTACAGCTTTAGTGAACATTAGAGCAAACAAAATAAGCCAACACCAAAAGCAAACATTAGAAAGGGAGGCAAGAAGCAGGTTGCTCCAAGGCTTTGTTTTCATGTGAACAGCTTCCCTGTTGTATGATACGTGTGGGGCAGTAGGACAGAATAATATTTTCAGGCAGGCTATTAGCAGTGGGCCCAACATTCGGGGTTGGTTCCACTCCAGAAATTTTTAATAGTGGATTGTAATTCAGCTCTGGATGTAAAGACTGCCTGAGTCAATGATTATTGAAGCTATTTGCTTTAATGAACTTTGGAGTGGATTTTTATGTGAAAATCTGGAGAAGAAAAAAAGATATTTTCTCATTTGCTTCACTTTTTCCATCCTGATTTTTAAAAAGTCACAACTCTGTGCTCACATTTTCTATGGCCTTCAGCCTTCTGTTCCAACCTGACTGCAAGAAGTGCTCCAGTCTGCCAGTAGAGCTGCTGTAACAATGCCTCCCTCCTTCCTCTAAGGCAAAGCAAATCCTTGCTGTGCAAAATGTGCAGACTTGGGGGGTTGGAGGTGTGAGTTGACTGTTGAAGAAGCTTTGCTGGTTGATCAGAGTAAGCCATTACCTCTGGAACCAGGAGTGGAAGCTTATCCGTGCCTGAGTGACCAGACCAGAAGCATGCTGAGGATGTGTGATTCCCCCTGTGCCTAACCCTGTTAGTCCCTTTTTCCTCAGTCTTCCCCTTCCACCAGTTTATTCAGCAGGAGCAGCTTGCTGTGCAGCAGTTGATGTTGGCATTGCTGCTGTTACAGTATATGTGTGATTTCATTTTAAAAGAAAGAGAAACTAAGAAATTGTTAAAATCTCCGATACTGCTGAATACATTTTCGGCATATTGGAATATATTACCCTTTAAACAGTTCAGCCAATAAGTGTGCTTATTTCTAAATAAAAATGAGCACCCTTTAGCTGGCCACATGTTTTATGCAGAGGAGATCAATAGTATTTACTAGTCGACAAAAATTGGATAAGTACAGTATTCTGTAAGCAGAGTGTGCTGGGTCTGCACACTGATACCACTGAAAACAAAATTAAAGTGTACTGATTTCAGTGGGAATAATTTTAAACTTTGATAAACAGAATCCAAATCGGTTCAGTATCCTTCAAAGAATAAGTGTTATAGCACTTACTGTAAAGAAAAAAATTAATAATATTCCTGCCACAACTGGTCCATAGTAAATGTAATGTACTAATGCAAATATAATATTTCCATTGGTTCATGTATCCACTTTATTTCACACATACAAGAATTGCATGTGCCTAATAATCTGTGCTTTCAGCATGAGAGAAGCTGGGTGTGGTCTGGCTTCTTTCTTGCAGAAGTGAATTTATCCACTGCACTTCTGCCACTATCATCATTATTTGCCTATCTAATTCCCATCATGAAAAATGCAAGCAAAAGGGCTTCTGATTTCTGCATTCTGTATACAGAACTATGTACCCTCTACCGTTTCCCTAGTCCAGGCAAGATTGTTATTTTAGATAGTATTGTTTAATCAGGGATTGAAATGTAAACAATTCCCATTTCCCCTTTGTGCTGTCAGTGGTTATAGTGCATCTTTGCAGCCTGCCTGGGCTTTAGAAGCCAGTGAATAGTTTCTGTGCAGAGGGTGAAGTATTGCACTTCGTGCTTGTTCCGTTAGCCATTTGAGGGTATTTTATAAAGCATCCACGAGCTCTGAAGGAGAGAGCCCATCACATGAAGGACTGTAACCAATCAGGTTTCATTTCTGGTTGTTTTGCAAACCAACTCAAATCCTCAGATTTCAGTGTTGTGGCAGTTCCAGAGTATTTGTGTTATCACTTTATTAAAATAAAACAGTAATACAAGCACTCATACTGTTCTGTGATTTGATATTCTTTCCATACATTCTCAAATAACAGAAAAAGTTCAGTGTTCAGATGGAATCAAATGAAAGCATGCATCTACTAAGAATTCTCCAGTTGTGAGAAGTTTTCTTAAGGAAACAAAAATTCAGGTGAGAAGGCCAAAGTGGAAAACAATGCTATTTACATATCTGAATTGCTTATTTAAATCAGATTTGATCAGTGCTTGTGAAATACAAACCACTATAGCTTTATAGCTCTTCCCTCATCATACAGTGATTCCCAGCCAGTACTGTAGAATAAAACAAACCAAAGGGCTGGCAGCTAAAATTAGTAATTTTGAGAGTTGCTTCACCCTGCAGATCATTTCTGTAAGATTTTCAGATCTGTCTCCCTTGAAGGCAGCTTTGTATCACGACTGTGGTTCTCCAGCTAAAAGCTGTACAATATTAAAATAAAGGGACCTTAAGTGACTCATTTCCACTCTTGGAATGCCCCATCACAATATTCTCTTCTTTCCTTTCCAAAGTAGATGTAGCTCATATATTTCTAATACTGAATATATTCAAATTTATGACAGCAGTTTTCTAGGGCTTTTAGGATTACTTCTGCTCTGAAACGAGTCTGATCACCTGCTTAAGTGGCAAAGGTTCAGCTGTTTTGGGAGATGGCACCAAGTCCTTCAGAGAGGTGGATATGAACATTATCAAGCAAGGAATAGCTACCTCAGTGAGATACATGAGTGCCAAAGTTTCTGTCTGGCAACATGTTTTGCCCCTCAGTATCTGGACTCAATGAATAAATCTTAATTCATCTGGTAACTGAAAGAACCCTCTTACCAAATTTTGAAAACCACAAGCCAGTAACAGCTGTGTGGGTAGATGAGAGGTCAGATGTGCATCAGAATAAGACTTCCTGGGTGTTTTGATATTTCATAATGAAAGCAGCAAGTGTAGCAAACCACATCAAACTCATACTGTTGAACCAATTAAAAACACCAGCAAGTCATCTGTGCACTAAAGTCCATAAAGATTAGTGAGATGAATTATTTCCTCCTCAAGGGCCACCACAAAGTAGGGGAAACTGGTCAATCTTCCTAAACAGGACACATAATATTTTCTGTACATCTGAGTTGGCATGGCAGCATGGAGCTGAAAGCAGAGGCAGGAAAAAAGGAGTAAAGAGTGTCAGTGTTCATCACTGTGGATTTATTTACTGCTTTGCTAGGCCAGTGCACACCTTTCACATGAAGGTGCTATTAACTGAGGAAAATGTTCATCATATCATTGTATGACATAATATATAAATCAGGTCTATGGATTGCTTAAAGGAAATTATTTTTAAGGATTGTGTAAAAAAACCATGTTGGTTTGGTTTTCATCAAGGCTGCAGTTCTGGCCACAAATAGCTAAGCAGAACACCATTAATTGAGCTCTACCTGGCAGCACATTACACTCCCCTTGCTCCAAAGCTGCATCTCGGGCCACTCGCTCCTGATTCACTCACATACATTTAGCTCAAAAGAGCAGATAAAGCAGTTAGCATCACTGTATTTTTTGAGTCTAAACTTTGTGCTTACAGTTTTCCTGAGAGAGTAATATTTTCTATGTAAAGTATACTTTACAATGTATTGGAATTTAACTACAAAGATATACACCTTCATAAGTACAGGCTATTAAAACAATTTACTAGTATGTCAACAAGTACTGATATGTACATAAAACCAGAATAATTTGGTTTGTTTTAATGCACTGAGCCAATCCAGCAGTGTGCTGTCAAGTGCTATTGAGAATCACTTTGCACTAACAGGATGACATGACTGGAATCACATTCACTGCACATCTTAGTTCTATTGAATGATGCAGAGCTGAAATGAATGACTGACACTTTGTGAATAAAAGAATAAAGCAATTGTGCCATTCACACTGCATTAAGGGTGGAAATTTACTTTCATTATATTGGGTGTTAAGATTCACTGTGTTAGAGTTCATTAAAGTAGGTGGGAGAATGAGACTCAGTGAATAATTAACAATAAGTGATTTATCAAGGAAATCTAGTTTTTCCTTTTGTTTGTAGAAAATCCATAAACAAATCACAGCACCTTAAGAAGTGTTTGCTATGTAATTTTTTTTAAAAGGATTTCCCCACCCCCCCAATTCTTAGCAGTTGGGATTGATTGTAATTTCTGTGTGAGGCTATAAGGTACTTGCTAGTCATATAGCATTGATAAGATAGCTTGTCAGAAAGGTACATGATTAGCTTTCTCCCTCCTACTTGGATATGTTTGCCTACTTCTCTAAAGCAAATACCAGCATGTACACATGCAAATGTAATTTTTTTTCTTCATCAAAATCTCATCAATGACACTTTAAAGGCTATTAGTCATGAATGCTGGTGCCAAAAAAGTGACATTTCTTGAATTTCTGTGAAATGTAAACAAAAAATCTGATGTACAAGTAAATCAATTTGACATGATGTCAATATTTGAAAAGTACTTTTACAATATTTCACTTTCTTTGCAAAGTTGTATCTCTTCATATTCAAATTTAAAAGAAATTAGACAAAGAAGCCAAATAGTAAAAAATAATTAGTCTGACATACAAAATAAGCATCAAATAGCAAACATCTGCATTACAGTGTGCAGTGCTTTGTTACAAAAGGCTTATTTTGAATAGAGAGACCGTGACAATATTTTTGCCAAAGCTTTTTTGTGTTTATGGCTCCACTGAAATCATTTTGCCATTAAATGCAGTGAGATCAGCATGTTACACAAAACAATTGACCATTGTCCTTTCTAACAGCCCAGTGCACGTTGTTCTGCAGGCTTCCTCCTTCAAACGATAGGATCCCTCATGCCACAAATTTAACTTTCCTCTAGTGGTAAGTGCCAGTATCTGGTTGAGATCAGTGGATTAAAAGCTTTACGGGAGTGCTGAGAATTATTATTATCTTAGTTATCACTGTTTTTCAGAAATATTTCCCAGGACTGCAGACACTCTGGGCTTCTAGATTGCAGGGTCAGACGATGCTGAGTGCCTGACACTATAATAACAAGAGAATTCATTCAAATAGAAATGGCAGTTGTCTCCTACCAATTCTGATAGCTGTCAGGTAAAGAAAATGTGGATGGTAGGATGTCAGGTGAAGTCAAAGGATGCCTGTAGGAAGAGATTTATCTACAACCCAAAGCCATCCATAAAGTCAATAAAATTAATTTCTCATTCTTAGCTTATAGAGAAAAAGGTGCATTTACAGTAAAATATAGGTACTGAATCCTGTTAGCAAAATAGCATGTCTCTTACACTTAAGTATATATAAAGGCCTCTTTGAATGCCTTTTCAGAGCTCATGTTGCCAGCAGTTATGCCTGAAGTCTTTTATGTGACAAACTTGCCTGCACACCTGGCAAGCAGCAGGCTGTGCTCCCTGACTGGGGCAGATTGGGTTACGGGGGGGGGCAGTGCCAGGAAAGTCTCACAAGGGGTGTCTGAATTATTTTTTAAGAAGAAAAGCTTCAAATGGAAAGTGTAACCCAACGCTTTCTAAATATGGAGACATGCTTAAAGAGCAGTGCTATTTAATTTCTCTCTACTTTGGAGAAATTTAAATCCTTGGTAAATAAATCCTGCTCTTCAGGTACTGAACAAATGAAATTACCCGATTAAAATTTAGAGAAGCTCCTGCTCCACGTTCCAAAATCAGGAGGGATGACAAGAGAGCTAGACTTGCTAAAAGAGAGCAAAAGCTCAGCCTCTAGCCCACAGAGCTAAATTCTGTCCTTGGGTCAACTCAGTGGAGCTGGGATAGCCTGGGTGTAAGCTGAGAGCAGAGCCTCACCTTCCTGGAGGAAGATCACAGCCAAAGTGAACGAACTCCTGTAGTAGAAACTGCTTCTTTCAGAATAAAAGTCTTCCTCAGTTTGAAACCTACAGGCATGACAAGCACAGGCTTAGTAAAAATAGACAAGGGGAGAAAGACTGGAAAACAGAAGATTATAGGAATTTTTTTCAAGCACCTAATGGACGTGGAAAAGTTCTTTCATGTTTTTGTGCAGTTGTGATCTCTAGGCACAGGTGTGAGCACAAACACATTCCCCTGCAGTGGAGGCTGCCAGCATGGGAGAGGAACTAAAACTGTTCATGCTGATGAAATGCTCTTCAAAAACACATGGCTGGGACATGCTCTCATAATATTTTTGCATGAGTATGGTGAGGTCTGTGGCCAGAGGAGCAGCAGGGATGTGGTAGGGCTCATTCAGAGCTCATCAGCCCTCTTGCAACAAACAGTTTTGTTTAGGGGTTTTTTTTCCTAGAAAAACATCAGTCAAGAAAAAGCAATCCCCATCCAGCAATTCAGCTGTGCCTGTTCTGTCTGATGAGTCACTGGAGCACAGACTCAGACCTGCATCATCGACACCAAAGGCAAATGCTCAAACTTACTGGATTGTAGAATCCATCTCTCATTCAATTGAATAATATTTAATTAATCCTACAAATTGGTACAGCTCAAGTGACAGAAAAATCTCCTTTCAAGTGACCAGGTCCTTGTAGTTAGAACAGGTATGTGGGATGTAAAATTCAGGTTTTGGGTCCTTGCTTTGACCCATCCTGAGCAGATTTGTGACCATGATGTGAAAGATCCTAACCATGAACTTACTGGGTGATTCACTGTCAGCTCTTTTCTCTGCTCTTCTAGGAGAGAAAAAAAAAATAAGAGGAGATGTAGCTCCTCCTCATATAATAGAGAATAATTGGGAATCTCCCTCCCAGATACCTGATAGAAAATATTTTATGCTCCTCTTGCTCTAGGTAGGAGCACAAGTATATATTTATATGAGGTACAAGTCAGTCCTTCAGGTGCAGGGTAGCTTGGACAAACACAAGGTCCCAGTCTTGTGTAAACCACATTTAAATGTCTGTGAGGAGCTCAGCCTTGTGTGGAAAGCTCAGAAAATGGCTTCTATAGTATTTGTTTCATCTTTTAAGCCAAATACAGCATTGCCTTTTCACAGCAAGATATTTTCACCCCATTCCATGTGCATTCTACCTTCAGTAGCAATTTTCATTATTTTTGCTGCTATGATTGTTCAAGATGAGAGTAGTTGGGCATTAAAGCCAGGGAGGAAGATGAAGATGTATGTAACAGTGGTACAAGACACATGCAAACTAAACCTATTCTGCATCCTCTTGTGGCCCTTAAGGACTATTGAAAAAAGGCCAAGACAGGTCCCACAAGACTGAGGGGCCTTCAGTGTATTGTTCATGTTTTTCCCACAGATAATCTGGAAGAAATACAGTGTATTTTGCATGCCCCCATAGTAAAATTACAACCAGCTGATAGAACTATCTCAGCAGCAGTGAGAGTCAACTCAGAAAGGCAGGTTTTGTTGCCAAATAACACAGATTGTTTATAATGAATATAAACAATTACACTGCTGACCAGATTCCCAGTACACTTCCATCTACAGAATATACAAAATATTGCTCTGGCACTGGTCTCTCAAATATTTGCCATATATTGAGCACTTTCAATGAATGAAATTCAGTGGAAATGACAAAGAGGGAATTCCACACCACACTGTTCACATTTGCCAGCACTTTTTGTTCCACATATTTATTTTTGCCTTTCATATTATAATACTCCAAAACAAAATGCTTCTTGTTGCACCATGATCTCCCCCTAATTATTTGATCCCACATTGATTTTGTCTTCTCATGTAACAGGCTTAACATTGGGCACAGACTAGAGGACAAGGGGAATTGTTGTGGTAACTCTTGCAGGTTTTTTTTCTTACCTCTTTCTGTGTCACATCTTGATGTAGATCTTTACAACATGACCTGTCTTTCCAAAGCTGAGACCAAATGTAAATTGGTGATAGTACAGAAAAAAAAAGGGCTTTCCATACAAGTAGCATCCATACAAGTAGACTGAGCCTGGACACTGCCAAGCATTCATCTGAAAGCAAAAACTTCGGAGGTTTCTAGTGCACTGTAAAATTTAAACCCTCCTATGGGACAGTATTGAGGGAACTAAAGTATTCCCAACAAACAAGAGGAATCTTGAAAAAGAAAACTATTTCCAAAGGTCTAGTGATAGAAATACATTACATAGGATGTTAACACAGGTAATTTGCAAGAAAGTTCCATAAATCATCATTTCAATGGGTCATGAACTTCAAACTGTGCATTCAGCTCAGAAATTTCATTAGAGAAGAAGAACCTAATTTCCACAGACAGCGAACGGTGCTAATTCTAAAGTAACAAATTGTCCTTTTGTTTCAAAACTTATTAGAACTGTCACTGACAGATACAGGGAAGAAAAAGGAACCAAAACAGCTGAGAAAAGCTGGCCTTTTCAATGTTGTCCACAGAGGGGAAGTTGGAGGGTGATGAAGACTACAGCACACTCATTGCAGTTTTCTGTTGGAAAGAAATGTGTTTTTCTGGCAGAAGATAATTTGCTTTAGTTATTCCTGGTGTCAAAAGCAAACTCTGTGTATACCATTTTGGAGAACTTCTAGCAACTGCTTACAGGTCTCAGTTCTATAGTCTGACATCTTTGAGGGGTTTATCCCTGTGGAAAGCCATTCATCTCCACTATGTTTTTCTTGTAAGAAACAAGAATTACTGTTACACATCGATGCAAGAGGAAAAAAAGAGGAAAAAAAAATAAAAAGTAGGGCAGTTTCTTCAAAGCACTCCCACCAACTTTACCACAAGTGTTAGGAAGACCTCTAGATTGAAGCTGCATCTGTCTTTCCAGAAAGCTGTACCTGTGACGCTGCCCCATTGCCTTATTGCTGCCCCTCTCCTTGCCCATTCCCACCTGCCACCCCACTGAGGTCAGCCAGTCAGCAACAGGCTTTGAATTTCTGACTCTCATCTCAGCTAAACTTGCCCTTAATACTAAAGGGGTTCCCCAGTTTTCAATTTTATTGAGTTCAGTTATGCACTTAGAAAAGCTCATGACACTGACGTTGACTATCAAAAACAGGGCTGGTTCTGTGATGCTGTGATTAAAGTTTCAGGTGAAAATACAAACTCTCTAGGAAACAATGAACTACCATACAATATTAGTGCCAACCAACCAGAGAAGTTATTTTCTCGGCTTTCTATAAAGTTGCAAAGCCTTGAGTATAACAAATATGAGAAAAATAATGATAAAGTATGATACATTTGAGTCTGGCCTTGAAACTCTGCAGTTACTGCAGCTGTGGGTGCCTTACACTAACTACATCCTGCTTATAAACAGACTGCACAAAAATGTCACTTTTCTGATTTGAAGCCATTTGCTGTAGGCAAATATGCATTTCGTGATAACAAAAGTATCCTAGCCAGTAAGAACTCATTTCTTTCCCTCAAATAAATAGTAATCAGCTCACCCATTGGTGGTGGTGGCTCAGTCTGTGTGTGCAGCTCCTGCTCTGAATATGCAGATCTCCCCACTCATTAGTTCCTGAAGTGCCTCTCTGTTCACCCCTCCTGCTGTAGCTGGTGTTTCTGAGCTGTTTGGATGACAATACAACAGCTAAAGACAAAGATAACTTTAAAATGTATATAAAAGCACAAAAACATATTATGCCACAAATCAAACAAAGCTGACTGTTGAATAATACTAAGAAAGAGTGGTAGGAAAACGGCTCTTGCAGATGGAAGGACCTTATCTGTAAGATCAGATCAGGCAGTGTCTTTGTCCTGTGCACCAGTGTGTTTTTGCAGGGCTAGGTCTGAATATGGCGTATCTGAGAAATGAAGTTTATTCAATATATATCTGCTCTTGCTCCCAGTATAACAGTCTGCCTTCCCAACACTGACTGGTGCTATGCTTTCTATGTTGTTCTAGTTTATTTTTTAATAAAAGAGAGTTTAGCAGGCTGCATTGTGTTCCAAAACTTAAATTCCAAAAATTATGTTTTTGTTATTAAGGAAACCCTGAATCAGCAACTCCATGTAGGCTTATATGCAAGCTACTTGAGTAGGTTTGTGAAGGGTGTGTACATGCTGATCTTGCAGAGATTTACATCTGAGTGTAACCCATTTCTCTCTTCCCCCCCTTGCCCATTAGTCTCAGAGAAGTGGTTTCGAACCCACAATATCAGTTAACATACCCTTACTGTGGTTAAGGCATCACTGCTTTACTTTTCCCAGCTAACAATCGAGTGTCAGAAGTTTCCCCACACTTATTCAGCAGAATGGTCTCCAAGATTTCTCCCTGTTTTTCTGCTGGGCTGTTATGGCTTTAAAACAACATTAGGTTTAAATAGTTTAGCAGGTGGTTTAGCTGCCTGCCTGATTTTGCCCAGAGAGCACAGGGAAGAGGCACTTGGTGTGTTCTGCCAGCAGTTATGGGGAGCAATTGCTTGGCAGAGGGGCAGTAAAAAGCAGCTGGGCCTGGAAATGAGCATCAGCATGTGGGAGAAATGTGTGTGCTCAGCCTGAGCACCTGGGCCTGCCCTGGTGCTGGCAGAATCCTCTGCCCCAGCAGAACTTCAGTGCTGCCCAGCATATTTTGGGAAGTCTTCTGGCTGATCTCATCACAGGAGTGGGAGCTCTGGTCTCAATCAGAAAAACTGCTCACTCAGTGTCAGTGGTCCTTGAGTGCATGCTCAAGGCTTAGCCATCTGCAGATGGAAGGGAAATGTCCAGGGAATTTAGCTAAGCCACAGGACTTTGCACTGAAGCAGCTACCAAAGGCTCACACACCCTGCTCCATGCACTCCTTGGTGGGATACAGTGTCTGACAAGCAGGTGGTAACAAACAGCTTGAGGAAATTGCTGCATCTGCTTTGTGAAGTGAGCATGTGTCTGAGCTCTGAATCCATCTTTCAATCAAGTCTTTAATAGGCAAATGTAATCCTGAAAATTATATTTCTGAATAGGACCCTGTAAGGAATAGATGGACATAAAGGTCCCATGGTCCTGAAACCAATCACAATTACACCAATCAATTATGAAGTTTGAAACTGGCCAATCCCCTTGTCTAGTTTAATTTGCAAGGTTGAGTTTTAACAAAGTCCCGAAGAAAGAAAATCAACGGTAAACCAAAGAAAAATCATGGGGGAAACATGTATCCAGTGTTTACATTTCCATCCCTTTCACTGGGCTATGATAAGGGAGAGAGTAGAAAAATATGGATTGTAAAATAGAGTCTTATCTTGCAACTTCCCTTTTAAGATTGATGAGTTATAAAAGCAATTAGAAATGTTTTTAAAGCTTGTCAAATACATTTTTTGACAAATATTTTAATAAATTGTGTTATCTAGTAACAAACTGCATGAGCTCTGAAACTACCTCATCATTTTAGAACAACTTAAAAATCTCATTTCATCCATTGATGAATCACCTGCCCACATTAGCAATAAACTAGCACAAGTAAGACAGACATTTTTATCTTTCAAATCATATGAAGTGCATTTCAGGACACTTTGCTAAATTTAAGCAAAGGCAAAAAAAGGCCACATGTGTATGTGTTTTGAGATAGTGGAGGCACACACATAGATTTGGGGCAATTCTCTACACCTGTTCAAACTCCCACTGGTTTCTCTGCAGGAACTCTCTTCTGCACAGGAAGTGGTGGAGGTCCACAGCTGAATCTCTCTCAAATGATCCCCAGCCCACCTGCAGCTTCTGAACTGGGAAAAAAATACCACTTAATCCATTAGACACCCAGAAAAAGAAATTATTATAGGTCAAGTGTTACATTCTTATCAGCGACTTCAGTCTCAAGCAGTCAGGTATCTCCATGCAGACAGCTTGTGCAAAGAATCTGTCACCTCCAGTATAACCCAGTGTATGTCCTTTAGGAAAGGGCCCTTCCTCCTTCCATCCAGATGGCACACCTTGAAGTTGAGAAGCTCATTGCTCTCTCTCTCCCCTTCCTCCCTCTGGTTGAGGTCTTGTCAACAGCTGAATTTGATAAAAATGAGAAGTTTAAAATCCATATTTATTTAACTGTTTGTATAATTGCAAAAGTGCTTGTTCTGCACATTTAACTGGCAGTGGCTTTCAGTCCTGGTGGATGCTTCATGTGGCAACTCTTTTTTGCCTCATACACTGCTCATGATGCATTGTCCCTTAATTGGGTTGAAATAAAGTAAACGAAGCCAATCCAATTCTCCAAGGTTATGGACTCCTATCTGTGTGCTGGACTGTAGAAACAGGTTGCTTTGCACTGCCAGGGGATGTAAATTGTGTGCTTGGTTTGGTGCCTATGCAGCGTGTACTGAGCTCCTGCTGGCTTCTCAGGGAGTTCCTAAGCTGTGGCCAAACCCAGCTTTACCAGGTACTTCTCCAAATGGAAAGTTAAATTCTCAGTTCCTTGCAGTTTAAAATACAGCCATTCCTTACACATCTCTGAATCATGGTCCGTTCATGCTGCTCCTGTTATCCACTATCAGTAAGCTGATCATACTGTTGTGCTTTTTTTCTGCCACATACTCACTGACATTTGCAGATGAGATGGCTGCAAGTATGATGTCTTGGTGAGGGAGAAACAGTTCAGAGGCACACAGTATTTATCACAAAAGCTTCATCTGGAAAAGATTTGGATCTAGTAAGAAGGGAAAGAGAAAAAGAAAAAAATAAAACAGTAGTTTATTCAAAATTAAATACACAAAAGCATGTTTTTTGGTGAAGAGATAAGTGAGAACCAACTACTAAGTTTCTCAAAAGTTTCTGCAAAATACAAGTATTGCCTGCTGGATCATTTTCTCTGTTTCACAGACAGAATATCAGGTCTTAGCTGAAAAAGGAACACAAGTCTTCACACCTTGAATTCAAGGTACACATTCTCTTGCTTTTTCCTGAGCATTGTTCCAGCTCATCTCTATTCATTCACAAGAAGCCATACCATATATTAATAGACAACTTGGCCTTGGAATTTATTTTGCAGGTTGTGTTATTACCTCATAGACACAGAGATTCTTTAAATTGTTGTCAAAATACATCACGATAAAATTACTGTAGCAACAGAAGAAAAAACCTATAATACTGCTACACCAAATTCTACTTCAAGTACTTTGCTGCTCTTCTGTGAAATTCATTGTTCTTCCAGGGACCTAACAGCTTTGCCATATTCTTTCACTGATGTGGGTAGTCCAAAAGAAGTGATCACACCTTTAGCAAAAGTTGATTCAATTTCCATGGGACTGTGGGCTCCAATCTGGTAGGACCCTATTGACTCTTTTTATATGCAGCCAGCACCAATTGCTGTTCTTTGCTACTTTTCACCTTAGACAGACATTTATGGCTGAGTAAAGTGGTTGTAATTTATATCTGAGCAAAGCAGGGCTCTTGATTTGGAGCACTTTCCATGGGTGTAAATGACAAGCCCAAGGCAGCAGCAAATCCAGCCCAGGAGATACAGTTAGTCCTTTTCAGGGAGCTGGGGAAATGAAACTTTGATTATTGTGATCTGTACTGGGTAGATGTTGCAGACTGTCTGACACTTTGCAGGAGAGGAGAATTTTGGTTTTGCTGAGCCCTACAGTGCCTCATTTCCCACACTTGGCATGTGACAGGGAGCACCAGGCAGAGATCCTTGTGCCTGCCCCAGGTGGGAGCCTTTCCACGAGACTTCCTGCACCTCATTTTGAGAAGGGTTTTGGGAACCTCCCAGATGTGAAGACACAGATGATGTTATGCTATGAACACTGTGATTCTCGGTAAATAAACTCCTGGGAAATGGCAGTACCCAATTAAATTGCAATAAAGATTTTGTTGTTTCAGTTTTATGCATGTTTTAAGACAAAATCTGTAATGAACTGCATTGTGTATGCTTGTGCCAAAATAAAGAGGGTAGCATGGCATATAAATAAGTTTAGCATTAGGCTGGTATCTTTTTCAAATTATGACTCACTAACAGAATTTTACAGCAATTAGATTACAATTTTACTGCATGGAGGACTCTTTTGCATCTGTTTCACTGATATCCACCTTTTAAATTTTATTTAATTTGTATTGATTTTTCCTGTACTTTCATAAGCAGGCATCACACATCTGAGCACATACAAAAATGATTACTTAAGTGATGATTTTAAAAAATGGATGTACATTAGCACATGAATGATTAATTCCTTTTTGTGAGTACAAGCATCCAGGCTATGGCTGAGTAAAATATTGATGGTACAAAGGAAATGAGCTGTTTCTTAATTTAGTTTTGTTCTGGTAATGTGTAACTAATGTTGTTCCCTTCTAGCAGTATGCATTTAGTGACCCTTTTAAATTTTAATACCTAGTGACAGCTAAACTAATAGTTTTCATGGGACATATAAGACAAGACTTTGAAAAGATGCAGACAGAATTTACATGCATTAATTTGACACTCTGTATGACATATAACACAAACAGGTACTACAGAAGACCTAAATAAAGTCTCCACATGCAGGCTGTCATTTCACTAGAAAGATGACTCTTTTTTTTGTACAAGACACACTGAAAGGTAGAGACTTCATTTTCATATTAGTCTCACGAGGCTGTGGCATATGAATCCCAGTTCATGGAGGCTTGTGAGGCATTTGAGAGTGTGGGCATTTCTGACACTCAGCAGAACAGAATGAGGCTGCAGGACTGCTCTTACCACCTGACACGTGGGCATGTGTTTACTCGAAATGTAGGGGGACTTGAGCACTGAGGTTAACCTCTGCTGACTCCTGCAGCTCCACTCAGAGGTACCTACACTGTGGTTCTCACTGTTCCACAGCTGTTGAGGAAGTTTTTGCCTCAACTATAGCACCCTGAGGTGTTTTCTCACGTATTTGCTACTAAATGCCACAGTGAGGAGAAAGGCACTGAAAGCCAAGCACTGCTTACATGGTCGTGCCCACGCCTTCATTGCAGAGCATGGCAGGCCAGATTCACCCATCCCAAACTTAAAGCTGGTGTTGGTGCAACAGGGCAGGACAGGCTGCAGATCAAACAGAAACCTTTCAAATACTGTGTAGATGTGGGTGGGCAGCAACGTGCGTAAGGACGCAGGTTAAGGTAGAGCAAAGCTCCAGGCTTTGACATCCTCAGATGGGAGTACAACCTTGTTACTCAAGGCTGATATACAGACTGGATTGCTGGCACTGCCTACCCCCTGCCCATCTGCTGGAATGGCACTTTGCCCACAGCATGGTGAAGTGCCAGGTCTCATTTGAAGTAGGTGTCTTCTAACAATGGGTTCAGAAAGCAGCCTGTTGAAGACAGCAACTGACACTTCTTTCTTCAATAGGCTATTTCTGGAGTGGGAACACTTGCTGGCAGCAAGTGCAAAGGGCCTAAATCAGTTGCTGCTAGTCAGCTGGAAAAAAAAATAAATCTCATTTGCAACAGTAACAGAAGGTTTGGGCTAAAAAGCAAAACAATTGCTTCCATTTGCTCTTGCTGGCCTCGCATGGGAGTGTTTATTGCGGATACTTATTCCCACTTCACCAAATTGCATGGCAATTTGCAGGTGAGAAGGGAAGAAAGGAAGAGGAACAGTGTATTGCTTTGAGACAAGAAAGGGTGCTGCTTTGTTTAATTTTAAGCCATGATCCTTTGATATTTTCCACTGCTGCAATGGATATTATATGGTAATCCTGCCAGGACGTTTTATATGTAAGGAAGAGTTTGAGGGTTGGCTCCCCAGGATGACATTTGAAAACTATAGTTCACTTTTTTTTTTTTTCTTTTGGCAGATGAGAGAAAAGAGGGATCTTCACTCAGTCCCAAAAAAAAAAAAAAATAACAAACCAACAGGCTTTCTGTCATCAGGTCTGTTTGAAAGGGTTTTGAAGATCCTAGGGAAAACATAGACTTAGTCACTGTCAAAAGTTCATGAAGGGGTATAGATCAGAGAGCAAGTTAACACATGAGTGCCATTCTGGATACAGGATGCCTGAAACGTGGGCAGGGTGTAAAACCACATGGCTTTAAGAGCAGCCCAGATGGCCAACAACCCCAGGAACACATGCACACGTGCTATCCTGATCCTTCTAGGAAGGATTTTGAATCTAAATTGTCTGCCTGACATCAGTGCCATGACATTACTGATGGGCAGGACTGATAGATGATCTACCTTGCAGACACCTTCTCACTTGGGTCTGTAGTAAGAAGTCATATGGCTTCTTCTGACATGTCCGAAGCTCATCTGAGCTTGAGTCCCGGCAATGTGATGTGATGGGAGTCCAAGGCTGACCATGGCCCTGATCTCAAATCCCCAGTCAGCTGGCTGAGCAGTGGACAGTCTGCTTTCTCCCTGCTCCTCCTTTACTATCTCCCCCTGACTGCACTCCCTTCTTCCCCTGGCAGTGCACTTCGGGCCTGGGGCACTGCAGGGGACTGGCCAGGTGGCAGGGAGCCTCATGCAGCTGGTCTCCACATATGGAGAGTGTTTCTGCATGGTCTGGCTACATGATAGGTGCAGACCTTTCCATCCCTCTCTGGTTTGGTGCTGAGCTCTTGGCCTTTTGTGCATACATGGGTAATAATGGCAAGGAGAGAAATTACCAACAAGGCATTCTCTGCCAGCAAGCAAAATACATGCGCACAAAATAAACAATCAGTGAGATTCTTCTGAACGTGGGAAGCTATTCAGGCAGCGTCTGAAGTACTCAGATAAAATAGCCAATAGCTGCAACAGCTTTTGATAAGAAAGCTGAGAATAACCTGTAGTTATCTTTGGCTATTGGACAGTAGAGACTTTATTATAAAATTATTTATTTGCTATAACATAGCTGCTAAAATCCTGGCACCCCATTATGCGACTAATTAAAAAAAAGCCAAATCTATAAAAGGAGCTGGAAAACTTTGACTGGAACCACAAATACCGTTTCTTCCATTGCTTCCCAAGTAGTGAATGACTTTTCATGCCCTCCTCTTCCCCACAAAGACACAGAAGAGAGGAGATCTGTAGCTAACAGCGACAACAGCTAAGACTGCCTCACTCCAAGCAGCAGAGGGAACAGAGTGCCTGCAGCAGTCTCTGTGATTTGCCAAGAATGGAGATGTCAAGGCTTACTCTTTTCTCCAGCTATGTCAGATAATAGTGTTGGCATTCCTACCTGAGCCTGTTTTTCCAAGTCAAGCACCATTCAGAGTATTCAGTTATAATTTGATTATTACTGGTTGTTGCTTTGTTGTATGTTTTTGTGATATTAATTCTTCCAGTACGTGATGCAAATAGGAGATTTTGCAGGATAGAATAGGTGCCATGGCTAATTTATATGGCCTTGGATCCAAAGTGCTTTCTACACTTTTGACCCCACACCCCCACTCTCCTAGACCAAGCCTCCTCCCTTGACAGCTCCTTTGCATGACTGTTTCCTGCATGAGTTGTCACAGACAATGGTATTTCCCCAGACTCTGTGGAGCTTTGCATCACTCAAGATTAGTGGGCTGACATGCACAGTCATGCAAGCAGCTGGCATACTGTGATCAGTGAGACAATGTGGGGCTGAAATGGGCTACCTATCTCATTGTCACCTACTGTCACCTCAAAGGTGAAAATATGTCATCTTGCTTCTCCAAAGGACAGCAGTAGGATATGTCCCTGGATCAGTGGCTTCCAGACACAGTGCAGATTTCAAATGTTGATGGGGAGAAGGAGCAACAGCAACTCCAAAGGATCAAACAATTCGCACGCACTTCTGCCTCTTACTATAGAAAATAGTAGAATAGAGAACATAGAGATTATATAGTATATAGAGAATAGTAATTGTGTATGCTCACCTTCCATAAGTGGAAATTTTTCTCTTGCACTAACGTGCAAAGCACAGAACAGAGGAAAGGAAATGTTTCACGGCTCTGTTACAGTTAATCAACAGAAAGGATTTTGCAGCCCACAGCCAGCACACAAGGAGGAACATTGAGGTACATCAAAGCTAGAAGTCATTTTTTTAAACACACAGTAATGTTAGATAAGGCCATAAGTGTCAAAAGACTAATTAAAGGTAATCACCTATTTCTCAAGAACAAAATATCCTAGGCTGAAGTCAGATACTGAGATGTCAAGGGGCACACACTAAACAGAAACTCAAGGTAATATGCCAAAGGCAGCAGCTCCTGTCATTACTGATTGTGTGTGGGCTGTGGACTTTATTGTGTGTGTCACAGAGGCAAAAGTAAAGAGTTTGATCATCTTTCTTCTATCCTAGGATAAGAGTCTACTCTCTTGCTGGATAGGAATGCCATGTGGTAAGGCTTTATTTCAGAATTCATTCAGATACAAATTTGCAAGCAGTTTGTTTACCTTTCTATTCTTAGTAATTCCTGGTATTAACTATTTTCTAAGCACCCTCCCTACATCATCTATGGATAATGTCTGTCTGATCCTTTACAACTGTTTCAGCGTCATCCAAATGAGGCAGGTTTTTGGCTCCTGAGTCAGGGTTAGACTGGACAGCTGCTTAGCTGTGACAGCCCAAGGAGCTACCTCAGGCTTGCCCAAGGGGGATTCAGACCGTACTAAATTACATTCTTAGAGACTTATTTAAGGCCTTAATCCATGGAGTTATATTTGGTGGGACAGTGAAGGAGCAAGGTTTATGTGTCTGTGTGTGTCTGTCTGCACAGGCACACATGTCCAATTACTTGTTTTCTGTAATACTAACTAACACCTCCATAACTACAAAATGTCATCAGCTGCTACCTGTGGACTCACCTTTGTGTAGGATGGGATTGTTTGTGTACAAAGTCAAGCTGATTCATGTTGGATTTTATGGACTCTGGAATGAGTAACATGATACAGATCTATAGATAAACTAATCTGCTGGTATTTATAACCAGTGAGCAATTGCTTCATCCCTTTGCAAGTTTTGAGATGTGACAGTTACAGTAGAAAGTAGCTTTACTGTAGCTCTGAGCTCTTTGAGAATGTGAATGATTGGCTACATTTCTATGGGAATATTTGATTTACCTTAAAGAAAACATCAATCATGCCTTTGGTCATTCTTACTGAGAAGAATTAATTCTTCTTCTTCTTCTTGGTCAAGTCATAAAACACTTAAAATTCTTAGCCTAGTGAAGTAAATAGACAGATAAAATCATTTGCTCTCATCCTACATTATCTTGTAATTTACACATAAAAAAAACCAGTGAAATAATGGAATGTTTTCAGGCCTGTTCCTGTTCTGAAGGTCAATGGGTCTCCACAGGACAACGAGGACTCATCACACAAAATCAATTACAGGATTAAGTAATCCCCTAAAATGGGACTGAAAAGTGATTTTGTGTAACAGAAGTTGCTACACATAATATATAAATAGATAACATTAAGTGTCTTGTCATTTTGTGATTATATGCCATGAACACAGATTTGTTACTAATACATCTTTTCATCTGTCTCTGCCTGGAAAAGGCAGCACATTTTACTAGTAGGGAGGAAAAGCGTAGGTAAACACTGTGATGGTGAATCTGTAGTGAGTAGCAGTATGACAAATGAAATTTTGGAAATTAAAATTGTAGGCTGTGAGGAAGATCACCTATTAATCTTGGAAGTGTGCCATTAAATCTAATTACAGTATTTTGATGATATTACCTTAGATGTTTTGAATTAATTCCCCATCAAAAGATGGGTGCTGTAATACACCAAACTGAAAAGCTAATAATTGTACAGAAAACAGAGAGGGTTTTTGCTTTCAATCATTCCTGCAGACATTTAAAGTGCTGAGAAGTGAGCAACACCTACTGCTCTATACCTGGATCCAAAGGGCACCATGGCAATGCCTTCACCTTGGCTTGGGTGTTGCCAGCTCTCTGCCCTGTACAGCTGTCCCTCAATGGGATTATTTTACAAGATGATTCTTTTGCAAGGACCAGGAATTAATCCTGTTTTACTATTGCAGTGATCTTTGCATGCAAGTGCCATGGCCAGAACCACTGGCCTGAAAGAGTTGGTTTCTCAAAGTTAAGCCTGATGGGGAGCTTACAGGCAGGAAAGACCAGTTTTACAGGACTGGGCCCAGTTATGTTTATTGCTTGAATCCCTTTTATTAGCTTTGACATACAGTCATCCAGATTTCACTGTAGGCACATTTCAAGTTGTAAAACACACAGGACAACCCATTGCAAACAATTGTGTCTATGTCTCTTCTGTCTTTGCTGACATGGGCTTCTCTCTGCCAGCCCCACAACCTCAGCAGACGAGGAATTTTTGGCTTTCCACTGCCTCAGGTTCATCTGCACAGTATCCTGCAGGATCCTTGCTGGTTGACCCATGCACTATACTGACAAAGCTTTGAAAATGTATTTGTTTTCTAATGATTTTTATTCATTACTGGCACATCTCTGCCTCCTCAGAGTATAGATGGGGGAATTGGAGAGCCAGCATATTGAATTTCAGCCAGACCTTTGCCTGAGAGCAGCTATTAGATTTATCACTTAAATATTCAATATAGAGATAGTTCTGTGGACTTCTCAAGGCAAACTCATGTCAGATGATGGTGGGTGGTCGTGAATAACAGTGTGGACCCATTTCTTACACCAGCCAGAAAGCTAAATCACAGGAATGAAAGCACATGCACATGCTGATCCTTTACAGAGACTGCCAAAGCTGCCAAGTTGGGGTGCACAGCCCAGCATCAGTGTTGACAAAAAAAATTATCACTACACCTTCAAGTGACAGGCATACAGCCTGAGATTTCTGCACGTCCCTCTAAATGAGGAGGAAGATTAGAAAAATTATAAAAAAGGGAACAGTGATGTTGCTAGTGGTTGGACTCAATGATCTTAAAGGTCTTTCCTAAACAAAATGATTCTATGTTAAAGTGAATTCTTGACAGTCAGAAATACTTCATACACAACTCTCAATACAGCACCCAAGAAGATGCTATGAGAAAAGTGTTGGTATTGTTTTCTCTCCTCCCTATATTTTACAAAATGGTAATTGCTTAAAAGCACCTCCTGTAATTTTCTGACAGCTGTCAAGGGTGAAAAGAGGGGTCTCCCATAATTTGAAAATATGAGAAAATGTCATCTCTCTTTTAAACATTATAAAGAACTATGCTCATGTGATACCTTGGATACTATTTACAGGGATGAATTTGTAACACTTTTTTTTCTTAAACTTACCCCTCTTTAAATAATATTTGACTTATAAACAATTATTTGTCTGTATCAACACAGCACAGGCTTGTTATATTAGCAATTTGCTATTTTTAGTGTAAATTGGTGTAAATCATGAGTAACAATGTTCTGAAATGTCTCACTTCTGACTTGCATTGAAACTGCTGCAAGCTCGGGACTTGAAGAAGGAAAAAGGTTGGCTCAGTTTTATTGCTTTATTATTTGGGATTTTCACCAATATTCCCCCTGGCAACAAGGTTTAGGGTGATTGAACAGGGATATGATTTACATATGCTCCAGGCAGAATAAAGACCCATCTTCTTGGGATCTGTACCATGAGGAGTGGGGAAGAATGAGCAGCTAAAGAAGGGCAATACCTGCAGAAAGGGTTCATGGAGATGGGGTGCTAAAGCCAGGAATGGTCAGCATCCCTCTAGCAGAGGTGAGCATTAGGAAACATGGAATTCTGCATTGTGCAGGCTGACACCATAATCAGCTATCAGTTTCTGCTTATGTGGCTTTAACCCTGTTCTGGTCATGAGCTGCGAGGCATTACAGCTTCATCTTCCTATTTTTTTACACTGATTATCTTAAAAGTCCAAAGGAGACAATTCTTCACCAATCTATAGAGATAAAAAGCCTGGGGGTTTTTTTTGGAAATTGTTCTACATTTATTCCTGTATTATACATGCCTGCCCTGCCCTGTGCAATGGCTCCCAGGATATTAAGAAGACACATAAAACCAGAGCTGTATGAAAATAACTTTTCTAGGTTGTTAATACGAACAACTATTATCAGGCAGACAAATGTTTACCCCTTCTATGGGAGCATTACTCATTGAATAGCACCTTAAATTGTACAACTAATTTTATGTACTCATAATAAATAAATTCTATTCTCTTTTACTATCAAACTTAATTACAGTCAAGGTAAGTCATAACATCACACTTTGCAATTTAGATTTGAGGACAGGGAATATAAAAACTGCATGTCTACTTCATCAGGAATTATGTATCGATCCATATTAAATTGCCTACCAGTTCCTCTGTGCAATGCCTTGCAGTAGGCAGATGTCTGTATGCACTAGCAAAAAGGAGAAGAGAGGAAGAAAATATTTAGCTAAAACAAAATTACTCTTAGGGTATAACATCATGACTTCTTGGCAATGCTGTGATTTGACCATCCCCCTGTAAATGACGTTTGCCGTTTTTATTGGAAATGACACAGCTTAAATGAACATATCCTCAAAAGATAAGTTGGATATTTCATTCAGAAACCATTGTGCCTGTGTGCTTGCATGCTGAGTCACTGATGGAGCTCTGGCCCAGCCAGAGGTAAACCATTAATTCCATTTCCCTTGGTACTTGGTATTTCCTAGGGATGTACAATTTGAGCTAACTTTTCCTGAGCTACCATGACCTGAAGGTGGTTTCCCAAACTTGCAAACTGCCCTGCACTGTGTGCACTGGCAATTCCTTACCAAATCACCACGTGGCTGAAGGGGTGATGTCAATCAACAAACCTGCTTGCTGGAATCAGTTCAGTTTTGGTTATAAACCCAGTGTAGGCATTCAAGCAGAATGAAATGTCTGGTTTAAAAACAGTTTAGTATTATCCATATTTTAATGAATAAAAAACTCAGTATGTTGTTCTAACAGAGAGTGGTTCCGTTACCAGTATGTAAATTTTTAATACTTTGCTTGTATTTTCAAATTGATGAACAAGTGTTGCTCAAGTCTGTAAAGCTCTTAAGAGGGTGAAAAGTCCTTTGAAGAGTAGGAATAACCAGTACATAAATAACACCCTACCCATGAGACAGGGTGGGGAAGTACTCCTCTTACCGCCTGGGACACGGGGATGGGCTCATTGAAGCCAAAGCTGTTCCTCAGGCATTCCTGGCTCTTGGGTTGACACTCAGTCCATTTTATTCTGCTTCTGTACTTTCAGATTCTGCTGATGTGTTTCTTTTGCAAATCAATCATTCTAGGGGTAATTAACATTTAAAAGCCAGGTTTCTTTTAATTCCATTAGTATATTTGTGACAAGAAATGTGTTGGCAGAATCCAAAGGTTAAGAGTTACAATGAAGAACAAGTTTTAGGATAAATGAAAGTTAAGGCCTAAAATAGCCTGACAACACCCCATTAATCTGCACACTATTGACACAATAGTGGTCTGTTGTGTCAATGAGGATTTAAGAAGCTTTGCAGCACATGTTACTGATAGTTTATCATATCAATAGGAGCCCGCATATATTTGTGTTTAAAAACCTGTGCCTGTGTAATTCCCTGACTGCACACATATTGTAAATGCATGTACTTTAAATCCTTACATAAAGTGGTTTCTAGCCATGCAGCAAATTTTGAAATGATAATAAACTACCATATTTAAGTGTAGACACAAGGTATTAGTCTTGGCTGTGCCAAAATCCTCTAAAATGCTTTGCTTCTAGCTGAAACCCTTTGCCCTACAGGAATGCGATCTGATCCTCAACATTGTGTCACCTGCCTAATTGAAGCAGAAGGAGATTTCAACCATATTCATCCTTCATCCTGGTATATGGAAACCTTGAGTCAGCTTGTGGCTGGGAGGTACAGCAGGGAAGAAAGGTCCCTTCCCACAGGCTGCCCTTCTCAGAGCAGAGGGGAGTACACGGCCACAGCCCAAGCAGTGCCAAGGGCTGGGCATCCGATGCCCCCATGGCAGGGATAACCGAGCAATATTGAGGAGTAATTTCTACATAGCAGTCACAAAAGGGGTGTATTAAATGAAAATATGAGTGCCTCTTCCAGTACTGCAGTTTTCCTGGCTGGCTCTACCACTAGGAGTTTCAAAAGCCAAGGAGCAAATCCCACATTTTTCATGCCCTGGTGTGGGTAGCCTGCACCTAGGCAGCCACCTGTACCCACCATAAATCCCCACCACAGTGGGTCTGCTCTGAGTATCTCACTTCCAGTGCAAAGGCCATAGAGCTATTCTGTGAAACAAATCCTTCTTTTAGAAGCACTTTCAGCTTTTTTCTCCTGAGGTTGCGATTTGATTCCTAACCAAGCAAGTAGTCTCTCTCACAGCATTTTCACGCACTGGGCAAATTTTGATGCTTTTCAGATTAGGGCTATTCATGAGAAAGAGAAAATAATGTCCTTACACCTTTAACCAGGCAGCAGCTCCTGGGGTGCCACATAGCTGTGCTGTGCTCGCTGTGAGGAAGCCCACAATGATCTTGCCTTTAGCCTGTCACCACTAGGAAACATCAGAGAGAGACAGCCAAGGGACTGAGTTGCCAAAAACGTCCTATTCCCATGGCTGGGAGATTTTGTTGGCACCATCTCTAAAGAGAATTTACTATGGGCCAAATCCTGGCGCCCTTACTTAGATGAATCAGTTCTCAAGAGGCAACGCTCCTGCTGTGAGTGGTGCGTGCGTAAAAACCTGCCAGATCAGCCCAAAATACTGCATGGGAGTATCAAGTACTTGTCTTCCAGATGGGTAGGAGCACTGTGGAAAGCAACCAGCCCAAGGCTCTGCTGTGGAGAGAGTGCTCAGCTGAGGCGGCAGGAATTTGGGAACTGCGCATGAATGAAGGATATATTCTTCAGCAAAATTCTCTAAATTACTTTTACTTGGAATTTTTCTTATTTCCCATAAAACAAACACAGATGAAACAGTTTGGCAAGTAATCCATTTTTTTCCCCTTGCAGGAGCATCCAAAATACTCCATGGTACTTTAAGCCTTAATTAATTTATCTTTCGCGTGAAGAAAAACAAAATTAGTGACAGCTATTTCCTGGGCTTCATTTCTGGGATTAAACCCTTTGTTTCTGGAATGTCTGAGGGGATTTTGGACAGGCATTTAAAAAGATGTCATTTCAAGGACATCCCCCTCAGCACCACACGCGAAGTACTCGTCTGCAAAATCGAGTCTCATCAGCCTGCAAAATTGCATTGCTCGCAATGACTTTTTCTTCCCAAATAGAAATGAAAATTTGTGTCTGAAGAAGCGAAGGTGGCGTAGGCGATGAACAAAACAAATTCTCTATGGCTTCGCCCCAGCTGTTTACCTCTGCGGCCGCGGGGCGGGGGCAGGTTTGCCGAGGTGGGCCGGGAGGGGTAAAACTACGGGCGAAGTTTGCCCGAGCTCCGCGCAGCCTGCCGGGGCCGGGGCCGGGGCCGGGGCCGGGGCCGGGGGCGGCGCCCGGCTCTGCCCGCGGGGAGGGAGGGGAGGCGGGGGGGCCGCGGCCGGGGCGGTGCCGGTCCGCCCCCGCCCCGCCATGGCGCGACTCGCCGAGCTGCGCCGCCGGCCGCGGGCCGCGCTCCCGGGGCGGTGAGACCGAAAAGTTGTCCGCGGTAGCGACGGGGCGCGGGCCGGGGCCGCCGCGGTGCTTGGCGGCGGGACGCGCGGCCAGGGACGGGAGAGAATAAATCCATTCGCGGGAGGTGGAGGCAGGGGTGGGCTCTGCCGGGCGCGCCTCCCCCGCGCAGAGCCGGGATGGGGCGCCCGGCGGGGGACGGCGGGCGGAGCGGGCCCCGCCGGCGGGCGGCGGCCGCGGGCAGCGGCGCGGCTGCAGCTGCAGGTACCGGGGAGAGCGGCGGGAGCGCGGCGGCGCTGCCGAGCGGAGCGGGCGGGAGCCGACGCCGGCCGCGGACGGGGCAGCCGAAGCGGAGCTGTCGGGTTTATCCCCGGCGAAGTCGCCCCGGGGCGTTTGGGGTGAGTTGGGGCTGGCGCCGCGTCGGGGGCTGAGCCGGCCCGGGCCGGGGCTCGGCACTGCCGGCGGGGCGGGTAGGCTGGCGAGCCGTGATTTACGGGCTCCTCGGCAGTAGCCGAGCGCTGGGAGGCAGAGGGAGCCGCGTTTCCAGCTCCCCATCAATTATGGATGGAAACAAATACTGGAGTCGGTTCTGAATTATCCCCGCGCCGCGGCGGGGGCAGCTCCGCGCCCGCCCTCCTGCCGAAAACAATGCTCAGGTGCAGAGCGGGGAAACTTTGTTGTTTTTTTTTGTTTTTTTTTTTTTTTTTCCTGGGGGGGTGGGGACGTTTCATCGCTGCAGAAACCGATACAGCTGCTTTCAAGGAGTAATTAGAAAGGGTTTAAAGCCTTTTTTATTATTTATAAGCATGAATGGAAATGAAAGGTCACACAGATATATCTAGGTGGCTATTACGCCTGTGTTTTAAAGGGCTGTGGGGTGGTTGTGGAGGATTTTTTTACGGTTGTTGTCTTCTATCTTGTGAGTTGAAAAATGCAATTAATTGCTTTAGGTTGATGTGTTGCAAACATTGTAGTGCCGGTGGATATCCCACTTGTTAGCACGAATATAGCTAGTCTTGAATTAGTGGGTTTCTGCCAATCTCTCAGTTGTTTCTTACTTCTGGTGAAGATTATGGTCTGTATCACAGGCATTAGCCTGTCAGTAATTTGAGCAAAATTCAGCCCTCAGTGTATAAAGTCATTTGTATTTGCATGTGTGTGTGATTTAGAATACATTTACTTTTGAGCATAGCAGCAATGATGGTTCATAATGCTCACATATGTGGCACTTGCTGTACAGATGGTATTGTAGCTTATCCATGTACACACACACACACACGGTTCACACATAATGTGCAGGAATTACAGCAAACTTCCTCCAGAATACTGTTCAATGCTCTGTAAATGTGTGGCATTTTTTTCCCCCTGGTTATTTCTTTTGGCGGCGGGGGGAAGCATGCATCTTTTTTGGGATACCTTTGTGCTGCAAGTTGTTGGTGTTATACATGTTCCCTAAATATTATTTGAAGAAACAGCTTCCTACTGTCTTAGAGGCATTTACTGCTGGTCTGTTGCTCTCACATACAAATACTTTCACAGAGAATGTTCTGAGGTCCTCTCCTTTTTCCAAGTCCAACAGGAAGCTCATTGTAAAGCTTTGCAATTACTTTTGTGGCAAAAGAGAATAGACGTTTTTCCTGCTTTATTCACGCTATGAAATTCTGTGCACCTCTAAAGTCTACTCAGTTCCTTTCAGTAAATTAGCTATATGGAATCATGTTTAATGTAGTAAGTGACGGGCATATTTTGTTATGTTGGCAGATATTGTATAAACATTTACTCTGGCTTAGATAAAAACAAATTGCCAGTTTAGTGTTCTGATTTCTTCTCTATATAATTATGAACTTCAACAGTTTCTGTATTAACTAATATAAAGCTTGGGGTTTTTTCAATCAGGAAGCAAAAGTTTGTAGTAAGAATTTATTAGGATTCTGACTTATGTAGCTCAGATTTGTTTTCAGAAAGGCAGCCAAAAAAGTACAACCCAGAGGCTCTACGTTGGTTTATTTAACCAGCTTCTCACTTTCATCTGCATCTTTAGTTATAGTGAACCTTCCTCCCCCATATCCTGCAGTCTGTCACTACCTGCTCTCCTTTATGGTGAGATGCAACAGAGATAACATCATTTTCTAAATGTGCTTTGTTGATGCAGGAGTGTGTGCCAGGAATACAGTGATGGCCCTGTCAAAGCTCCACAAGCCAGCTGTATGGCAGCAGGTTTTCCCCCCAGCCTCTCGCGCCCTTTGAGGACCATCTGAACGTTTCTGGGAATGGCTGAGCTGAGCTGTTGGAGCAGATACTTTAGCCCTTGGAGCCTCCCTAATTTTGCTGTCTATTTATGAAGAGCACACATTTAGGTGGAGTGAATTGCATCTATAATTAAGTACTCTAAGTTGATCTTTGATCTGATCGGTCCTGTCAGGAGAGGCGTGTGAAGGAAAAGTCCACCGTGGAAGTTCAGTTCAAAGTGTGTGTTAGGCATTTGTAATAATGTATCTTCTGGTCTTACTACCGTTGATCACATTCAGATCTCACTCCTGGGTTTTTATGGGTTTTAAATTCTTTTAAAAACATTAATGCACTTAACACAGGACTCAGTATCCCCTGAAGTCAGGTGTGGCCCGGTTAGATGGACAGAACCTGCATGAATGTTGAAATGCTATGTTTGTTTGTCCTTCTGAAAAATAAAAAGCAATTTGAAGTCTGAAGTGGAGATCAGGGGTGAATACAGGCAGTTTTTGTCAGGTGTAGAAAAGTGTTATGACTGAGACTGTTACAGTTCTAGTCTTTCTTTGTAAGACAAAGGAAACAGTTACTTCAACAGCTTCTGTGCCTGTATAAGCTTATGTGACGCTTACTTATGTTGCAGTCTCTGATTTTTTTCAAGGTTTGGACTGTGTGTTTGCTTACTGAACAGAGGAGATGATGGTTGATTACGTACTCATATGTTAAACATACCTCTAATTCCAGATTGATAAAATCAGATACCTTTCCAGTTGATAAAGTAACAATTTGCTGCACAAGTAATTAAGAAAAGATGGAATAAGGCATATTACTGGCATTGGGTAGTGCAAGTTATTTTCAGTCTTAGCAACTCTGTATTTAATTAAAACAGTTCAAATGTTGCTTTCGTCAAAACTGCTGCTCAAACAGATGATCCCTTCTTACGCATCTGATAAGCTACTGCAGTTGCTGTTAAAATCCATCTAAGCCATTTTATGAAGCTGTTACTTGTTCTGTGAATAGCTGCCAGCCTAGAGTTCAGAAGAAAGTGGGTTCTGATTTGTTCCTGTGTCACATGGAAGAGGTGTGCAGTGAGAAAAGTATTCCTGCCTTTTCGATGCTGTTTGTGGAGCTCTGTGTGCTGTCTGCCATAGCCTGCTTTCCTTCGTTGTGGCTTGACAGTAATTACAGTACGGCTAATATCAGAAGTTGATTCAGTTTGTTCAGACAGGAAGACTGTTGAATTGTCCCACTTCCAAAGTCCAGTGTTTGTGTTAACCACAGAGATCAAATCTGTGGTGCATATATACAACGTATGAGTAGTATTTATTTCCCTAACTTTTCTTTTCCATTTGGCTTTTGTTAACTAACCCAGATTAGCATTTTAACAACCCCAAAGTGAACTTCTGCCATTCTCCCTGCTTGGACAGTGTGTGTAGACCATCCATCATCCTGTCCTTGGCCACAACAGGCTACTGGCTCCATAACCATTTGGAGCTACACAGAAACCACCCAACTGTGAACAGCACAGCTGGCTACAGCAATTTTTTCTTCCACGCCACTGGCAGCATTGTCTGGCTATGGTAACTAAAGTTAACATCCAGAACGCGAAGTTTCTTTCATTCTGGCACCCCTGCCCAGCCCTGCTGCAGCTCGATGTGCACACCTGCAGAAGGGAGGGCAGCAAAATAGCTGGGGGGAGTGAGGCAACTGCTGGACTCTCGCTTTTCAAGGCTCCAGTTTGGTGGCAGCAACCTGTTGTTTGGAGTGGGATGGCATTAACTCTGTCCGTACTCGAGAGGGAGCTTGTTGGCTGAATCCTGTGTGTGGTCAGTGTGCAGATTGGGGTGTGCTTGGGAAACACCAGTTAAAGAAACAGAACTTGCTGCTTTAACTTAGCCACACAAACTGCCAAGGAGCACAGAAAGAAATGGAGAATTTCGGCTGTGTATTTCACACATTCTTGTAGAAGCCTTTTTAGTTCCACAACGGAAACCATGTGATTTCACAGGATCTGTGCCCAGACTCTAATACTTGCTACAGATGCTTTCCTTGATTTGTTTTGCGGATCTATGAATGCAATAGGAAAGAAGTTGTTGCAGGATTTGTTGCTTTAATTCAGACATGTGCTTTGAATGGCAGGTAACCAGCAGGTGAATATAGTTGTGACTCTATGCTAATTTTACTTGTTGAGATTTTTGCATAATTTAAATGCGTTGGCTTAGCATGGCTGTCTGTCATGTGTGAGCCGCTGCTTTCTTGCTAGAAGAGGCCTTTTGCTTTCAAGAGCAATGGAGGTCAAGAGGTATCAGTGGGAAAGGAGGGGCTTGGTGGGAGTGGAGGAGCAAAGTGGTGGTGGAAGAGGAGGAAGCTTGAGCAAGCAACATTTGTTCTGCCTAGAATGGTTACAAAACTTGTAAACGAAATCAGTCCCCGGACAGCTTTGATTTATATTCTCACACCGCAGATTGGCCTTGGTCTGCCTGACCTTGGTAACATAACAGAGGTCGTATTTGCACACAGAGACTCTTAGTGCAAAAAGGGTTGTTGTTTACTTTTTTTTTTTTTAACCATTACATCTAAGAGCCCGATTGCAGCCCAGTTTTCTAATTGGATAGGCACTGGAAAAACACAGAATGAAAGGGATGTATCCTGTTCACACAGTGGATGGTTTAAAAGAAGAGATGGCAGATGGGTACAGTCGGGCAGTGGCCTCCAGAAGCAGGAGAGCTGTGTTGACCTATGCAATCAGCAGCTGTGCTGGTGCACGAGCCACCTAAACATAGCTGAGCTGTGTGTGTCGGTGACAGGGAGTACACACGCTTTGGCATCAGAGGCAAAGGGGAGCTTTGAAGAGGGCCTGGGATGAGAGTGAGGAGTTAATTGGCAGATGCGTGCTAGGAGGCTCTTCAAGTGTGTGAGGGACAGCAGGGAGGAAAACACAGAGTTGCTCATCTAGAAAGGTAACGAGTGAGCGGTGGGGACCAGCATCACAGACTGGCTGCACACCAGCAGTGGGAGTGAAACCTCAGAAGAGATGAGAGCTGATCAGCTGGTCACTCAGCTCAGCTATTACTGCAATAATAGGCTTTTCTTAATGTGAGCTACATAGTTCATCTTTATTTTGCCAAATGGTCATGGCAGCTGGGACTCTGCTTTCTCAAGCAGCAGAAAAGTACCAGCTCACACCTGTGTTGGGTAGGGCCTTCCTCAGAGCTTCATTGTGGTGTGTAATAAAAGGTATTTCTCCCAAGTGCTGCTGCCTCGGTTCCCAGGCGTGTGTATGGGCGCTGGTGGTGGGCAGGGACTGCAGCACCAGCACAAAGTGTTGCTGCTATTTCTGTGTCTGTCTATCATGACAGATGCACTTTGGGGTCGAAAGAAAATCTTAACGCTTGTATGTAAAGCCCTTGCTTATGCTGTTCCTCCATTTAGGTACCCCCTTCCCATGTCGTGTGAACGCCTGCATGTCCTATTGGGCTGTGTAACCATAGTGTTTTGGGAGACCACAGAGAACAAAAATGCATATCTAATTTACAAAAACCCCTATGTATATAGTTAAGGCTGCAGTATTGAAATTTTAGGTGGCATGTGAATGTAGCCCAGCATGCGGGAGCATGGCTCTGCCTGTTGGTGTGATGGTAGCTAAAGCAAGAAAGGGTTGTGTAGGCAGTGTGTGTTCCCTGAGAAGCTCTCAGGAGTGAAATACCAGAGCACTGCCTGGTGGGTCAGTGCCCTGTGGAAACCACTTGAACCAACCCTACCTGGAAGGCAGGGGAGGGCCCTCTGGCTCCTTGACAGTTGTGCAAGAGCCAGCTTTGGCACCCCTTGTAAATATAGCTCTTTTGTGTACTGCCACCTGGAGATGAGTGCTGAAGGAAGGGAACGGATAACAGAGGAAAAGCAGTAGTGGGAAAACTGTCAACAGTGTGAACAATGTCCCCAGGTGTCTCATGAAAGGAGTAATAAGGGAGGGGGAGAAATAATCTTGCAGAGTTGAATGGTTTTCTTCAATTTGCAAACTTCTCTCTGTGGCAGTTTCTTTAACCCAGCACGTTGTTTATCAAAGATTAACACCGAGAAGCCAGTAATTTGTTTTTGCTCAGTAAACCATATTTTCTTCATAAAGTAAATGCTGTGTGGATATTTTTAGCATTATGTAGGTTTTTTCCCTGATGATAACCTCAGACAAAAATAATCAAATCTCATGCTTTGGGGATTAATCTGATTTCCTGCAAGGGTATGGATAGAATTTTTTTTTTTTTGTCTTGCATACCACTATACAGGTTTTACTGTGAGACTAGATTATGGCTTTTCCAGCCCCTAAAGCATCAGGTTTTCTTCCTCACCAAAAACTTAACAAACACTGCTCATAGCTAAACTGTGGTCTTCAGCACCAAGCTGTGCCAGCACAATCCTGTATGTGTGGTGCAGATGGGTAAGAAAAATAGACCTGCAGACGTAAATAGTGTGGAGGATAGGTATGATTATGTTGTCATGTTGTTACACTGGCCAGTATTACTAGTGACAACCCAAGGATTTAAGGAAACATTGCAATTGTATTGGGGATCTGGAGAGGCCAATGTGGAAGAGAGAATGGGACAGGTTGTAATAGAAGGCTTTAAAGCCCTAAGTCTCATTCCCTGATTTGGCACAGATTTCCTTCTGACCTTGATTCAAGCACTGCCAGTCCATATGTTACTGATTTGAATATTTTTTAAAATTTTAGTCTGAAAGGTCTGATCTGTGACTTCTCTGTGGCTCACTAGTCAAAATGCCAAAGTATTGTGATGCAAATATTTCCCTGTCTTGCAGAGTGAATGTTATCATGAGGCGATGGAGCCCAAGTGAAAGAGAGAGGAGGGAGAGCTGGTGCCCAGCATGGCTGCATCTAGTTGCAAACACTGCCATGGATGGATGCTGCAGGTTATGTTTGCTCTGTGGAAAGTGGGCAGTTCTGTGGTGCAGAGTTCCCCAAATTAACACAGGGATGTGCCCCAGCTTGGGACCCAAAGCAGGGAGAGCGATGGCTGCACATTTCAGCAGTCCTGTCTCCAGCCCCAAACTGGCAGCAAATAGATTTAGTTTACCTTGCTGCATTTGTATCAGTTTAATAACTTCAACAGACTGCGGGGCCAGGAACCAGCCAGATCAAATGCTGCACTAATACATCTGATTTCTAAATAAATAAAAATAAAACTTTCACCACTTCTCTGCTTTTCTGGTAAGCCAGAAAAGACCCTCAGCACAGGCACCTCTCAAGGCGTATCCCTGTCCCTCTGACCATCCCCAGGGTCTCACAGCATGAGCCACTGGTGTTCTCCCCCTCCCCTGTAAATATGTACATACATATTTTTGCAAATACACACTTGGAGACTACAAAGGCAGCAAATGTGATAATGTGATCCAACTGTTCATTGCTAGGCTAGAAAGAAGTATTTTTCTGCCATTATGTGAAAATTTAGCGTGACTAGAACAGAGTCTGCATTTGATTAGGCAATTTAAGAAATGGAAGAGACTTCATACTGTAGGGCAGTGCTGCAAAACAATTGCTCGGAACATGTTCTAAAATTGGTTTGCCTTCACCAGATTTCCATGTGTTTCTGCACGACATCTCAAATGAAAATATGAGCAGTCACGTGGCAAGTGACAACATTTTGGTATTATGGTAAATAAAAGCAGCAGTTTAAACAATTACTCCAAATCCCGAGAAGAGTCAGAGGTTAAAAAAAAAAACCAAGAAAACAAAACTCTCTATTTACTGTCAGCCTGGGAAAGTCATTTCATAACACATCATTTTACTGGCATAGTTAATCTTTAATTGTAACAAGATAATAGTAATTGTTAACTTTGATCTCAAGGTTCCTCCAGGTTTTCATGCCTGCATTTTTTACATGCAATTGATGGTGCCCAGGAAAGGGGCAGAGCACATGCTTTGCATATACAAATAGGTGACTGGGTGGCCAGCTACCAGATTTGTCCGTGAAGAAAAACCAAAACTAGTTAAAAACGTGTTGTTCCCCAGTCTCTGTAGGCAGTATTCCTGCAGGCAGGGCTGGCTGACAGCTGCAGCCCTGAGAATGGCATACAGAGAATACCAGCACGGTGTTTAAGGTCTCTCATGTGCTTCTTGCCAGTTGAGTCCTCTGCTGTCTCTCCCTTTGCATTTTCCGCAGCCATTTACTTTCTCTCTGAAGTGAGAGCAGTGACATGCAGCAGCCTTTTCCCCAGCAGCAGCAACTCAAGCCAGCAATGCTCCAGCAAGGCACAGTGATGAGATGCTGGAGGGATGTTTGTAGCAGGGGAGAGCAGTGGGTGGAAAGAAGTGATGCTTTCTGGAGTGAGGTTGACAGCAACATTGTCTGAGGCACAGCCTGTTGAACAGCAGATGTGCCCTTTCCACAGTACAAATCCCTTTTTTCCCTGTCTGCCCTGCTTGTTGGAGCATAGTCTTTCCCCCAAACCTCCCTTCCATTTCAAAACATCCCATCCACTTCATCCATTAGGCAAATTCTGACCTCCTGGGCTCCAGCCAGGACTCAAATGGGCAGCACTTATCTCAGGATCGGGGCTGCAGCCCTGCTGAGGGGGAAGGCTGCTTAGACTTCTTTCTGCAGGGCTGGGAGACATCAGGGCTGGCAGACAGCAAGCCCGGGGTGCTGCCAGCACCTCCCTTGGCTGTGGTGTCAGCTGGACTTGTGCAAGTTGTGCCTGAGACCTTCATTATGTCCTCACCTGCAAGTACTGGCTTATACCTGTCTCAAGAGTTACCTTATCAGATGATGCTTAATCATGCTGAAATGAGTGGCAGTTTTGCTATGTAAATCATGTTCTACAGGCTTCCAGGAAGAACACTGACTTCCTTCACCTACAACACTAACCCACACTTGTAGCCAACTCTCCTACAGGGAGAAAAAGTGATAGGTTTAGGTCTAGGTTTTAGGCTTTTGTTTGAGGCCAAGGGGGGCAGTTTGGGTGTTACTGAACCTACATCCAAGCCTGTATGTACTGTGGGAGGTAGTTAGGTCTTTGCCAGGGTTCTCCCTGGTTTTCAGGATAAAAGTGTTTGGGTCTAAAACACATTAATCAAAAGCATCAGACACCTCTGACACAACTGGGAGCTGGAGGTGCTCATGACTTCACTCTGAAGTGCCACAGCTGCTTTTCCCAGCAGGGTGGCTTTGCTTTTCCTCAGATTGGGGTCAGGGCAGGGTAGGAGTTCCTGCTACCAGAGCTGCCCATGGCCAGGAATTAATGGAGGATCAGTACGCAGAGTATGGAACAAACGTCACTGTACTGACATTCTCAGCACCAGTCCATGGACATTTCCACAAATATATTTAGTATATCCTAGGGCAGTCCCAGCTGGGCATGAGCAGTTGGAATTAATGAAATGCAGGTCTTCTAAGATGGTGAATCCAGAGCACTGCTTAAGTTAAAGCACCTTGCACTCCATCACTGATAGCCCAGCCCTGGCAAGCTTGCAAGGAAAGCATGTCCTGCAGGAGCTTTGCAAAACTGGACAGATTTGACCATAGATGTGAGCTGAAATCAAAGGCTGGTTTCAGGTGCAGGACTTTCATGTCACCCTTACAAGGGAAGGTAGTTAGCATTCAGTCTTAAAAATTAACTTAAAATAGCCATTATTGAGGCAATCACCAACAGTTTGCTCAGCATTTTATTTCCTTTCCTGCTGAAACTATCTGGTGTTCAAGTAAATTTCTGATCACAGGAGAATTTAGCCCTCAAAGTGCTTCTAATCAACCACTAAACACTTGCATCATTAAAAGTCACCCCATCCATTTTGCAAGTTCTGTCAGCTCGTTCTAGAGCAAGAGGGGTGCGCTTGCTGCAATGTTCAAAGCCTGCAAACAACTGAAGTGTAGCTGGCAGTGCCATAAGCCAATTAAGATGAAAGCTGTGATACTCACTGGTAGGGTTTCATCACTTTAATATTAAACTATCTTTTTTTACTTAGGCATAGATCAAGAGGTGTTAATGCAGAATCCTTAAAAGAAGTCAAGTATTATCTTAAAATAACAGACCTGTTATTTGCACTTTCATGCTCAATTAATATCTCAGCTCTAAATATCCTAAATTTTTTCTTCAGAACTGCAGACTTTAAAGTTGTTATAAAAAGTAAGGATGGCTGCATACTGCAAGTTTACGTTTGGGAGTACATTTATAGGACAGAAAGAGTTTTTATTACCTATTCATTCATACAAAATCATGCCTTATGTTCCCGAAAAGGACTACAAGAATTAAGTACCTTTCTTTCACTATAGCCACAAATGTTTTCCTGTGTTATTTGATAATTAGCTGAAACAATCTATCACCAAAGTCCACAACATGGATTTATCACATCTTAGAGAATCTCTAAGATTTGAATGTACAGTAAACTTCTGTGTCAGATATTGCCTTCAGGAACGTTATTGAAGTCAGCCTTCATTAGAAGAAACACATACTGGAATGACATTAAAAAGAAATATAAAGAAAATCACACTTGCATTGATGCTGGCTGCTGTATCCCTGTTTTGGGAGGACTTACCATGCTATAATGCAATTGCATCATTGGAAAACCTATGTATAGATATGACCTAAAATGGGAATCTAATCCACTGCCTTTCATATCATAAATACTAATACAGATTTTTAAGGCAAATGTTTCATTCTATGTAGAATACTTTCTGGCTTGTAAGCAAATGACTCATCCTACACATTTCACACAGTGGTAAGACATAGGGAAAAAAGACCAAGACCAACAAATAGAGATAGGAAAAAGAATTGTTGGCTCCCCCTCTAGAGTTTGAAGCACCAGACCCTGGGCCATGCCAGTCTTGTATTTTGATGCTAGAGAAGAGCTCCATTTTCATATTTTGATTACCAAAACACACTTTGGCCTGGTTCCCCCAGTGTGGGGTTCTGATCTGGAGTTATTTTATTCCAGTCACAGCAGGGATTAGGTGCTATCCAGGGTGAATGTTCTGGTGCATCTGTGGTTGCCAACATGTACATTTTTACAAGTCTAGGGCTCCACTGAAGGCAGCCTGTACCACCTTCATATATTTTTTTCTGAAAAGATTGACCTGGTTGACAAACCAAACACCCTCTCTTTCTTGTATTCTGCATTCACTGGCGAGCTGTGTTCTCTCTGCAGCTGCCTCATGAAGTTGAACTTCTTCCACCTGGCAGCAGTTACCATCACCAAGTAAACTCAGGTGCAAATCCGTAGCCCCATAAAGCAGAGTCATTGCCAGTAGCCTTTTAACTTCATGAAGCTCAGAATTTAAACCTTACCCTTTTCAAGTAGAGTTTTTTAACTGCTGTATAAGTGATTCGTACATCAAAAGATAATCCCTGAGGCTGCAGTAAACAAGATTTTTAACCTTTTTACACTAGCCCTTTGCATCCAAAAAAAGGGGAGGGGTGCTAAACACAAGTAAGTTCCCATTCAGCCTTTATTTGGGTGTAGGTGGAATCTGTGACTTGCTCTAGCCTGGCCCACAGATCTTTGTTGCTTGAGTGTTCTTCTGGTTAAAGAGCTTCAAGGCACTGCTTTGGCCAAGGGCTCAGTGCCCTGAAGCCCCTGTCCAAGGGTGCCCTGTGCCCCTCAGCAGGGCTTGTCTCAGGGGCTCAGTGGACGTTGCTGGTTTTGCACAGCATCACCTTTGCTCTGCATTAGGGACTGAAGTCTCAGCTGTAGGCCCTGAGAAACTTGTTGAACATCTCTGAACAAGCAGCAGTAAAATATTTTTTTGTTTTGTTTTGTTTTGGCTTAACTTTTATTGTTAGAGTGGTTTCATGCTCAAAATTTCAGAAGGTGCCATCTGAGAAAGACACTGGTCAGTGCCTTTGCACTAATTAGTGCCCTCAGGGAGCCATTTGCATGCAGGAACAGAGGACAGCAGGGATTTCCTGATTTGTCCCAGTCCAGTCAGCTGGGATTGTGGGAAGCCACATCAACATAAATCGACTAGGCTCAGCATTTTACTAATCAATTCTGCCTGTCCCCTCTGAATGTTATGGCCAGCTTATACTTCCAAGCACAGAGGGGATGATCTTTGGTCTCACCTAACAGCCTGAGTTTGGTGGAGGAGGAAGGTGATGTAGTAATTGCAACTCTTTCCTCTATTCCTTGCCAAACTCTCCACAAGTGAGCTGACTTTTAGGATGTATCTTTTGTTCTGACCTGTCTTGAAATTGAGCCTGGATTTGCTGTACTGCACTTCTGTCTGTGCTTAGCATTTTGAGAAATGTTTATTGTGCTAAGGAGATTTTTTAAGAATTTTTTTTTCAGTAAGTAGAAGATATTGCATCAGTCTGGTTCGAAGCCATTTTATATGTTGCTTCTCCCCAGCTGGCTGAATGCCCTTTCCCTTCCCCCTTCTCTTTTACGTGGCAGTGCACGGAATGATTGATGGAGCGTCACCAGCACGTTGTCAAAGGCTGGAATAGATTAATGGGCAAGAAACACCAGCCTGTTCCCCTTCATGTGTGATTGTTTGAAGGCAGGCTCATATTTTAGCAGAAATTATATCCTGCTCCTCTGGATTCCCCCAATCAGGAATTGAAGGATGGGATTTCTATCTGAGATTGAAAGGTGGCAGCCACAAATAGCCAGTTTATTACTTGGGACAACTGCCTGCCTCCCTGATCTGACCAACAGCATCTCCCTGAGGCCTGCTTCAGGCAGGTTGCTCGCCTCCTTGACAAGGTGGATTTTTGCCACCAGTTAACATTTACACCTCTAGTTCTTTCTCCTTGCAGACATAACTCATTATGGCATGGGCCACGTGGCCAGAGGAGCGCTCATCTGGAAGCAGCTTTTCACCTGAGGGACACTGCTCAGTGTGCCCGTGCTGCAGGGAAGGAGCACATCTGACCCCAAGCAGCTCAGAACCTTTGAAAAGGCTTTCTTGGTGGTTGGCCTTGGTCACAAATTCAGCCTGGATAAGTACCTCAATTCCCCAGCTACAAAACAAGGATAGCAATATGGTAATTTCCAAACATTGCACTTGTCATGGATTGTTTTCTAGCAGAAATGCTAGGAATGCAATTTATAAAAGAAATTAATCAAAGACTGGGCTGAATCCTGGCAGGGGAAAATAATCAAACCCAGAGTATGAATGTTTTCTGCATTTTCTTGAAGGTAGACATTGCCAGCATTTCGTAATCAGCTGTTCCAGGCCTAACAGATATTTCAGCATTGTTATTTGCAGTCCCCAGTAGTGGCCTCCACTAAAAGGTTTGAATGTGGCAGGAATTATGTCTTTCACACCAGTCTATCTGTGTCTACCAGAAGGCTACACCTGGCTGTCATAAACCCCTGCTCCAAGGGCTAGATGGAGCCCATTTTTCTGATTATCCAGGAAACAGCTGTTCTTCCCAGTTTATTCTCTCTTCAGTGGTTCTGTTCTCAAGCCTGTGTCCAACCAGATAAAAGCTGCATTTAAGAGCCTCTTGAAGCAGGTGCATTTTCTTTTCTTATGTAGCTGTAAAGCAGAGCTACTGTTAATATTCTTTTAATAATTTTACAAGCAAAATAATAAAGAAATCTGTGCTTGTTGCCTGGCTGGTGAGAAGTGATTACCTGTGGTTTGCTGATCCAGTGCAGCTCTCTGTGTGCTTTTCTGTCTTGCTGTGACAAAGGTCTGTGCATCATGTTGGTATTTTCTTTGATAGAGATTTGTGACAGAAGATGTTTAGTCAGACCGCTGAACGGAACTATTCCTGTCCTGTATGTTCTTGGGGTTCATCCCTGGAGTGCCCTGAGATGTTTGAGGGCTTTTTGGGGAGGACATAAAAGTGAGTTTGTTTCTGACCTGGATGCAGCCTCTGGGGAAACACATCCTCTTCACATTCTTTTAGGGAGTCTGATACCCCCGCCTGAAATTTGAATCTGTTTGGGAGAACTGATACTTTGTTTACCTGGTATTTCAGTTGTTTCCTGTTTTCTTTTGTGACAGTTTGCTGAATGTTTGCCATGATAATAGTGACCTAAAAACAAGTTGCCCTTTGACAATTGTGACCTAAAAACAAAAACAAATTTCCTTTTTTTCTGCAGCCATTTCCTGAAGTCCAGAAATCAGCATCTGCCTCTATAAGGCAGGTTACACGGAAGTTTTGTAATTGTTGCCCCAGTCAATTCTTCGCAGATGGAACACTGGAAGGGAAAAGAGACTTCCTATTACATGCCCCTGCTTGGTACAGGTGGAACTTGGACAGTTTGCAAGTTGTGTGCAATTTGAAGCTGGGCCAGGGTCTCTTTGAGTCATGCTGTGGGACACAAACAGCCTCATCTTCTATGCTGACTGCAGCCTACATGTCTGGGAGAGCTTCTTGCTCTTTGGCAGTTTGTATTCATTTGTTCTCCAAGAAAACTAGGCTTCGGGGAAGACTTTTACTAAGCACCTTATAGATGTTACTGTGCACCAACTCAACATGCAGTTTATGTGTCTCACCTTTCTCTTTCACTGGAAAAGGAGTGGGCTGATATTTGGAGCCTGCTTTTCCTTACAAAAAGCCCAAAAAAAAGAGATTGTGTAAGCATTAATGATTTGTTATTGTGTCTGGGAGCCACAGTGCTGCAGGACTTTGCTCTAATGGTGCTTTCACAAGAAAGAACTAATTTGACTAACTTTATTAATTCCAGTTTGTTTTAAGTTTGCTCATTAGTAATTTAACGCAAGATGCTTCAGCTGAAGAGGCCATGTCAGGACAAGGAAGAGCAGAGGGAAAGTGCCAGGAATCATTAGTGTTTATTAACCACTGCACTCATCAATCTTGACTAAGAGCACAGCCCATTCGTTCTGGACTGGTGGACTGAGATACAGAAATATCATTAACAGTGGAAAATGCTTCTTTCCAGGTCAGTCTGTAATGGGCAAGCATCCAGACAACACCCCCACCCCCATCCCCAAATGTTCCCAGTCTTTCAGCTGGTCTCCTCACAGTCCAGCCTGAACTGACAGCTCAGCAGCCTCTGGAAGGAGGAAACCCTGCCCCTAGCCAGCCATAGTATCAATTAACAAATACAGCATTTTCGTCCCCCATAAACATTACTGAAAGGCTAAGCGTTGTTCTGAAGGGGTTTTTTAATTGCTTTTCAAATTATTAAATGATTAATACTTTTGTGCTTTGCTGGATCAGGTCTGGCACTTTGTGTTGGCAACATGTTCTTCTCACTGAAAGTCTTGAAACATTAAAATGGAAAGGTTTCTCCTTCTTTTTCTGTTTAGACAAAGCGTTTGATCACCAATTTCAGCAACTGCAAGGCACTGAGCTGATGACTCAGAGCTCTGACCTGTGAGTTAGGCCTGAATGAATGCCTCCAAAAGGTTGGAGGAGGGAATAATACTGCATTTGCCAGGTTTCTAATGAGAAATATGACCCCTGCCCAGTCCACTTGCAGTCATTAAGGATCACATTTCACTTTGAGATGTGTTTTCTTGCATCCTACCCAAATTGCAACTTGAGTAGTTACATTCTGCTCACTAAAATATCCCTGTGGTTTAATTGAAAAACTTATGTTTCCCTTCCCCTCTTAAAAGCTTTGTTGTATAATGTTGTGGTGCTATCGTGATCTGTGCTGTCAGATCTACAGAGCACACGCAACCCCAGGTGAAAGCCTCTGAAGCCTTCGACAGTAGGAAATGGAATGAGGGGGAAAGCAGCGTCTTGGGAAGGTGGTTCAACATTGCATCCCCATCTGAGTCTCTTGTCACCCTTGTGAAGTGTGTGACAACACTGTCACACTGCAGAGGCAGCATTTTGGATTTACTTTGCACATGTGTAAATCACTGCACGAGGCAAAGTGTCAGGTGCCTGTTCCTGGGCATCAGGTCTGTGACAATGGCACGTTGGACTGAGTACTGTGATGGCAGAGCCTGGGAACAAGCAATGACATTAAAACATAGCATGGATGTTCAGACACATTGTATGTGTCACAATGTTTTGTGGATGAGATTTAGGTACTTTGTGGGAAAAGGGTTTGTGTTGGGTGACATTTGGTGATTGAGGGGATGGAAAAAGATTGCAGTTTAATTAAAATTCTAATCCCAAATTTGACAATTTTTCTTGCCGGGTCAGCAGCCTGTATGTTCTATTTCTGATTCTGTGATTTAAACGGGCTGACAGTCATCAGCTTCTTCGGAAATGCCCGTAAATCCAGCTAAAAATTAGCAAACATCAATATGTTTCAGAGCAGCTTCAAGCAGGGCTGTGTCACACAGCAGTTTCCCATCAGTGTCCCCTGCTGCCAGTGCTCAAATCCAAACAAAGCCCCTGTTGTGCAGCAGGAAATGGTGTGTGTGTCCAGTGCTGCCTCCTCACCGCCGTGTCCCTGTCCCACAGGTAGTTGAGCAGTGTTGTCACCTGTCCCCAGCCATGAGGCTCCCCGTGCTCTGTGCCTTGGTGACGCTGCTGAGCCTGTCCCGCTGCCGGGCCGTCAGCTTCCCCGAAGATGAGGACCCCATTAATGTTGTGGACTACCACTGTAAGTAATCTGCAAGTGCTGCTAAATACCAGGGAAAAAGTCCTAATGTTGATTTTCTTCTCCTTTCCCCCGCCACCCCCCACCACAGGAAATTTAAAAAAAAATCTGATTCCTTTCAAATTGAAATGTGTTTACTGGCTTTGTATCTTTAATAGAACACTTAATCATTTTCTTAAAAAAGCAATCAGAAATACAGCAATAACTTCAGGAAAAAGAACATTTGCTGACATTAGCCTTCTTTTCCTCATATATATTCAAGCCATTACTCAAGGAATTTAGTTTAAACCCTTCTACACCTAGTATATACAGCTAATCAATGGCATATATTGATTCTTTAGCTCTATAATCCTGAGTGATGGTGTAGCCCATTTTTACTTGCAGATTCAAGGCAATATCCAGTATTTAGAGGACGCCCTTCAGGCAATGAATCTCAGCACAGACTGGACTTCCAACTGATGTTGAAAATTCGAGACACACTTTATATCACTGGCAGGTAATTTTCCTTCACTCATTTCATTAGATTAAAATTCTTTTCTCTTCTGGTTTTGCATTTATGTATAAAATTCATTTAGAAAAATGTGCAGAATATGATAAAAATTAGAATTGGGGCAGAATTTCCCAGAGAAATATACCATATCTATGGCCAGTGCATGAAAATTGGATTTGAAGGCTGCAGTTACTGTAGTTAAGCTTAAACCAACGATCAAATGCTTTTTTCCCTCTTTTATATTACTGCCCTGCCTGATAAAAACCTCTCCTGATCATTTTAAACTTCTACTGACATGTCAGGGCTGTAGGCAGTGAGGATAAAACACTTGCATATTTACAGCCTAGGTTAGTCCTCAGCAGAATGGGCAGATAGGGATGGACAGCTGGACACTGCAGGTGCTGTATCAGGACCACACCAATATAAATCAAAGCCATCCCATGTTATCCATGAACAACCTTCTCCCATTTGCATTAAACACAGTAAATCCATAAGTATTTCATAGAAGTTGCTGGTCTTAAATAAAATTTTGAAAATAGATTTATCTTATCAAATGAAGAGGCACAGAATGAATGAGTTTGCTGCTGTCTTTTTGCTCTGCAAACAGGGACCAGGTTTACACTGTAAACTTAAATGAAGTTCCGAAATCAGAAGTTATCCCAAGCAAGGTGAGCAGATGCCTGCTGGAAAGGGGAGGGGTGTTTTCTTTGGTTCTAATGGTTTATTTTTTTTAAGAATTTGCTGTGACAAGGAATTCAAATATTATTTTCTGGTCTGCTTTAACAGAAATTAACATGGCGATCAAAGCAGCAGGACAGAGAGAACTGTGCTATGAAAGGCAAACATAAAGTAAGTTTAGGACACTATAGAAAAAATGACTCTAATATTCATTATATACATGGAGTTTGTTACTAATACATCTTACTCTCTTTTCAGGATGAATGCCATAACTTCATTAAAGTCTTTGTTCCAAGAAATGATGAGATGGTGTTTGTCTGTGGAACAAATGCATTTAACCCTATGTGCAGATACTATCAGGTAAGAGTACTGAAGATGTCATTAATCTGTTACTGGTTTTGCTTGCACTGGTTATGCCATAGCAAATACAACCAGTGTGCCTGGAGAGGGCTTCAAGGTGAAATAAAAACAGTCAGAAGCCAATGTGCTGAATTAAGTTTTGTGGAAAGACAATGTTTTGCTTTTGTGCCAGTGCACAAAATAGAAATGACACTATCACCCATTTATTTTTCTTCTCTAGTTGAATACATTAGAGTATGATGGGGAGGAAATTAGTGGTTTGGCAAGATGCCCATTTGATGCCAGACAAACCAATGTCGCCCTCTTTGCTGGTAAGAACTTTTACTTGTAATGAGTCTAAATGATTAATGACACCAAAGGAGACAGAGAGCTTTTAAAGCAAGCACAGGAAAGCTAAAGGTGTCATGGTGCCCCTGCTCTTAAATTTTTTAAAGGGGCTCCAAAGGATTAGAAGCTGACCTGTTAATAAATAGGTTACAGCAGTCTGGGGAAGTGTGACAGTAAAGAAATGGGGAAAAATACAGGCTAGTCAGGATTCTCTAGATTATTAAAGACTTCTTAATACCATTTCTTCAACTTCCATTTTAGATGGAAAATTGTATTCGGCAACAGTAGCAGATTTCCTGGCGAGTGATGCTGTTATTTATCGCAGCATGGGGGATGGATCTGCCTTAAGAACAATAAAGTATGACTCCAAATGGATAAAAGGTAATTTGGGGAGTATTTTCCCATACACATGGAAAATGTCATTTCAGTGGCACAGAAAGTCAGGTTATTCACAGCCCACCTGGTTTACACATATGCTACAATGTCAGCATGTATGAGGCTTTCAGAATATTAAAAATCTGCATAATGTAAAAAAAAAAAAAAAAAAACCAGACCATTTTTGTTAAATGCTACAATAAATGAATTTGAAGTAACAAAATACCTCTGTTGAAATACAATTTCTGTGGGGCCATTTAGCCAGTGCTAAGGACTTCAAGTTCATTTAAACTCCAGTGCACTTGTATTCGGACATCCTAAAGCGTCTGGAAGACTGGAGCTCACATTGGCTGGTGGGGACCTGGGAAGGAGCCACCAAGTCTCTCAGTGTCACTGTCGTGTGCCCATTGAACAGTTAGTTGAAGTAACTGCTCCTTGCTCTTTCTTACAGAACCACACTTCCTCCATGCCATAGAATATGGGAACTACGTTTATTTCTTCTTCCGAGAAATTGCTGTAGAGCACAACACTTTAGGCAAGGTCAGTATCGTCACCGTGTGCGTTGAGTCACAGCAGAAAGAGCTCATCCTAAAACAGCATCAGCAACTAGCACAGCTCATAATATGAAGGAGGAACTAGGACAAAGCTTGCACAGTTTTACCACGGTTATAATTTACAGGGAGGGCAGAAGAAGAGAACTAGAGCAGTGCATTCTTCAACCAAAAAGCTGTTTCTGTTCTCTGGGCTTTGCTGTTAGTGAGCTCACTACAGGTGTCTTTCAATGTGCTGTTGCCTAAACTCTTGTGCCAAGTACTGGAAAAGCCGAGGGTGTTTCCATGCTTATTAAAGAAACAAAAGAAAACAACACAAAAGGAGAGTTTCAAAGAAGTTTCTCCAATGTCCCTGGATATTGAATAATTCAGTCATGCCAGTACAGAGTATAATACTCATGCCTCACCATGGAAGGATATTCTACAATAAATTATTAAATCCCTTACACATGGTTAATTGAAGTCTTTAAATCTCATTAACAATATGATTTTGAAGGCGAAAAGGGTGGGAGCAAACTGTGGAGATGCATTTGCTCAGTGATACATTAAGATGCCTGTGTACTACGAGCTGAACACCATTTGCTTTCATCTTCTCTGTGCAGATAAATGGCAGCTTCCTATTAACAACATTATCTTGGTGTTTTATTAAGAGCTCAGACACAAGCACTGTTTCCGTTGCATCTCTCAAGCCTCTCTCCCTTTTTCTTTACTTTTGCCTTTCACAGGCTGTGTATTCCCGTGTGGCACGCATCTGCAAAAATGACATGGGGGGCTCCCAAAGGGTCCTGGAGAAGCACTGGACATCCTTTCTGAAAGCTCGGCTCAACTGTTCAGTTCCTGGGGATTCATTCTTCTACTTTGATGTTCTGCAGTCTATCACAGACATAATAGAAATCAATGGAGTGCCCACCGTCGTGGGTGTATTCACCACGCAGCTCAACAGGTAAGAGATGAGCAACCTTTCATCAAAGGCAGATCTTGGATTCTCTCTTACACTGAGATTGGTGCATTGTAACCTGAGTACTTGAAACTACTTTTCGAATTTTACAGCATCCCTGGTTCAGCAGTGTGTGCTTTCAGCATGGATGACATTGAGAAAGTCTTCAAAGGGAGATTTAAAGAACAAAAGACTCCTGACTCTGTTTGGACAGCTGTTCCTGAAGACAAAGTACCAAAGCCAAGGTAAAAGGTTCTTACTCATGATGTCACAACATTGTCCCTGTAAAGAGCTAGCTTAAATCAGCTGCACTCTTGAGTGCCTTGTTGGGTGAAACCCGAAGCAGAGCTTGACACCTCAGCCATAAGGATGCTCATTAACCAGCTGCCTTCTCTCATTAACTAAAATATCAAGAGGAAAAAATATTGTTCTCATTTCAGGCCTGGCTGCTGCGCAAAACATGGCCTAGCAGAAGCTTACAAAACCTCCATTGACTTCCCAGATGAAACACTCTCCTTCATCAAATCTCATCCTTTGATGGACTCAGCTGTTCCCTCAGTCACTGAGGAGCCCTGGTTTACCAAAACACGTGTCAGGTATGACAGCTCAAAAATAACACCTGTGAAAAGGAAAACAGGAAAACTTGCTGTTAATGATGTGCATTCTGGTCTTGCTAGATACAGATTGACAGCAATTGCTGTAGACCACGCTGCTGGACCCTACCAGAACTACACAGTCATATTCGTTGGCTCTGAAGCAGGAGTAGTACTTAAAATCTTGGCAAAGACCAGGCCTTTTTCTTTGAATGACAGCATATTACTGGAAGAGATTGAAGCATATAATCATGCAAAGTAAGTATTACCAGAACATCTAAGCTCTTCATCTAGCCCTTGGTACCTAGCTAAAAAAGACTGTGGTAAACTAGCTCATTATCACCAACATCACCACTTGTTTTTAATTCCATCGCGTTCCTCACATTGAATGACCTGAAAGTATTTGGTCACTTGCCATTGCATGAGTTGAATGAACAACCTAATTCCACTCCACTGACGTCAGTGACGTGGTCTAATTCTCCTGCAAATACTTCTGAAAAGTCAGAAGTATTTGGTGATGTTAAAAAGAAATGATCTGTGCTTATCTTGAGGGTTGCTCAGGAGTGGCTGATAGTGTATAACCTATATCTATCTGATGATTTTAAACTTGTTCATTTTTTGGCACAAAGAATTTGGGAGTGGAAGCATACCAATTAGATTCTACAGCCATCCAATGCAGGATTCCTCTTCTGCTCTCTCATGATATTTATGCTGACTGAGAGAACCAAGCAAATGGATTTGGATTTTTTTTTCCTGCGTAGCAAACTTCTCACCTAGCTGTTAGCAGGAGACAGAAGCCACCATTTGATAACTCAGAGGTTTGTTTAGCAATGTCTCAGCAAAGGGTAGCAGGTTACATTTATGTATGTGAAAAGTTTCCGTTCAGTGGCTACACAGACAACAAATAAAATGTTTTCTGCATGAAGTACTACAGTTACTAAAGCAGTGGCCTGCCCTTGTTTTTGCTGACCAGGTGTAATGCAGAAAGCGAGGAGGAGAGAAGAGTCATTTCCCTCCAGCTGGACAGAGACCACCATGCCCTGTTCGTGGCATTCTCCAGCTGCGTCGTTAGAATTCCCCTGAGTCGCTGCGCGCGTCACGGGTCATGTAAAAAGTACGGCTCCGTTCCTGAACTCCCCCCTAAAGCAAGGGCACCAACATTTCTTAGGAAGGAAGTAAAAAATGCATGATTTTTTGGGGTTTTTCTCTTGCAAGGGCATGTATTGCTTCACGGGACCCCTACTGTGGCTGGTTAGACCATGAGGCGTGTGGAAGAGTGACACCAGGCATGCTGTAAGTACTCCTTCTCAAGTTAGGACAACATCTCTAAATGTGCTTTACAGACCCCACGAGCTCATGCCCTGTGCCTCCTCCCTTGCACACTGTTACTAAGTCTCTGGTTTTTTAAAGACCTTTTTTCAGTGCACTGTATATGTAAGAGAACAGAATGCTAAGTCTGGCCTAATTCTGGAACCTCTGGGTGAAGACTTGCTTTCAGTGGGAGTTTTACGTGTGTAGGCAGACCTGTAGGAAGAGAGTTGTAAGCAGGAAGACAAGCAATTGCAGCATGCAAACCTGAGCAGCTCCAAGAGGACAGGACACAGTATCCCCCTCCCAGGAATGCTCATGGTCAGGCACAAGAAATTGCAAATATGAAAGCACAGGATTTACAGTGGGAAGAGCAAGGTTGTGTCTCCGAAGTGGAGTTGGGGTGTTATTTATGCATACCAAAGGGATTTTGCACAAATCAAGTCTGTAATATATGGTGCACTAGCAGCTGTATCTTAAAAAGAGGCCTTTGTAGCAGGCCAGTGCAAACTTTAATTGGTATAATTGGATGGTTGTATCTATACCCAAGAGCTTGCCCAATGGAGAAGACATGATGTAGTTGCTAAAAAAAAGGGATGTCTTTTATCTTCTATTTCCTGGCATAAGCACACGCAGATAGTTTTAAAGCGGGTCTATCCTGTACATTTTGTACAATCCTTGGGACATACACTGTCTGTTGTGTATGTATCCATCTGCTGCTTCCAGAAAAAAAAATAAATCTCCATTTATATCCTTACTAATACTGTTAATTGCAGGTTCTCTTTGTTTGTTTCACACAACCACAGCACTGGAGGATACGTACAAGATGTCGAATACGGCAACACGGCACAGCTTGGGGACTGCAATGGTAAGGCACAGTCACTGCTGCTCCTTTGGAATGTCTCACCATAGTCTGTGACCACACCTCACTGTGGATGTTAAATTTCTGATGAGCTTTTCAGTAACATCATGAACACATCACCTGGTGTTACTGTGAATGTTCACAAAGCTGAGCTTTTTAGTCCTGGGTGGCAGAGTTTTCCTTTTTCCTTCACCAGTTTACAGCTATTTGGGGTCTACAGCAAAGTATTGAAGAATTTATTTTTTGTAACCAGTGATATTTTAGTTTTTATTTTCCATTACTCAGGTTTGAGATCTTTTGCTTTCTTTTTGTTACTTTTTACTGATTACTTGTTCCTTTAATTCTTTTAGAAATTTTGCCTACTACAGCTACACCAGATTACAAAATATTTGGCGACCCAACATCTGGTTAGTTTTTTTTAATTTTTTTGAATTAATGACCTTTACTTTCCTTCAGTTCAGCATTTTCAGCCCTTTTTTCCTTCCTTTTGCACAGTTGGCAATCCTCCATTTTTGTGCTTTTACTCATGTTCCCACTGATGGTAAAGATAGTCAGACTCTTCTCACTCAGCACTTCACCCTGTGTAGCCGCATGTTAACAGCTCATTATTTATTGAGACATCTTTTATTAAAGAGCCTGATTAACGTAGATGACATCTTCACTGCACGAAGTCCACTAAGCTTTACTCTTGATCCCCAGCCATGCATTTGTGAATGCCCCTCTTGGTCATCTCTAGTAGATGAATGGCAGAACTTCATCATCTTCCTCCTTACCTCTCCTTTTCTCTTCTCCTTCTTTCCCAGCAAGCTTTTTGCACAAATACGCATTTTCTAAAATGTGTATTTCTTTATTTTTGAAATGCTTTAAGTAGTTTATGCTAATGGAAAAAAAATTTAACATCACGAACTGTGTAGCTGAATGAGAAACTGTGTGCACAAAAGTGGCTTAGAAAAAAATGTTGTGCATTGTTGTCAGATGGACTTTTGCATCCTTTTCTCCTCCAGCGATTTTTCTAATAGCATGTTCACCACCAGCCCCTGGTGTTCAGGGACACCCCGTGCTCCTCTGCTGAACTCAAGAGCAGAACCTGTGAATCTGTGTTGACTTCAACAGGAGCAAGACTCATTCCTTATTTCCAGTCTTTGCTTTTGGAACTTGGGTCTTTGCTTTCAAACCAAGGGCACATTTCTGACTGACAAATACGACAATAATCTATTAGTATGTTAAATTTGTAGGAGTGCAACAAGAACATTATTTGTGGTTTGGTTTCTGACATGTTCACTTCTGTAACTTGACAAGAAGTAACGTTTGAGACAAATATTTTCCAGATCTATTTACCCACAATGCAAGTTAGAGACTCACTTAAGGAAAAACAAAATAAATCTGTCACACAGAAATGCTGCCCGGCTTTATGAGTGTTTATCAACTGAATTTTCAAAGTGATATTTTATGACACAGATACAATTGAACCTTATTCTTAAGTCCTGAATGAGTGTGCTTTTGAAGTACATTTCTCAAGTCTGCTCTTCAGCTGCAGACCTTCCCACCTAAACCTACTGGGGCAGTGAACACAAAATACTCAAGGGAACAAATGAACTGAACTGTAAACCAAATTTGATGAATTTCTTCCTCTGTGCATTTTCATGTAGGCTGTGGTGGGTCTGTTCAGCAAACATCTTGCAGAGGAGCCAGAATCTCTGCAGCATTGTTCCTTAGGAACCATTACAAAATAGGGGTTAAAAACATTCCTTTTATCCCCACCTGCAGAAATGGCTCATTCAGCAGTTCCTGGTATACCATAATAGCAGTAATGGAGATGATCTTGTTTCTCAGGCATAACCTGTCATGACTGTGTATTGTTCCAAGTAACTTCTGGGTTTTTTTGAAGATGTTTAAAAGGCAGCCAAGTATGTTGTCTCCAGTGAAGAATATAGCAATTAAGTAGACTAAGTTGTGCTTTTCATCCCCACAGTTGCTTACTTTAACTTTTGCACTACTTTCACAGTTGACTTCTCTGGCTTTTTGGCTAGCAGCTGTTGAAGTGTAAATGTACTATTTTCATACTTCCAGTTTTGGAGTAATTGATTTTAATCAGTCATCTGTACTTCTGCAGAGTCTAGGGGGGGGAAATCACAATTTGCTCTGACGTGTAACTCCCATGAAATACTGTGTCCAGCTATAGCTTAGATGTGCAATGAAACACATTAATAAAAATCTGTTTGCCACCACAGACATGGAGTTCTCCTCAGCTTCCATTACCACAATGGCAAGTATCCCAGTTATATCACCTAAAGTGATTGGTTCCTGGAAACCTAAAGTGACTGGCTCTCGGAAATTTGTAGTTCAAGATGACCCAAACACTTCTGATTATTCTGATCCATTATCAGGTGTCCCAAAGGGTAAGGCCTTACCAGGGAATACATTGCAGCTGAATGGAAACCTGATAGTCTCAGCATTGTCTAAGGCTTAAGTTAAATGTAACAGCCATGATTGTTGGGCTCTATTTTACACCCATTTCCTGTGAATGTGCAGACAGTGCAATCATGTTTTTCATATCTACTTATCCCAAAGTGCACAAAGGACAAAGTGCTGCTTAGAGCTTATAATGGGAAACACAGAGAAGCTCAGCCTTTTAATCCTGGAGTGGTTCAAAACTCCCAGTGAAATCAATGGCAGTTCTGGATACATTAAAAAATCATCTTCGAGACCTATCTGCACCTCTGTTTATTGTTTTCAATCCAGTCTAGTTTGGCTTAGGCTGTTAATCCTCATGAATTGTTGCTTATGTTTTGGGTTTTTTTCATTTGGGTTGGGGGTGGTGGCAAAACAGAACACAAAGCAGAGCTCCATGAGAGATCCATGTGTTCAGTTCTGCTTGCCTGAAACATGTTCTTGAAGAACAAGAGTCAGAGTAAGAAAGTGCTTTATTTTTATCCTCTGGATATGAGCATCAGTTTAGAGATGATCTCAGTACATACTGAGACATGCAGAGGTATTAAGCTGAGCACAAGAAGAACCTATTCTGCCTGTTGTTCATCTTTCTCTAGCCATTCTTTCAGCTAAGTGAACCTTTGATTAGACTCTTATGGCAACTGAGACTTTAATTCAATAGGACTATTGCAGTCAACCACAGAATCAAGGAGCTTCCACTCCCATAACCAAAATTTAACACAAGTCTCTCTTAGTGCATAGCACAGCAAGGTGACAGACATGTTTGCACAATTCTGTATTTACTGAAAAATCTCACCAGTCAAAACCAATTTCTGTTTTATTACCATTCACCAAAACATATCAGGTTTCCTATCAGCCATTATGGCCGTGCATTTGTCATTTTAATTTGTTGCAGTTATTTTCTGTTTCGCTTTAAGTTTTTATTATCATCTGCTCTTGGTTCTGAATCACATTTTGTGTCATAGCTATTAGTGAACTTTACTCATGTTTTTCTTCCACTTCTGCACAGTGCCATTAAAACCTGTAACCCTGAACATTAACAATATTCAAAGGCCTTGCCTCTAACAAAAAGTGGCTCTGTTCCTTCCCTCTTGCTCTTTCATTTTAACATCTCTTGGGATAGCAACAGAATTACTTTCATTAAAAACTAACATTGTCTTAGCTGCAAGATGTCTGTGGTTGCTTTTAAAAAGCTAAAAAAAAAATCAAAGGGAGCTTGTTAATACCCAAATAAAAAATTAATCAAATATTCAATTTCTTGGTCTAAGCTAAAAGTTTCTAAATTGTAACATTCTCTAATAACTTAACCTAAGTTGTTTTTGTAATGTTATGCAAGTATTTCTCTTTGTTATTGGTAAAAAATAAAAATCAGTGCTGTAACAGAATCACATTATCTTCAAACCTGAACATGTATAATGAGTGCAGGTGTGCCACTCCAGGACTAGCAGCCTGGGAATAGAGTAGTTTACAAGTTTTCTACTGTATTACATTAGCATGGCTATAACAATGCAGTATATACGTTGTACATTTTTTACACAACATTTGCATAATCCCGTCTCTCCTTTGATACTGATTTATGAGTTGGGGAAGAAAGTGAGAGAGAAATCCATCCATGAGTTATTAATTGCTGTCTGGCCCAGTAAGACCTTCTAACCTCAATTTTCCAGCAGAAATCATTAATGTTAATAACATAAGGCCCCTATTTGTGAGCCTTAAAGGAAATTTGGGGACAGGCTAAACAAAACTTAATATAAGGAGAAAAGCTGAAACAAGCATTCCTCATTATCAGAGAAAATGGACAGTCTTCATTTAGACTTGTCAGTGCACACACAGTCATTTTATAATTTTTATAAAATTATTTGCATTCACCAGTGGAGTAGATTGCAGGGTGATACAGAGTTACACCAACACTACAGCCAGAGCACTTAAAAACACTTAATAGACACTTCCATGAGGAAGGCTGCCTTCTTCTGAAATGTGTCAGTATGAAATACCTGTAGATTTATGATATCCTGCCTGTCTTTTGCAGGTGTGAGGTGGGAAGTACAATCAGGAGAGTCCAACCAAATGGTACATATGAATGTCCTAATCACTTGTGTCTTTGCCGCTTTTGTCCTGGGAGCCTTTATTGCGGGAGTGGCCGTTTACTGTTACCGGGATCTATTCGTACGGAAATCCAGGAAAATCCACAAAGATGCAGAATCAGCTCAGTCCTGCACTGACTCCAGTGGGAGCTTTGCCAAACTGAATGGGCTGTTCGACAGTCCTGTCAAGGAGTATCAGCAGAACATTGATTCACCCAAACTGTACACAAACCTGCTGACCAGCAGAAAAGAGTTGCCTCCAAATGGTGATACCAAGTCCATGATGATGGACCACAGGGGCCAGCCTCCAGAATTAGCTGCACTTCCAACTCCTGAATCTACACCAGTTCTTCAACAAAAGACTCTTCAGGCTATGAAAAGTCAGTCGGACAAAGCACATGGTAACCTCAATGCTTCACGAAAGGAAACTCCACTAAAAAGCCCTCAGTTTTTTCCTTCTAGTCCTCCACCCCACTCTCCTCTAAGTCATGGACATATTCCCAGTGCTATTGTCCTTCCCAATGCTACCCATGACTACAACACATCTTTCTCAAATTCTAATGCGCACAAGGCAGACAAAAAGATGCAACATATGGATCATCCACTTACAAAATCATCCAGCAAAAGAGACCACAGGAGATCTGTTGATTCCAGGAACACCCTGAATGATTTTCTGAAACACTTAAATGAAACTACTAATAATCCCAAAGCAATTATGGGAGATATTCAAGTGGCCCACCAGACTTTAATGCTGGACCCAATGGGCAATATGTCTGAGATCCCACCTAAGGTTCCCAACAGGGAGGCGTCTTTATACTCTCCTCCATCAACCCTGCCAAGAAACAGTCCCACAAAACGAGTGGATGTTCCCACCACTCCTGCAGTACCAATGACCTCTTTGGAAAGGCAGAGGGGTTATCATAAAAATTCTTCACAGAGGCACTCAATATCTGCCCTTCCTAAAAACTTGAACTCACCAAATGGTGTTTTGTTATCCAGACAGCCAAGTATTAATCGTGGGGGGTACATGGCTCCTACAGCAGGCACAAAGATGGACTACATGCAAGGGACGCCTGTCAGCGTTCACCTCCAGCCTTCTTTGTCCAGGCAAAGCAGCTACACGAGCAATGGCACCCTGCCTCGTACAGGAATAAAGAGGACACCCTCCCTAAAACCCGACGTGCCACCAAAACCCTCGTTCGTCCCTCAGACGACGTCAGTCAGACCACTGAACAAATACAGCTACTAGGACAAGTCTGTGCTAAAATGAGTGTGGCATTGACCTGTACAGGTTGTGAAATGATACTGTGGTAGACACATAAGGCAGAGACTTGCTTGTTATTAAGGAGAACAAAGTGGCCAAAGAAACTGTCTTTACTTGAGCAACATCTGTGTCTTGCCACATGTAGCTGTAGCAAGACTTCGTGTACTTGCTACAAGCAAACACAAAAAAAAAAAAAAAAGAACAAAGGAAGTGCTGGTCATTACATTTCTTTTGTTTGGAGCTAAGGAGACATGTAGCACAATGGGGTGGGGGCTACGTTACTGTTCTAAATAGCTAAACAACAGTTGTTGGGAAAAAACCAGTAAGCAAATACTTGAAAAATGGGTTCCATTTTAGACTGCCATTAAGTGTGGTCATTCCCATTAAATGTGAACATTTTACTATGTATGCATTCACCTTGCCTCTTGCACAAACGTCAGAAAATGGTAATGTCTCAATGAATAGCTGGGTTAATAATCAATTTGCTGGAATTAAGTCTCTGGCCCAACTGTAGCATTATTTTTTTCTCTCCATGTGTGTGGCATTTTGTTTTTGCCACAGATAAAGCTGTGTGTGTGTGGATGTGTGTGTGTACTGTACACACTAGGATGTACTTAGATTCCCATTGCATCTTTTATGCTATGGAATTGTTTACATTGAGCATGACTGAACAAACAGATGACTCTGCCTTCTGCAGCCCGCTGGGTTCAGCTCAGAGCCAGCTACAGATGAACTGCGCATCTCTGACAGCCTTCTGAGGGGAGCACCTGGATCAAAGAGTCACCCACTCCAGAGTGCAGACATGTTTAATTCTTCATAACGCTGTTATGCTGCTATTGATTCAGAGCTGTGCATTTCAAATCTAGTGTTTTGGGCTGGAACGGGGGAGTTTTACTGTGTTTCCACAGTGCCTCCATCCAATACCTGGCCACTGTGAACTTGAGCCCCTGTACTTCTCACTGAGGGCAGCTAAGTCAGTTCACTTGGCAAACGCCTGTGTAACTGGAGAAGGTCACGTTTTGTTGCATTTAATAACGCCCTACACACTGATAGACTCTTGTCAATAAAAAAGGAGAAACATTAATTGGCCTGGCAGAAGCAGTCTGTGAAAACTCAACAGTAGTGCAATCAATTTGTTTTTGTTGTGTAAAGTAAGGTTTGTTTTTTTTCCAAAGTCATGCAGGTAATGACAATATTCTGTAAATATTATGTGTGAGTTTACCTGAATCTGTGCATTTTGTGCCTTATTCATGCAAATGATAAAAGTACTAAAAAAAAATTAAATCTGTCAAGTGTTCTCACTATAGCACATATCTCCCGAGTGCCAGTTGTAAAACCTCTCAACAGCACCCAAAAAAATAAAAGGTAAAACACGAGAATAATTAATGGTAACTAAAGGCAGCCTACAATCCAAGAAGACAGCAGCATTAAATCACCTTACCATGATAAACATTCCACTCCAGCTCTCTGAAGGATCAAACAGTTATAATGTGAAATCAAATGAGGTTTCTAGGGTAATGGAACACCTGCTAAAGTTGTGTAAGCTATTTAGTAGGGTTTACAGTATCCACTTGCAGCTGATGTTCAACACAGATGGCTATTTTAGCTTGCAAACTACACACTACCACATTGTTTATTGAACATAACTATAGAAATAACCATGGCAGAGGAATATTCATGAATTAGTGGGACAAATAACTGCAATGGGTTTCAGAGACGGTGGAGATTTATGTTATGTGTTCAAAGGGGAGAAAAGGTTAGTCACTAAAAACTGGATCTCTGTTACAGAACAAAGAATAAAGGACAGAAGTAGTAATTTTTTTCTTGTAAGGCTGTAAGGGACATTTATTTCCTGAGACCTCTGGATCCAAAAATGAATGATCTTTCTTCCTAAACACTTCTGTCTTGCAACTAAAACACTACAGATTAATAACTATTAAAATGTACTCGGTTGTCAGAAGACACAAACTGATCCGAATTCACTTTACAAATATTAATACAGACTTGTGTGACCCGGAAGATAAATGTATGTGAACCCTGATAACCTCCTGTAACATTGTGCTGCCTTGTAGATGGTAATGTGAGTTCTCTCAGTATTTATGTTGAAATTTCTAACATTCAACCTAGTCCTTATTCTGTTAATTTAATAATAAAAGATGCTTTATCCATTTGTGCAAAGGTAAACGCAGATTGTATCTTTTTTAATGGTACGGCATAAAAAAGTAACCCTTAAATGAAGCTGCTCTATTACTATAGAGTACTTTAACATGTATAGATATCTTGTAAACTTGTATTGTGGATGTGTAAATAATACGTTCTTTGGGTTTTTAACACCGCATGTAAAGTCAAAATAAAATATTCCCATGTACCGAGCGTGCGATTTCATTATTAGTGCAGATGTGTTGCGGGATCACCATAGAGGAAAATCTGTGCTTGCCTTCAGCAGCTCTGCGAGGAGGCGCAGAGCTGGGGTGGCACACCCCAGGCTCCTGGGTGTCCTCTTCAGCCTCGCCGAGCTCTGTGTCCCTGGGGCACAGTCAGGGGGTGTCGGGGACTTTCAGCCTCCTGAGTAAATACAAAACGTCAGAGTAAGCAGAGTGTGGTGGCAGAGCTTGGTGCAGAGGCAGGGCTGCCCACCCAACACCAACACCACACACTGAAGCTGATCCCTGGAGCTCCACCCAGGTTTCAGCTGGGCTCTGGTTCCCGCAAACCTTTCTTATTAAGGTCAAAAAAAAAACCCCAGCTTTGTGCAAATACAGTATATTTTTGAAAGAAGTGTGTTCCTTCCACAGTGTAGATTACAAAAGACAGAACTAATTCCGAGGCAAATTACTTGCTGACTCACATAGCAGGACATTCCTAAATACTTACAATTAATACTTGAAACTCACATTTCAGGCAGACAGTTAAAGCCCAACAGAAAAATAGATGCTGCATATTTAGTATGTGCTAACATCACGCACAATTTTAAAATAATCAAGGTAATTTAGTATTAGAAAACAAATATAACATTCTTTTAATTAAAAGTTGATTTTAGATAGTGGATAAAAACGATTTTTTACAAGATTATGCTGTCAAGGTATTAATCATTTGAAATTGCTGTGCATGTTATAACTGCAATGGCACCTAGTTATATCTTACAAAAATAAAAAAATTCTGAAGGAAAAGGAAATAAGGTGCTTAAAAATTTCCAAAGCTATAATGGCTCAATATATATTTTCCTACTACCAAAGAAAATTTCTATTTTTTTATTAGTATGGGATTTTCTTCTTTGGGTTTCTTCATGTATGAGAAGCATCATCAAACACATACAGCTCTCATAACATGCTGCTTTCCCACTTTAAAATTAACTATGCCTTTGACACCAGTGTCAGGCAGTGTGTTTAAAGGCTTTCCCTCTGTGGAGGGGCTGTACTTAAGTCATCTTCAGCCAGGCATTAAAGGTCATCATGAGAAAATTACAAATAGCTGTTTTAGTGATGTGTAAATGTGCATCTGCAGCACAAATCCTGGGATTTTTTGTTCAGAAAATGTCTCTGTTTTATCTGAAATGTGTCAAGTGACCATTTTCTGGAGTTCCATGGTTTGATCTGCACTGAACCAGCCTTCCCTTAACCAGTGATGTGGTGGCTGGATGGGTGCAGCCAGACCAACATCTCCCAACATGCTCTGTTGGGCTACATGGTGCATGCAAACACCACAGAAGTCAGCGCAAAAAAAATATTAGGAATTTGTTAGAAAAATAAGTGCAAGAAAACTCTTTCCATTTACTAGCAGAGATGGCTTGTATCCAATGAGGTGGCCAAAGCAGCCACCTACAGAAGCCCCATTCTGAAAGGGAACTTCAGCAGTAAGGAAAAGCTTAGCAAGAAAACAACAGTTTTTCTCCTCCAGTGCTTTCCTGGGTCAGCCAGTTGGTTTTAAGCATCCTAAGGTCCCTCTTGAGGAACAATTCAAAGCCACAGGTGATAAAGGAGCACATGAAGGGTGCTTGATGTAGCCAGGGTCACCCAGCAAGGGGAGGTCCCAGCACTGTGGGATGTGGGGCAGGGCAGCTGTGGACACAGGAGGGCAGAGGAGAGGCTCCCGCTCAGCTCTGGCCTGCTTTGGGTTTCGTAGAAAAAAGTAGTTTTGAACAGAACACAGACAAAACACCAAAGGGCTGGAGGCCTGTGCTAGCGAGATGATTGCAAGAAAACCAATTTGTAAAGCCGTGAGTAGTTATCTCTGTGACTGCACTGCCAGAACAAACCTATGGCCTTTTAAATTGGGGTCTTAAAGTAATCACAGTAGTTAGAGAAATCAGGATGCCTCTGTCTTAGTGCTGTCTTGCTAATGACTCACTCTGTGACCCTGGGAAGATTATGCAGGGTTTATGCAGTAAATGGCTCCTCAGAATGCAGTGGGTTTAGTGCAGTTGGTGTGTTCTGTAGCATTTTCTTCTTAATGCTTCCTTCTCTCTCTGTGATTCTGAGCACTAGCAAGGACATCTTGCAGGTAAATAAAGGGAAAGAGAAACACCTTCCCATCTGGGAAAGGTTAGTATTTGCAGGAGTCGGGAAGAGTTGGTTAGTATTTCCCCAGGTGCCTATTAATTTCATGGCATGGAAAAATATTTTTTAAAAATTGATCACGACAAAATACCTCATAAATGCAGCATCTGGACTTCAGCTGGGATGTGCAAGCTTTTCATATAAAAAGCACTACCAGGAGACCAACGTACCAAGACTGCATTTGTTGTTCAAATGTCATCATATCACAGTATGAAAGAGCAAGAAAGCAAAGGATTTGGGAGGGGAAAAAAAAAAACCACATTAAATATTTAATTAGATTCAGCTTTGCTCAGAAAAGTAGAGATTCTCACTTTTTTATTCAACCCTACTAAAGTTCAGCTGGTGTGAGGGCCTGACTCTGGTCCAGCCACCGCTGCCTGCTTGCAAACATTTTCATAGGCATACTGCATTGGCCTGACACACATCAGAAATTATAATCTGTCCCAAACTCTCAACTGAGAAACTATTTCTACTCTGCCTGAAATGAAATTTATTGGAAGCTCTGATTTTATTAGTGCATTCTGAATTCATATGAGGGCCTGATTTATGGTCTCCTCACTTGCTTTTCTCCTACAGTCACTAATAACTTTTCTGAGCTCTTCTCATTAAAATTGTAACTAGATCCTGTGTCCTACAGTGAAGGCTGCTGACCAGAGCAGAGGTGCCAGAGGGTCTCCAAGTCTAGGTGGGTAAGGGTTAAGAATTCCTTGGACTGCAATGCTGGCACTGCATTCTCCCTACCAGACTGGTGCCTCTGCCCTTCATGTCAGCCAGGAAGAGTGTTGCTCAGGCTCCTGTAAAGCTTTAAGGGTAGGGGAGGAGGAGAAAAATCTTCCACACAGATAAGATGTCTTGACCATTCTCAGCAATGACCCCCATTTGTCAACATAAAAGGAATTTTATGACAGAAAAACTTAATGGCCAAAAGAATTAATCCCAACTCCCAAACTGACTTGCACATACCTTGCTGTCCTTGTTTTCAGAATGAGGCTGTTTTCCAGGGCAGAGTCTCACTGAACTGCACAAAAATGAGCAAAGAATACCAGTTCCCAATGAAGGCCCTTCTGCAGGATCATACCTGGCTGTAATAGCTGTTTTGTAACTTTTTCCAGCAGCTGACCTTAGCCATTGGCAGAGGCAGTCCATGAGCTCACTGGTTTGCTTCTGCAGCAGTATTGACAGCCTCTAACATATGCATGTTTCTGCACAGAAATGGATGGCTGCCTAGTAAGAGAAGAAAAGTGGCAACTGGCTTTTAATTTGGGTCACTTCAAGCACAAGGTTATTTCTCAAATCTTTGATTTACAATACTGGCCTCACATGAGGAAAAAATAATCAAAAGCAGATCAGAGCAGATGAATCATAAAAGCAATGCACAAGGTAGCTGAACCTTTCTTTCTGTGTACTGAATATCCATGTGATTACTCTGATTTCCTCAGGAAAACGTGTTGGCCAATTAACAGCCTGAGAAGGGTTGTTTTTTTTTGTTAGAGACTAGTGGCAAATTTTGATCAGGCCATGCTGTATAACTATGAATGGCCAATAGTCACAGGTTATTGTGCCTGGCCAACAATTAGGGAAGAGAGAAGCACTTCCAATATTAATGCTGCACATGAGAATTGATTTCTGTGAAAGCTTGTGCATGCAACTCTAACATTCAGTCTCTGTCACTGCTAGCAAGGGTGAAATACTGATTCCACCAAGGGAGATGGCAGAGCTGCATGGGGCCAGGCCTTGGCCCTCAATCACTCCGACCTCCCCAGAAAGCAAATGTTAAGAAGGTGTGAGCAAGGCCAAAGCAAAATGGGATGCACATCTGCAGGAAAGCATTTGCTGTAACAGAATGCAGCCCTCAACATCATCTCTGGCCACAAGTGTTTGATAAGGGAGATTAAGGCTTCAGGGTAAGAGAATGAGAATGACCTGCTTTTCCTGGTCATTGGAGAGTTTTCCAGCAGATACTGCTGTGGGAACTGAACAGGCTTGTTTGTTCAGCTGACATTCTGTGTGTGGAGTTTTCTTGCCATCTCCTTGGATCACAGTGCATGTGGCTGCAAGTCTGCTTTAAAATTCACTAGCAAATCACATCATATGCTGGACTTGACTGGGACATAAGGTGCCGAATGCTGAGCTCCCAGAGACAAGAGAAAAGCCAGGTGAAGATACCCAGAGACCTCATTGAGACTGCTGGGAGGGTGCTCCTGGTGCTAAAGAAGCAGAAGAAGGTGTCTTGAGTTTGTTTCATTTCTACTGGTAACCCTCAAGACAGGCACATCTAAATATCAAAATCACAAAATCACAGAATGATTGAAGTTGGATAGCTCCTCTGGAGATCATCTGTTTCAAGCCCCCCTGCTTAATCAGGGCTACTTGGAGCTACTCAAACATTCAGGAAATCACTGACCTGAGCAAGGAACCTGGACTGAATGTCAGTAAAAATTATTATTCATCCTTAAAATCCTTTCTAGAAGAGCTTTCCGATTAGGCGGGTCTTCTTGCAGACAGGTGAAGTCTTCCTTCTACCCAGACTGAGGGGAGTTTAGATTTCCAACTACTCTTTTTATTGCAGCACTTACTTCTCTTTGACAAGCATAGAGTGCACATCTCAAACAGTCCTTCTCTGCTCAGATCCCAGAGGATATCTGCCAATCCTAATGCACGGCATTCTCCGTGCGAGTCTTTCATCTGAAATGACATCACGATCAAAGGCAAGGTTACACAGAGTGCAACACACTGAGAAAGTCATGTGATATTTCAGAGCTGCTTCATTACTGGGACGAGAGTTCAGGAAGTACTTGAAAATGACATTTTACTATACATTATATGTTCCATATTACAAACATTTCTTGCTAGTTCCTGCTGCTTCAGTTAAACTGCAGTACTTGGTAAAAGACTGAATTTGCTCTTCCACAAGAACAAAACTCCAGATAGAATTGCTCCCCATACTCTGAAGGGAGGGGGTTTGCCTCCAAAGGTTCTAACTACAAAAGGTATTCTAGACCAAGAGGGACAAAATATCACATAGGACAAAAAGCAAGATCAGTGGTCAAAAATATACTTTTTGTCAAATTTCATATGAAAACCATTTAGAAACCTGTCATCTCAATCTGTTGACAGGAGGGAGGAGAAGATGTTTGCCCTGAAATTGGTTGACAGAATGGACAGCTTTATGATGTTGGCTTCTAATAAAATCTTGCACAAATGCCACCAAGCTAACGATGTCAGCAGTTTATATCTAAATCCAGTAGTGGACCTTTTACATTCTTTCTTGTGTTCTCTGAAACACAGTCTAACTTGTTCTGCACAGAACAACAACTGACCTGTCATGAAGCTGCACTTTGGTATTTTAGTAGTGGTTTGTTTTTTCAGAAAGTCCTTCCTAATGAAGGCTTCTCTCCTGAACTGATGCCTTGTAGGATACTCCAGCCCCACTCCTCTCTGCTTCAGATGCAAAGTGAAGTCACGATCAGAGGAGTCCAGCTTCAAACTGGCAGACTGCACCTTTGTTATGCCAGCCTGTCTCACCTCCAAGCTTGGCACAAGGCAGAACCTTCTCCGGGATGGTTCCCTATTAAATCCTGCCTATCAAGCATGGGCTCCTCCATCTCCTCAGTGTAACTCAGGTATTGACATTTGTTTCTCTGAAAATTTCCCCAAATCTCCATCAAACACCTGTAAGTAGCTTGTCCATAACAGGGTCAGGGAGAGCAGTGGGGTAACAGGCCCAAACCAGGGGTCTGAAAGCAAGTTTAGAAAACCAACAGAGGATACATGTCTAAATGCCACTCATGCTTTATAAAATCCCCTCAGCTGTCAGGCCTATTTAATCCTTGCTCTCTGTTCAGACATTACCAAAGACGCCAGCTCTGATGTGTAACACTCACCCTGTAGACATGGGGAAGACCCATGGCATCACTGGACAACACACCAAATCCCCTAATCCCAGCCCTACAGACACTGACTAGCTAATGCCTCTTGATGACAAGAGAATTTCAACCAATAACCACAGACTTACAAAGCCCCTAATACCTTTTTTAAGAATTTCTCTACTATCCAAGGTTACAGAATCTGTTTCCATTTGGGGGGCTACTTTCCTCACTGGGCTGTTCTGCTGTTATGACTGTTGTTTTAAAATAAAGCAATTCTGAAAGACTAATAAGTCTATGTGAATTCTTATTCCCCTAAGATTATTACAAACGTTGACATTAAATGTACTAGCCTGAACTCAGTTTCTGTCTGATTTAATAAATTTATGCCAGCCAACCAGCAATTTTTTTTTTAATTAACCCTGGAGGTTAAATGGAAGTTTACTAAAATGAGAGTATGTTAAATGAATAATTTCTCTTGGTTTCTTTCAGGAAGTCTCTCTCTTACCCCAATAATCAGTTCAGCTGCAAAGAGATCAATAAGGTCTTTCAATTCAATGAGCAGAAGGCATACATTAAAAGGTTGGCAACAAACCTGATATACTGGAGAAGATATTTCAGCTTTTATGGGTTTTCTGACACTAAATCTATCTGCTAAAAATTCTTGAGAAAAGGTTACTGTCCATACACTAATATTGCCAAATGGCATAATTTGTTAGCACTGCTTGGGAAGATTTCCTGGCATTTATCCGCAAACACAAGTCTTGTCAGTGAAATCCTCATTACAGAAGAAAGCACGCTTTTAATCCTAAGGCAAAAAACATCTTCAGAAGCCAACTGTTGTAGCTTCTTCCCATGCCATAGAGGAGCACAGCAGGTTATCCTTTCCTAGACTGTAAAATCCCAATTGAATTCTGCCCTTCCCATGAAGGAGACTCCTACCTAACAGCTCACCAGGCACACACCCCCTTGACACTTCTGTTAGGGACCTGTCCCTACACAGGAACTGCGTTTTGCTCACCCCAGGGGTGGTCACCCAGGAAAGTTCAGTGCAGGTCACGCTTGTGAGCTAAGATTAAATTCACCATGATTTACTGTCAGTCTCACTGAAGGACATGGAATAGCATAAAACCCTTCAGTTGTAACCTCTTTAGGGCTGTAATTATACCAATAGCTTTAGATCATTAAATGTACCCATCATCATACTTCTATCGATCTCCAGCCAAATGTGCAGGCTCCCAGGGAAAAGGAGTGAATTTTTAGGAGAGCTGAATTGGAACAAGAACTCAATGACAGCATCCATGCAGAGCAGCAGAGCTGGGCTATGCAGCTCCCAGCTGAGCAGCCAGTGTGTTTACATCCACTGCAGGAGATGTGTTCGGAGAATCTCATGCCACAGAATCCTCTCTGTGGGTTTAAATCCTCAGAGACACAAAAGTTTTGGTTTATTCCTGTGATATTTCAGTAAAACATAAATCACCCAGCAGATACTTCTGATCATGTTTGGCAGGAATTTAGTAACACTGGTTCAGTTCTCATCACAGTCTTGAGTTCTCCTCAGTGGCCCCATTTAGTTCTTGTTAAGTAAACACAACTAGCACTCAGGAAAGTGCTCAAAGTAAGGCGCTTTATATGAGGTGCCTAACTGAAATAAGCATTTCAATTAGATTCATTAAGTAAGTTATTACTTGTTAATTGAATAGCAACAGACTGCTAAGGATCACTTACTGAGGTCTAATAAGTATGTGAGAGTGAAATCTACTCTTCATGTAATTCCATCAGCAATAAACTAGCATAATTAGCTTCTTACTAACAAACTTAAATTGTGGGGAATGTTGAGGCAGATAATTGGCACTTAGGAAGATACCTATAGCAAGTTAGTGGGATATCAATTAACATACTTATGAAACGTCAGCTTAAACTCTGAACAAATAATTGCTACCAATGGGCTTGTGTTACTTACTTAAAATCTATTTAAATGCTTAAACTTTCATATTCAGAAAAAAGAATTGAAACAAGACCTCTCACTGCTCTTAAAAAAAAAAACAAACCAAACTTATATGTTTGCTTCATTTCCAGATGCATAACCTGATGAATTGCCTGCAATAACCATCAGTAAGGACTCTAGGAGTGCTGGCTATATATATTGACATGTGAATGGTTCAAGGACCTGCTTCTGCCTAGGCTGCTGTCTACTCAGGAGCATGCTTTCCTCTTACCCATCACTCTCTCACACCATCTGAAGCCTATTTAGCAATTTTTTTTCACAAAATTGTGCTTCCAATGGAGTGCTAATCATCTGAGAAAGAGTTAATCCCTACTCTCTGCACTTTCAGACTCAACCATCACAGGATCTCACCCTGGTTTGATCAAATTAGGGTTCATACCCCATTGCTGAGAAGTCTCATTTTATTATATAGAGAATCTGAGGCACCAAAGCAGTAACTTTAGTCCAGAGATGACATGGAGAGACCTCGTGGGATCAATTACTTCGCCAGGAGCTAGTCCATAAAATACTTATCTATGTCATTTGGACCAACCAACCTGAGTGAGGGAACAACACAGATATATTAATTGTCTGTTCAGGAGAAGCAGCAACAGAACCAACATTCATGCCTCTAGTCCTAGGACCTTACCACAGCTCCATCTTTCCCTCCAGATATTCTCCAGATGTTCCGGAAATTCCTTGCCTCTATGTTAGAAATGGAAGTCTCTCTGGTCTCTGATTTAATATACAGTTTGGCTGAAGGAAATTAAGCATTTTGCAACAGCACAGTGTGTATGGAGCACTTCTGTTTGTATGCAAACCCTGAGCCCTCAAACTAAACAGAGCCCTTGAGAGGAATACAGGAAAGTCCCACTTTAGGGAGCAAGGGCAGCTCGTGGTGGCAGAGGTGTTGGGCTGAGCCTCAGTGCAGGTGTTTGCCTGCAGTGAAGGAGGAGGCAGAGGCACAGAGGTGGGAGGATGCCAGGGCAGAAGAACTGAGGACAGCAGACAAGAGTCCCCAACTGGGCACACCAGGGCGTGGAGCACACAAGGTGCAGGGGAAGGGCTGGAGTCTGAGCCTGGGTGAGGAGGACAGGAGGGCCAGGAAGAAGTCATTGGCACGGCTGGTAGTACTTGCCATTTAAAGGGTATCTGTGCAAACTAATTTTAGAAACTCCTATTTTAAATCAGGTTCACCCCTCCCCCTTCCCCACATACAGAAACACACACTGATCCATCACCTATTTAAAAAAATTGTCAGCATACCCCTGTCAGCTAGCAGTGCGATTTTTTTTTCAGCTATGCCAGCAAAAGCCCTAATGCAGACACAGATATAATATCAGCAAAAGGGGGAAAAAGAACTTTATTTTTGCTAATACAGCTTCTTTTGTTCAGGCAACTGATAAAAGGTATATTTTTGCAGGTTTTTTTTCCTAATGTAAGCTTCTGCACCCTGAGTGATTGCACTGGCACTAGGTTCAAAAAAGGTGTCCACAAGACCTTAAATTGTGTTGGGGGAAGGACTGCACTCAGCACTGTGAAATCCTGTCAGTGCCTGGAGCTCATAGGTATAGATGCAATAAAAATACAAAATAATACAGAATTGCGAGCCCACCATTCCCGATCTCCAGAGTAATGGCAGCCACATTTTTCTCACTTCCCAACCTTTCCAAGAAGCAGCTTCAGCCCAGTGCAGGACTGCAGATAATCAATGCCTTCTTAGAGTAAATTATATCCTAAAACTTAGAGCTGGTTCAGCGTTCGGAAGCTAAGAAGTATGAGAAAGACTTTTCTGTTCTGTATGAATGGAACAAAACTTAAGCATCTAGGGGGAAAGGCAATCTCAAATTATAAATAATGCAGAAACTCCAACATACCTTTTAAACCCTCAGTCCCCTTATAATTTAATGTTTGAAATGCTATGCTATTCCTTTGGAAGCCTTTTCTCTCTCCACTGCTGATGATGGTCCATCTTCTTAGACACTTGAATAATGTCTCTCTTCCTCTTGTAACACCTTTTTTGACTACTGCTCATGCATAGTAATGCTAATAATCTTGCAGCTTTCAGCAACATTTTTCTTCCTTTAAATGAAAGTCTGGTTTTATGCATGGTTGTTTTGTTCTGTGTTTGTCTCCTGCATGCCCCTTTCACTGCACAGGGTACCTGTGTACATACAAATGTCTATTTACTGCTGCCCATTATGAGCTGTTCATGTTCCATTTAGCAGCGTGCAGGAGAATCAGACTAATTGATTATCCATATTGTATAAATTTCAGCAAAGCAGAAATGATACAGTCAAGATTAGCTTGCTATTACATTGACTATTTTACAAATCTATATGTAAGCATAATCCCTCCCAAAAGAACTTATACCATCATTAACCAAGGACCTTGTGCATGTGAAATGGACTTGATACCCAGCAAATTATACAGCAGATAATACCATGTGCAGTCAAGTAGAAGGATATATTTTATACTACCTGACAACCAGAGAGTTTTACAGTTCTTTCCTTAGAGAAGATGAATTCAGATCCTATCACCTCCTAAATGTAATAATGTAAATACAGACAATAGATAAGTATTAAGCTCATTTGTCAATGGAAACTAGGCTGTTCACCTCAGGCCATGAAGCAAGAAAGGACAAGAAAAGCAAACAATCCAAAATTTAACTGTTGGTCCAGTCCTATAACTGGTGGGGACCACACTAATGTGCTTTGTGCTTCTAAGTTATTTTTAAGCACTTTCTCAGTCATCATTAAATGTTAAAAGGATCTTGTATCTTTTGGAAAGGGTGCAGTTGAAGATCCTGGTTATTTCCAAAGCTTCCTGAAATAGAAATCCTCACGTGTAAATGGCCAGTATAGAATTACAACTGCATTTTATATAAATAATTCTGGTAGGAAACCTGGACTAAAATCATTCTAATGACTTTGATACAAGTGCACAGTTGGTCTGTGAACTTGCAGCCACTGCAAAGAGTAATCACATTAATCTGAACACTATTCCAATGCCAGCTGACAATGAAATGAACACCAAACTAGTCAGCTAGGGCCTCTCCTGCTTATTTAACCAATGTTCCTGCTGCACTTAATATTATCACTGTAAAATCCAGAGAGAACCCTTCTCCTTAAATATAGTCTGGAAACAAAGTTGCACGCTGCATTCTCAGAAACAGTCACACGCTATTAAAACAGAAGAAGCAAATTACAAACAAGTGCTTAGAATAAGGATGAAAAACACAGACACCTTCAGAACACTGAACATGATTACAGCAAGTGCCATCATTTGCTTTCCCCTTGAATTTATGTTAACAAGTAAAGCATTTTATTTGTCTTTGTTTACCAGGAGAACATAAATACTGCATAAACGACATCTTCTTGCTAACTAAGCTTTGTCTGCATGATGGCAGCTTGTTCTAACTATGCTTACACTTGCAAAGAGTTGAAAACTCAGTGGCTGAGCAGGAATGTGGAATGCTATATACATGTGAAATGCATTCTTCATTAAATAACTACTTGAGAAAACTTAAATGTCTCAGCTAGAGATTGCCCAAAGGTCTGCACTGCTCATCAGGATCTATCTCCAACGAGTATTTCATGAAACACCTGAACTGGGAGCCTAGATCCTAGCCTAGAGGCGTCCTGATGGATTTAGAGCCACCTTCCCTAGGAAGAGGACTACAAAGGCTCTCTGAGGTGCCAATGTGTTAGTGCTAGACAATCCAGCAATGCCCTGCCTAGGCCTTCTGTATGTTCTGGCTTCCCTAATTTTTCCCAGAGAAGCCCCTCTGAGTAGCTGCCCAGAGCTCTGCAGGCTCCCTCTAAGGAGCCAGCTGCCCCATGCCTTGAAGCACTAACACTAAAGCAGCTGGAATCCAGGTGAAGCCTCCCTGTCCTGGGTACAGCATTGCCAGGCAGGGCTGTATAAACACTTACAGTGCCTGTGAGCTTCACAGGGCCACCCAGATACTTTGGAATAATTTTACACACAAGAGCTTCAGGATGGCTCTGAATGCCAGCTCAGCCACAGCACTAAGTGAGCTCCTCGTGGATATTCTTGCAGAGGAAACATCAAGTGATGTCAGGGGAAGGTTCTTGCATTATTGTGTGCTATTTCATGGGGACAGAAAAACGTCTTGTCTGTCCTTAGCTTCCCACCAGGCAGGCAGGAGGGTTTAGCCAATTCAGCATGAGCTGATCTAAACTCAACTGTTTCAATCTGCTTATGATAGGCTGGTTCTGCCTCCAGAATTGCAAGGACCTATGGATTGAGAAGGAGGAACAGTTTCTACTGGGTTTATGCAAAGATGGAGCTGATCTTATGAAAGAATTTATATCAAAATCTGTCCTTCAATCAACCCAAGGATGAAATGCCCTGAGTGTGTTTGCCTTGCTTGAAGAACCTTATCCTGATTTCCCATTTCCATTGGAAGTAAAACAAAATAAATTATATGCTTAAGCATGGCTCCTTTATCTAATACAAACTGGGCTGTACTCCACAGATTGCTGGATTAAGAATTAGCATCAAGGACCAGCATGAAGTGTGTAACATCTGGAAAAAAAATATAGAGCCATCTTCATTATATTTTAGAGATGAGAAAACTGTGAACTGCAGAAGGTATAAGAGGAAATTCTAACAGATTGTACATTGTCAGCCACTCTATTTCCAGCTGTGGCAAACCTGATAATAAAGTACACTATCTCCTCAAAGTTCAGACATCAGCAGAAACAAGGCAGCCCCCATGGAGAGCTTCCATACTTTAAAAATGGCAGGTCCCCACAGGTAAGAAGCAGTCTGGATGCTTTCGAGAAAGTCTGAAAACATTTAAAGGATCAAGGTATAGCCTTGAGTAAGATATTCCGTTTTTTGTATCTTTGGGGGACGTTTTCCTGTTTGGTACATTATGTAAAAGAGAGTGAGGATACTTTACTTATAATAATATCCTTAATAAGCATATATTCTAAGGAGAATAAAGCGAAAATGATTAGAAAGCAAAAACAAAGGAGACAGGAAGAATTCTAGAGACAAAATGTTCTTGCTGGCTGTGGAGAAAAAAAAAATAAATCAAGAGCTGCAAAACAGCAGCCTCTGTTATTTGCAAACACGTACCAAGGAGGCTGAGAATAGATCCAATGACAGCTGCAGCCTAATTGATAGGAGACTCGCCTAACAGGTTGTCAGACTGCTGCGTGGCTTCAGTCCAGGCCACGTTGCTGGAGGCGCAATGTTAGAAATACTGACAAACGTTTACTAAAAATAAATAAAAAAATATTCCAGGGCAAAGGGAAATATGGCTCCAAGTGACTACTTGCAAAATTGCGTTAGATCTCTAGGAAAGAGGAAAGTAAGCGGCAAAACGTGTGAGAGTCCCCCCAGGGCCTGCAGGACAGACACAGGCAGCCTGCCAAGGCACTCCAGGATTGTGCTGCCTGTCAGGAGCGTTGGCTCTGGGTGTGCTGAGAACAGCTCTCTGCAGAGGCAACAAAAATAACCACCAGATCAGCAAAGAGCACAATCAAGAGAGTTGACTAGCTGCAAAAGAAAATTATATTAGATGTATAGAGATGGATCTGTTTAATGATAGGAAGGAGACAGCAGGGCAAATCTTTGAGCTCTTTTCTTACTTACCAGGAAAAGGATGTATGGTTTCCTTGGCCAAGAGGGATAGGAAAAACTATGAGAGTTGAAAGTGGCTCAGGTACAGCCCTCAGCCCATCTCATGCAACACACACAGCTAGTTACATTTGGGAGTTTTTTAATGCATTCAGCTACATGCAAGGACAGAAATCTTGAAAGAATGCTTGGTCTTGAGCTCCTAAGGCAGCAAGGCATCCAAGCAAGCTGCAGAGCAGAGAGGTGAACAAGAGGAAGCTAAAGCAGAAGGAGGAGGGGGAAAGCAAGAAGCCACATGGATGAAAGCCTGTTAGGAGTGTGAAGGCTGCTCTCTTTGAAGGAGATCCAACCTTGGTAAAGCTGAGAGTATGTGGGAGGAAAACAATCTTCTGAAGGTAACTTACACCTAACATTTTAAGAGGCACCTAGGACAGGAATATTGCTGTGCATGTGTGCACAGAAGAACCGTAGGACATGAGCACACAGTCCCTCTGGATTTACCAGGACTGCTGATCAGACAAGTGAAGTGATGCCTGAAGAGAGCCCTTCCACAACAAGGGAACAGAGCTGAGAACAAACAGTACTAGCTGAGTTCTCCACCTCTACTCATTGTCTTGGGATTACTGCATTTAACACTACTCTGTTAATCTCTGGTTATTAGTGAAGATGATCAGCAAATTAACAGATTCAGAATTCATTCCCAAAAAATACTTCATTAATTTCTATAGAAAGAAACTTGGGATCAAGCACTTTCTTTACTTGGTCATAACCCTGATATTAATTTCTATCTCTGAGAATGTCCCAAAACATTGTGAAATACCCATAAACAGTGTTATGCGGAACTAACCAAGTAATTTGAAATAACAAACTCATAAACCTCCCTGTCTTCATACACTTCAAAACAAAGGCAAAATGCAGACAGGAATCGCTGCTCTCTCCTTTATGGAAATTAACATTAGGTCTTTATGATCCCTGAATTAAAACTCAGAGGGCAATGAGTTTTTCCACAGCAATATACAGAGATCTAACAGAGGGCCACCATGAAAATTAGTGAAGAAGCCATATGGCTAACAACTCTCTAGGGAACATTCAGTATATGCTCCTCAGCACTGAACAAATCCCTAGGCAGCTAAGGAGAACAAGAAAATTACTCACAAGTCAGGGCAGTCTGGATGAGTAGAGTTCACTGCAGCCAACGGTGCTGCTATGTGGCAGTGAGACACTGTCAGAAATGGGTTTCAGAGGCAGGTTTCTGCAGAAATCTGAAATCCCAGCCTCCTCATCGCAATCTCCCTCTGAAGTGCAACTGCTAGGACACAATTCTTTGCTAGGTGAGTTCAGCAACACAGTTTCCAGGATGGAAAATAGGGAATAGCGAACAAGAAACTCGGAGCATGAATCATGAAACAAAAAGTTACTAATAAATGGAGCCAAAATTCTCAAAAATTTAATCCTTGGTGGATGCCTGTGTACATACAAATACCTAGTTTATGCATGCTGATAGATCAGAAGACTTTCTGATAATTACAGGAGGAGGTCAGCCTATTTGCAAGCTTTACAAGCAAATCACCTCTGCATTATGAACATTCTGAGAGTATCAATTTAAAAAAATTAAATCACACAAAACTTTGCTACACATTCACAGCCCCAGATTTGGCTTAATCTTTTAGTCACCCCCTCTGCTGTTAACTGTAATGAAAACCCAGTCCCTCAACCATGGGGAATCCAAAGTCCTGTGGAGGGCTCACCTTCTGCTTCATAAGGACAGTACAGTCCAAGGTGCTGTGTGGGAGAGAAGACTGTAGACAGAACCACTATTTTTGTATTGTTTATGAAATAGGCTCCCTGAGGAGTATCCTTGCATCACATTACTGCAAGAATGGTATTGCAGCTTTTGCTGGAAAATAAGCATCTCAATTTTGCACATGAAGTGTTTTCCCCCCCTTATAAAAGCCTCTGACTTGGACTGGGTGAAATTTAGAAGCATGATCCCCTTATTGACTTTAATAGAAACAAGAATGAGCTCTATAATAAGCTTTTATTTAAGGCAGACAGGCACTTTTGTACTGTGTTTTTGTAACTTCACCAGACCTTAGAAAGTATTAACCTGTTTTGAATTCACAACACTACTCCTTAAATAGTGGACTCTCACCCCAGAGACTCAGGATACTGGAACACTGACCTCCCGCATCCAGGGATTTTGATCATGAGTTTGCATCCCAGAACTGCAGGTCAGGTTTAGATCTCAGCTCAGTATATGAGCACATAGTGGGAGTGAGGAGTTATTTTCTAGGGCACATGAGTCAAATGCTCCATGCTGATAGAGAAAATGGTATAGTTACTGAATGTAAAGGAGTTGCTGCTTCTTTACAGCCAGCCCACTTCAACAGAAACCTCTGTAGGAAATAATGTGGAATCACTTTCTTACTGAGCAAACTACTGAAAAATCTTGTTTATTGACAGGGAGCAAGAGATGTGAGATAGCAGAGCACAGGAATATGCAAATACAGTTTGGGGTTTTACCATAAAAACATCTTTCTGCCTTTAAATGGAGCAAACTGTAGTTAGTCCATTTCCCTAGACAGCACAATCAGAATTTTTGAAATGCCATTATTTATTCATAAATTGCATCTGTGTCATCCCAAGAAGCCCATCTAGCCACAGTGCTCAAAATTCAAAAGAGGGCTACACATGTCAGGAGGAGATCCAAAGCCCCATACACCAAACTGCCAGAGCACAAATATGCACATTTGAAGCTTCATCCCTTATTGGAGCATAAATCCTGGGCAAGACTGCAGGAGTCTTCAGCAGGGCTTCAACACTCAAAGTGACAGCCATCTTCTGTATAGTTTTTCTGAACTTTCAGGCACTCACCTGGGCTCCTGCTGTGCTGCAACCAACCAGCATTTGATTCACTTTTCACGTAAAGAAAAGTGTTCCCTACTCTGCCTTCAGTAGTATAGTTCATAATTAATTTATAACTCAAGTGATTTGAGTTTCAGTTACCATTATTCAAGGCTAACATACAGCAGGCATTGGCAGCACAGGTCAAGGCCATTTGTTGACCATTCCTGATGCTCTCCAACATGGCAACAGAAGTGCTCAAGGACATCCTCCTTGCAATTTGAGAACTGCCATCACCAACTGTGTTCCTGTAGCAGGTTCACACTTTCCTTTGGCTATGACAGCAGACCTCATCTGTGTGGGATACTACCCAGGACAAAACTGTTCAAAGAACTCCCCAGAACCACATTGCCTTACAACCCCAATGTCCCTGCCAGACACATTTCTAGCATTAAATCCAAATCCCAGCATAGATGACAAGAGCAACAAAAAAACCCAACTCCCTACTATAAACACCCTACACAGCCCCCTGTAGCCCAGGTGACGGTTGTTGGGAGGTAATAGGTGATACAATTAACTATTCACAACAGGCAATGGTTTCAGGTACTATTTGGAGATACATGGAGGAAGGGCAAAAACATTATACAGCAGAGCACTGCTGCCATATCCTACAAGAGCATTAGCAGAACATTCTACCTTTGTCCTTTAGCACTTTTAGGATCAACTCCTCTGGTTTTACTAAAGCAAACAGACCATAAAACTAAGCCCACATCAAGTCCCTACTCACTATCAAAACATTTCCAGGTACACACACTTTCTTCCACCAGAAAGGAAGAAGCCTTATACTACCAAGGGCACCCCAAGCAGCAAAGCACCCTCCCTACACACCACTGCAATGGGCTCAAAGAAGACACTGGGCAATGCTGGACCACAGCCTTTCTTCCACAGTTCTGTATGCAGTGACTAAAAGTTGTATATTGTCCATCAATGTTTTGGCACTAACTGCAGAGCTGGAGTAGAACAGCTTTTGTTTGGCTGCTGTTCACCACTCCCCAATTAGTGGTTTTCTTAATCATGTGAATAACAGTTGTCAAGGAGCATTTTTTAATCACTATCAATTCGAATAAAGACTTTGCTAATCCTCCAAGCCATGCAAAGCAGGCAGGTCACAACTGTCTCAGGGCAATCTTTTATAATTAATGCTATCAGAAAGGATGCTTTACCTGAATTGTTGCTATTGGAGCTCTTACTCTTTAAAATGGTCAGCAAGGGACTGCCTTGATCACAGGTGCTGCAACACCAGATATTACATGTTGGTTAATAAAGTTCAAGTGCCACATTAGAAGATTAAGCATATGTACTAAACATAATTTGTACATCTTTGGTCTTATAAGGCCCACCTAACAGCCCATTAATGATCAAGTTGTCACTATTATTATTTACTGAAAGAAAACACTGTGTCATGGCACAAAAGAAAATAAGACCTACTCCTTGCTCCAGTAAGTTAGAAGGATTCAGTCACTTGGCTTCAGTGAAGAACTCAAAGGGGCTAATAAACAAGTGACACTTGCCATAGACCATGCATGAAAACATTCAGTGGCAGAGGTCCCTTGGAAGGCTGTAAGGCTGTAAAAAACAGAGGTGTAACCTTCAATGCACATCAATCCTAACCAGTTAGACTTAACCTGACAGTAAGAACCAAGCACTAACAATAAAGCCTGAAACTGTGAGACAAGACAGACAAGGCCTTACCAGTCTGCCTGGTCCAGCTTCTTGGTTTTTAAACTCCACCCTTGTAAGCCTTTGTGATGGCCCAGGCTGACTGGCTTTGAGAGGAGCTCATGGCTCAGGCAGATATTAGATTGCAGGTGAAGAGTAGTAATGGCCACAACCACCTACACCCAACAGGATCACCAGCTATTGCTATTGCTTGGCTCTGTTTCATCAGGAGCAGCATAAAGGAACAGCATAGAGGGTTAGCAAAGGAAAGATAACCAAGAAATTCAGGTCCTTTCTGCATGACCTCAGCAACATTCTCTGCCCTGCATCTGTTTTTGTCCCTCATGGGGATAAACAAGGGTCAACCTGAAGGACAAAGTGCTTGTGATGACCCAGTGAGCTATCTGTCATTTTAAAGGTGTCTCACAGATGGAAACACATTGTAACATACCCATTTTAACATACTAAGTTTAATTTTGTTTCAAATGTCTATGTTTTTTACTGTCTAGCATAACAATATGATTATGGGTCATCCCTTTACCACATGGATATATTACATTCCTTCTATGCTACAGTAGTAACTTACTGTGTATAATATGGCAATTATGACAATGTTTCCCAAAAAAATTCTCAAAGAACAAAAACCTGTTAATTTTTTAAATTATTTTCTCCATGTGTGTCAATTCACTTAATCCTGTGTACAACTCAGCAAGCTTTAATCCTTCTGCATATTTCCAATTCAGTTATATCACCCTTTTAGCTACTGCATTTGCTCTTAATAGAAATTTTCCCTTGTGGTTCATTTATATTCAAGAGACTATTCAGGTCACCCAGTGCAAATATTTTTGGATCATTGGCAATGTCATTGTCCAGAATCATATTCACTCTATTTCCTCCATTCTCAGAATGAATTTACTAGGTATGGGATGCTGGAAAAAAGCTCTTGTTCTCATTTTATATTTAACTGAAGAAGCAAAAGAGAAAATAAATGAAGTCTGATTTGCATGAAATCATGCATTCTGTACCTTAGTGTTGAACAAGAACATAGACATTCTTTGAGCTCTTTCATGTCTATTTTCCATATTTAATTCATCTCCTTGTCACCTTCTGTTGAATTAAGGGAATGATACAGTAAGTTATCAATAACATCTTCCACTTCATCTGGCTTCTAACCCACCCTAACAACGCTGCCTTCCTTTGAGCTGGAGACGAAGCATGTCTTTCACTACTCACAATCCTTAACAACCAAATGCAATTTAACCTGTTGAAAAATCCACAGAAAGAGGGAAAACAGGGAAGTTCATCTTCCCTGTTGGCTTCCCAGTGGAGAGCAGCAACGCATTTATATTCTGCAGCTCCTGCTTCAGAGGACATCATGCTCCTTTGCTCCCTGCTGCACTTTGATCCCCCAGGCTGAGCAACGCCTTCTCAGCCACCTCCAAACTCTGCTGCAGAGATAGCCCCAGACAAAGCTGTCTCCTGGAGCTGCCAAGTGACAGATCAAAGCCAGAAAATTGCCCTTGTTTCCAATGCTGCCTCTGCAGTGAACACTTTGAGCTCTCCCCTCCAGGCGCTCGAGAGGCCTCTCTGGTTCCTCCAAGGAAAACCTGGAGCCTGAAATCCTGTGGGTGGGAGAGACAGCCCCAAACAGACCCCTAAAGGCCCAACAATCACATGATGTGCCAAGTTACATGAAATTAGCTCCCTTGGTTCTCTTAAAAGAGACAAAGGAAATGAAAGCCGAGCTGGAAGCGAGGCTGTGTGTACCCCCTATTCCTTATCCGGCCCCTTCTAGACATTATTTACAGCAGCACTGGAAGTGCTGGAGTCTGCCTTTTAGAGCTCACTGAAGAAGGCAGTGGGAATCTTTCCAACGACTCTGTGGCCTTGCTGAAAATTGCTGAGGTTTGGTCTGTGCTCCTTTAGGGCTGCAGTGAGAGTATGAGCAGTGGGACACAAGCTAAACTGAAACTGCTGTTGAAGGAAGGGGGTAGGGGGAAGGGACATGACACCAAACTATTCTCAAAGTTGAGAAAATAATAATTTTTAAAAAACGAAACACAAACGCCTTCCAAGCTTTTTTTTTTTTTTCAACTTTAAAGAGCAGCTGCAGCTGGAGTGATGCCCAAACTGTGCAGACTCCCTCAGCAGACACAGGCTGAACATCACAATAACTTTGGGTATTGATGGTTTTAAGACCTGGAGCTGGAAGATAGTCAGTGTTGTCTTTTCCAGCCCCTTAACCCTCAAGCCGCCGCAGAGGCCAAGGAACACCTACTGCCACAAGAGGCACATGTTTAATCCTTGCACAGCCAGCTCGGCCCTTCATCTTGCACTGACAGATAACTTGAAAATCCCACAATTCATTGTTGTGACACAGCATTAAAAATGGTCTGCAAAGGCTTTACAGCATTTTTCTAAGTGTGCCAATTTGCTGTAGCACTCCCTGTCTCTCCATTCTTTTGTAACATGCTAGATGAGATGGCTGCCATTACTGCCATGTGGCAAATTTCTGTAACCCAGCAGAATTAAAACAGCTGCATAAACATAAAATGACAGATAATCACAAATGCCTGCAATCTTCAGATAAACGCAACACACAGAATAACTGAATTTGTTTAAATAATATGATTTTGATTTTAAAATGCAACTTCTTTTCCTCTGACACTACTACTCAGATGGATAAACTTTATTCAAAGACAATCTTTTTATTGTGCGTACTTATCTGTCCATGCTTTTATTTAAAGAATACTTTGCTGTGCTTAAGTATCATGATTTCACCTCTCCTGGATTAAAAGAGGGGTTGCCTGGTACCTCTCTTACCCTGATGTGAGGGACAATCCTCAAAAACGGCCACACAGGAGGAGCAGCACTGCAAATCTCCAGCTAGCACAACCTTCAGCAGCAGACAGAATTGAGAGGCACATTAATTAAATCACTCCAAGCAAGGATAGAATGACATGATGCTGTGCTGTCACCCAAAGCCTCTTACACCCTAGTGAACCAGGTATCACTAGTACAAGTGTTGCTTGTGTGGGCTTCAGTGAAGAGTTTGATATATATTTTCCTACTGCAGTCAAACACAAATAGCATTTCCTGTATTACTTCCTCTGCTTGGAAGATGGTGTGGAAACTTCATCTGCTTTTTCTGGATATGTAGGGAGAGAAACAAGGAGGTGAGTATCTAGAGAGCTGGCAGAAGTTCAGTAGGAGGAAATAAAAGCAAGCCTAGAGAAAAGAAAGCAAAAGCAGACTGACTGCCCCAAACTTGCACAGACAGTGGTCAGTAAACTGAATCAGGTACTGTGAGAGAAGGGGAGTTAAAGCAGCTTTGTGTGGTAAACACTTGCAATGCAAGTCCCCAAAAGAAGAAAATCTTTTATGGGTGGCTTTATTTCCTGATTCCAAGGGAACTAGCAGAACTCAGCGGGACAGGGCAGCAAGGAAGCAAAGAGATTAGTAGAAACTGAACAAAGCAAAAGGACAGGGGGTGAGGGGGTGAAAGAGAAGGATACAAAAGAGGAAGGGAATATTATTTTATAGAGCAATACAGTATTTTGCTGGGTCACAGCCAGTCTGAATGTACCTGAAACTCCTATTTCCCATTGTCTCTCAGCTGGATAGATAATTGCCTGACTCTTGGAAATATATTAATCATTTTTATGTCTATGATCTCTAATGTCAGCACAAGGAGTGCTGCGAGAAAAAGCCATGTCTCACCATAGGCTACAAATACAGAACAGGGCCCCCTTCCCCTCCTGTATCTGAGATCAGTGTCTAAGAAAAGCACAGGAAACATCAGGAATTCCCAAGGATCAATGGGGTAAGATCTTCCAATAGTTTCAGGCATATATATTGTATTCCTTCCCCAAAACTTTCATACACAGCCTGATTTATTAGCCTTAGTCAGCATTCTGTCTTGTACACCTGCCAGAAAAGCACAGTAGGATAAAACATCTGGTAAATTTGCTCAAATTCTATTATGAAATATCTTCAATTCAAGTTTCAGTGAAAAGTAAACAAGTCATTGTCTCTAAGAAGTGCTTTGCTTTGCTGTCAGAAAACCCTGGTCATCAGCAGTAGGCATTAGTCCTTTTTTCAGGGCTGTCAAGGGAGAATAGGTCCCATTGTGAACCACCCTGGACCAGGCAGAAGATCGTGCTAGTTCAGTGACATTTGACTCGTTCACCAGTGTCTGCTGTGGCACTGCCATGCCATGACATTTGCTTACACTTTAAAGAGTACCTGGGGATGCTCAGAGCACATGGAACACAGCAGGCTTGTCCTCCCTGCAAGGCAGGTGCTGAGGAGCCTCCCAGCTCAGCCAGCTCTGAACTGACTCCAGATCTGGTGCGGTTTGACAATGTGCAGGTTCATGCCTTCCCAGAGCCAGCTTGGGGGTTTCTGACAGTACAGCAGGGCACCTTGCAGATGTCACCAAATGCAGACTGTGCTGATAAACAGGTACAGCCTATCCAGCTACAGGCAAGAAAAGGAGGTGCTTAACAAATGCTTCCACATTCCTCCATGCTGGCCCCACATGTATGCAAATCCATTGGTCCAAAAGTCCCACATTATCCTTCCATGTAGGTCAGAGGCACATTTTTCAGTCTCTAAATTGGATCAACACCTAGAGAGAACCTGTTCTTTGTCTCTGCAGGTGAGTTCCAGCCCTTCTCAATCACTCAGGCTGTTTGTGGAGAGAGGTGAATGTCCCCCACCAAAGGACTTTTCGGTGGTAGTTTAATTTCTGTAAAGAATCATTCCTCTCTTATGGTCAGCAACTTTAGTAAGTGGCTGTGCTGCAGGAAATAAATGTATTGGTGGATCAAACTACAGCACTGACTATATTCATCCACAGGGGATATTTTTTAATTGGTGAGGAGCCCTTATAGAGCCATCTAACTTTCCTACATACCTATGGCAATGGTATATTTGAGACAGATTCAGCTACAAAGGACCAAATCAGAAAGACAGTGAACACATTAGAGCTCATTACAGGAAACAGAACTGCATTAAGAACTAGTCCATCTGTACAGGAGCAGATACACATATTCATGGCAGGTTGTGCCCTGAATGATGCTACAGCAGCGAATATGCTTATCTGTGCAATCCACACAACACACTGTCTGCAGTCAACACATTCCTACGTGTGCTGCCATGAGCCATTTGAAACTGATTTTCCATTTATGCCAATTCCCATGTTACACCATGCCAGGATAGTGGAGCTTGGACACTGAATGAGGCAAATCCCTGCCACCCTCTTTGGCTCAGGGTAACTTCAGGACAACACAAAGTACTTGGAGTAAAACAAGATAAGACATACAGTGAAAAAACAAACCAATTAGAAGTGCCGTCAGAGCTGGAATTTCTCTGGGAATGTGTGATACAACTGGAGAAGGTTTAAAAGTGCTGCAGACAGTAATGTGTCTGCCAAAAAGAAAGCAGCTGTCAGAGCAGGGAACTTTTTTGGGTCAGGGCTAGTCATAAAGAAGATGACATTTTTCACAGCTCTCATTTAATCTGGGCAAAGAAGGCTGAGTGGAGAGAGGTGACAGAGACATGAGCAGAGCTGCAACTGTGGAAGATTAAAACATTTCAGAGTTGTGTTTAGAAACAGTCTGCAAAAGAGGCTTCTGGCAACAGAGAGACATTTTGGACCAATCCAGTAACAGGGCACCAGTAAGGGGTGCTTCTGAGAAATCCTCTTGAACCTGCCAAGATGAGGAAGTCAGTCAGTCCAGATCAGAACTGATGGGGGGAGAGCACAGTCCTCTTCTGTTGTAGGCAGGAAAGAGAATGTAAAATACCACGAAAAACAAGACTGGAAGTGGAAAGGTGCAAGGAACCCATAGCTGAAGCTGAGTGAAAAAACAACACATGAAGCTGCAGACAATGCCTATCATTTGGAGAAGAGGCACAAGAATGTGAAGGAGCTCATTTGAACAGGATCACAGCATGGATATCGCAGGAGTGCCAGAAACAGTGACTTCAGCAATGAAAGAACCACCACAGACACAAAGCAAATGGGTAAAAAACCCTCCCATTTACCAAGCTGGACCCTTCACTAATCCCCACTGTGGGAGGATGTGAATTGTATGCTTGAATAAATAACGAGGTGGGAAAGAAAGAATATGTGATAAATAGTACCATGGAGAAAAATACAGATCCCAGGGTAAAACACATGCCAAGGTCCTGGTCCAACAGAGTGAACCAAATGTGGACAGAGGAGAGCAGAGCAGCTGGGGATGCAGTGTGGGGCAGGCTAACTGCTGGGCTGGCACAGCTCTGCCGGAAACCAGGGACAAAAGCAGGGAGAAGGAGGAGGAATGAGACAGATAACAAAACCATTGCAGACTGTCTCTACGGGGAAGAGCCAGGACTGGAGGAACATTGGTCAGCCAGTACACTAAGTAGATGGAAAACTTTTTCTTCTCCAGTGAAGTGTGTAACTAAATTCACCACAATGATAACATAAGGTAGGATTAAAATAGTGTCCATTTCACATTCTGGTGAATTGTGTTTTGAATGAAGTTTTTTCCCCTACCAAAAAACCCTTCTTTTTCTATAAGAAACTAATGTAGCATCTGCTGCATCTGCCATCACACTGCACTCAAATAATGTGTCCTGATCATCACATTTGGAGGAGGCAGACAGTAGCTCCCTGCAAGTCTGCAACAGAGACAGAGAGCACTTTCAAAACATTAAAATTACACAAAGGATTATTGCCTTGTTCAAGATAGTATAATTCCTCTCTGCCAAGCAGTGCTAAGAGAGCAGATCGAGCCTGTCACCTACTTGCCCATTCTGATATGGCAAGGGACAGCTGCAGTCACACTGCCCCGGGCACTCTGCAGGAGCCTCCCTCTCTCTGTACCTCTTCCTCGCCTTTCTGCCCCCACCAGGAAGTAAAGGCCATGAAGAAAACAAGAAGAAAGTACAATCTGTAAGAAGCCTCCCTGCCAGGACCACCAGAATTCACCCTAATCCAATGGATCAGCAGAAATCCAACTTATTCCAGGCTCAGAGACTCTGGGAAAGAGCAGCAGGGGTAAGGATATGGACATAGAGTGGGTAGTTAATAATTGTGAGTGGTTTGTGAACAGTTGTGTGGGACAGTTTTTTTTCTGTGAGTCCCATCAATGTGGGAGCCACCTCCACACTCCAGTTGTAACACTGGGCTCTTGCAACAGAGCATTGTTTTCATTACTTTCCCTATAATTACAGCTTATTCTAATCAATAAAGTTAATTATGAATGATCAAGAAAATACAGCAGAGAAAAGAGGAGAAAACTGGCTTGTGCTCTTAGTGGGCTCTGATCATCATGGGCAAATTGTTTAGGAGACCAGTCCCAGCCATCAGAAAGCAACCCCTCAGCCACTCAGCCATCCCTCTCCACCCTCCAGCTCCCTTTGCCATCAGCTTGGGCAAAGCCTCTGGTGTTGGGCTGCATGGGTAGTCACAAGGTAAATGGGAGGCAGGATAAAGAATGGAAGGGATGGACAAGCTCCATATTTAATCTCTTCTGTTCCTTGTAAAGCTGCCATTGCCTTTCTCTTCATCATTTCCCCCTTTTCTCCATGGCTTAGAAACAGCAAGGTCTAAACAACTTGGGGAAAAAAAATATTATGCTTTAGGGATACAATCAATATAGATTAATGGAATTTTTTTATGCCCTAGGGAAGCACAGGCTCTACACTTCCTTCTGTCTTTTCTTACAGCCCCCAGGCCTTTTGTCCTCTGGCAAAGGCTCCCCATTGAAGTATATGGCATTTTCTGGGCACTATATCTTCAGTATATTCTTTTCAGCAGAGTAATTTTTTGATAGTCACTTGCATAATCAGCAGTCAGTGTTAGAATGCAGCATTGTACATTGACACCCCTAAGCCACAGGAAGCACCAGAAGATGAAGAGGGAAGCCTGCAGTTCTTACTGGCCTAATTTTCTTTCCTAGAGAACTGGCTCTTTATTTCCTACATACAACTACCCCACACAGTTAAGGCCAGCCCTAGTTATCTATGTCCAGCTCTCGTTCCCACCCCAATATCATACAACTGCACCATGGGGGCTGCTTAAGCCAGTAAGGGAATAACTTGAGCATGTAAAATTGTCTCAAAATGAGTTGTTTGCACAACAGCACTCTGTATTCCAAGCCTGAACATCTCTTTAGATGTGCAGTACTTTAAAAGGCCTGTAGAAATTTTTATTTTGTAGGTCTAAGTTGATTTGTTAAATGTTACCACAGGGCTAGTAAAGAATCTTGCTGATTTAGGTCCTATCCTTTCAATACCAGGATGCGTTCTGTAAATAATTGATCATGACAGAAGAAATTAAGGAAAGAAAAATAGAGCCAAGTCTGAAGGAAGGAAAGACTTATTTTATCACAGTTGAAACCATTTACTTTTGTTACATGTACTTATATTATTTCTTAAGTACTCAGCTCTTTTAATGTTAATTCAAGCTTGCTGTTTCTTGCTGACAGCCAGCCATATATGAGCCCCTGTTCTTTATAAACATCACACACCGTGCAAGATGATTATGTGCTTGCAGACAATGGGTCATTTCCTCTCCTGAAAGACTAAGTTATATCAGCCTGTACCATTGGCTTTCTGCCTCCTCTCCTCTCCTGCTCTGAATTTGCAGCATCAGAGGCTGAGATGTAAAAGATTTTTCAGTGAGGAGTGCATCTTACTGGAGGCTTCTTCTGCTTCCCTGTATTTTCAGGCTATTGTTTCATCCAGTCCTCTTCCAAGAGTACAGCTGTTTAGCCAAAAGTTAAACTGAAAACCAGGAGAGGTGATGATGTCACCATGTAATGTCTTTCAGTGGGCTTGTGAAAATACCATCATCCTTCTTTAATCTTCCCTAAGCAGAACTTTCAAAGTCCTCAAAACCTGCTCAGGTAGCTGCATTGTTGGAAAGTCTGCTTGTGCCCCACTGTGGCAGTGTTGAAGGGAATACAGTCACAAAAAGAAGGCATACTGGCATTTTTAACTCAGAGATTTCTGGTTCTGCAATTGAGCTCTGCAAACACATACAGGCCTGATCAGGAGAGACACAAAAAGTTCAGGCAAGACACTGCACACATACCAAGCAGAAGCTGACCCAGAAATCACAGTGATGGGGCTAAGGTTGCAACAGAGTGAAACAAGGCCAAGTGGAAGATCTGTCTTACCATAATCAATAGGTGCACTCAAGAAGAGCATCTCAGGAAAGAGAAGGAGAGCTAGCAGGTTTTTTGGGGGGAAATTAAAAATTCTACAAGCAAACTGTGGGTTACCCATGAAGGAATCTTGGGCAGAAACCCAGATGATTACATTGCTCCTGTTTCATAGAGAAGCCAACCTCTAGGAACAAGGGCTACCATTTGCCCCTAAAAGCAAGTGCTGTAGTTCAGCTTTAAACATGATCATGGTTTCACTGAGGACAAGCACCACCAAGGGTCTACTGCTTTCTGAAACCCTGCCAGTCCTTCCAAAGTTGTTCCTTTTAGATACCAATGCACACACAGCCTTCACTATTTCCCTTCTCTTAGGTTCTATTCCTGGCCTTGGAAAAGCCAAAAACGGAGCATTGTGTGATTCAGCAGATTTTGAAGAATAAAGGCCATCCAGTAAAGTAAAATGCAGGAAAAATAGACACAAAAAGAAAAATAAATGTATGTGTAACTAGAAGATATGAAAAGTGTTTGACACAAGGGACACAATATCGACAAGTGAGCAAGTGCTGGAATAAAACTGAAAGAATAAAATCCAGCTAGGAATGGCTGAAAGGAAAAGTAGAAAATATTTTCAAGGAATAAAGACAAATAAGAATTTTTCAAGTATATAAGAAGCAAAATGTCAGCAGGGCTCTAAGAGAGTGCTAGGGTTATTTAGTAAGAGATGAAAAAGATTGCAGAAAAATGAAATCTTTACCAAGTGTTCATAAGAAAGGATGTAGGACTGAAGTAGGAGAGAGAATTACTTTCTCCATGAGAGGGAGAAAATGCTCAAAGAACTCCAGGTCACAAATAGAAGGAATAAATAAATTACACCTCTGCATAGTATAGACAGTCCCCCTGCCAATCACAGATGAGGCAAGAAGGTCTCCTAAGAGTGAATTTTAAATATCTTCTGTGAGAACCAAGAACAGAAGAAATATGGATTCCTATTATATTCATCCATTGCACTCATTTGTCCAACATGAAACAGAAATCTGTACAACTTTCCAATCTTCCAATCTTAGGTACTTTGAGAGCAGAGATCATCCTCAAGAAACTACAGTTATTCTATTTTAGTCCCTCTGATGCTCCAAGGGTCAGACAGGGAAAGATTGGTTCTGCGGGTGCATACAACAGCTCATATCTGGCCCTGCTTCACACCCCAAAGCTGCTGGGGGAACAACAACCCTCTGAATCCCTCCTCTGTGTTCATAACTCAACTCGGGAAGGGATTTCTGGATGCTGCAAGGTGGACCAAGCTCACCTATGAGTCCAGTCAGTGGTTTGCACTAGAAGCATTCACTGGATGAATAATGAGCAGAGTTAAGTTACAGACAGAAAACCATAAGTACAAAGTGAAAACAGAGTAGCATCTCTGAGATGGGAAAGGCTTCAGGAAAAAAAGTTGCTGGGACTTCATAATCCACCTCTATCCACTGTCCTGATTCCTTTAAAGAAAAAAAAAAAGTTGTTTGGGGGTTTTAAATATTTTTTTATTTATTTAAGGACATGATATTGCAAGGCACATGAGCACATGGCAAGAGAAGGACCTCCTCATGTGGCCTCTTCTTGAGAGTTATAAAGTGCCATGGCTGATGCTCTTTGGACAAACCTTATCTGGATGTGTGTCCCAAAGGATAAACACTACGAAATGGCTGTCACCAGTGTGCACTCTTTGACCCATCTAGCCTTTAACTTGAATTCAATTTCATACCTTATATTTAGCTTTTGGAAACTAAGTGTATAGGCATAGGGTTGCTGTATTAGAGCATCTTGGGGAACACTAAAGAAGTAATAAATATTTTCAGATGTTGATCCTTTCTCCTTTAAGTGTTTTTGCTCAAACTTGGCTTTTCTCTCTGCCATTTCTCTATGCTTTCTGTTAGAACACAAGGTGACCTTTCCATGCTTAATTATCTGAACAAAATACACAGAACAATAATGCCAAAAATGCCTCTTGTGAATTCTACTACATTTGCAGATCTTTGAAATAATCTAACCTAATCTTTTCTTTTTCAGGTTAGGGTGAATGTAGTGGGAAATAATCAAAGGAGTAAACAAGAGAAGGGAGGATGGACAAACACATGTTGACAAATACAGGCCAAGCAATAGAGTCTGTGTGTGCATGCACAGAAAACTGCTTCCCTGCAGAGTTTGACTCTATTCTGAAACAGACACTTGATAGTGCTTTGTCTTTATATAGAAATGTTCATGCAAGCATCTCAAGGCGTCTTTCAAACAGTCACATGCAGCACAGTGTGGCAATCAGAAACTACCAAGAATAATCATTTTACAGAAGAGTGAATTGATTTATATGGTCTGGATGATTTAGCCTCCTTGATCACGAAAAAAAAAAAGTCGGTGAAGAAGCTGGAAGTACAACATGGAAATCACTACTCACGAGGCTCTAATTCCCATCTTTGCTCTGTGCTCTTCAGCCTTGCAGACCTACAACACTGCACAGTGTGAATTCCCCACTGTGCACTTGGGGAGGATGCACTTCCTTCATAGGAGCACACCTCCACCTGAACACTGCTTGGAGCATACAGTGAAGTCCTATTGCTAGCAGGAACTGAAGCCCCACACGCTTACCTTGCTGCCTGTAATTTGTGGCACATTCAGCTGATCTCTGGTACTTGAACTTCTCACCTGCTGTTCATGTGATGAGGTGATTTCACATGACTGGCAGCACAGCTCTGTTGGCACAGGTGAAAATGGGGCTTCAAATCCACTTGCAGGAAAAAGTGAAATTGCAGGTACCCTGAATTCCAGTTGGGCACAACCATGCCACACTGGAATAGGAGAAACAGGAGCTATTACCATGTGTTATCCATGGATTATTTCCAGAGCTCCCCCAAGATCAGACTCTGAGGGAGGTGTGTGCCTTGGGGCTCTCAGCTACATGAGGTGCTGGGTATCAGCTCAATGTATCATGCAGATGTCCAGGTAGAGGCCTTAGGAAACTCTTCAGTAGGTTGGAAGCACAGTAAAGCTCAGGCATACTTTGGAGGAGCTGAAGCATGACATAAAAATGTTAAAACCTATGTGAAGAGCACTTAAGTAGTTCAGCCAATTAGACTACTTGATTGGCTGACATTCCAAACACTATCATTATGCACATGGGGTGCCTCATGCATGAATGAGCTGAGCATGGCATTTGAAGGCTTTGCTTTTCGTCAGTGCTTGTATGTTTCTTTGTGGAATAAGTAAGTTCATATTAATTTTCCTAATTTTTTTTTTATAAATGCTCAGAGCATCTAGTAAATTAAATTACTATTTATTTAGTTACTGCTTGGTTATTTAAGAACTTTTTACAAACATATGTAGTGACCTGAACTTGAATTGCAGAATTCCTCATTTGCAGTTCAGCTATCAAGACAGAATAGCTCAGCTTCTCTTCACAGTCCTCTAGCCTTGCACCCAAGTGGACACAGAAGCAATTGAGATTATTCCAATGGAGACACCCCCAGGGTGTCATATGCATTTAAAGAGAAGAATTGAGAAATAAGAGGAACATTTAATACAGGAGAAAAATAATCCCTTTCCTCCACAAATGACACAGTTCAGTCTTCAGCTCCTTTTTGTACAAGCAGCCCTAGAAGCTCTTGTAAACCTGCCCTCTTTCCTGCATGCTAGAATTAAGATGCTGTTAATTACACACATAATTTCTCTTGTCTTTCACTTAGAATACTGCTAAGCATTCATACAAAATCCTTCACTAAAGTCACTCATGACACATTCAGAGGTTGGCATTCACCATCTCTTTCCTGGATGACAAGAGGCATGGAAAGGACAGACCTAGATTAGGAATTACTCTTTGAGTTTTGATGCTGAATTCAAAATAAGTAAGGTTGTCTTCTCATTTTTAAGGCGAGCAAAGGTGTCTGGATTTACACAAACCTTAGCTATCTCACAGGGAAAAATAATTTACCTTGAGGTAAATCTCCAGGAGAGTTTTTAGGTACATTTCTGCCCACACAGGCGTACACAGACCTCTATTTCTGCTCTGCAGTGTCTGGGTAGGAGCCTGACACAGTTTGGACACTAGGTCACAGCAGTTTGATCTAGCGTGCCTCACCCTACCACAGCACTAGTTCTGTGAAATCCTGAGTGATGCCCCAGCTAATGGCTTAGCAGCCCATATGAACTCTTGCTTTCCTCTCTGATTGGAATAACAGTCTGGAAATAATTAATTATTTTAGGAGAACATAGTCATACCCATTGACATATTCACTGGAGTGATGCAGGTCCTAAAGGTGATGATAAATCTCTTCAATTAACCAACTTTATATCATCTACAGAGGTTTAAGAATAATTAGTCTGATTCCCCTTTAAGTTGCTACATTTCTAAGCTGATAAAAAAAACTGGCGTCAGTGCCACTACAATCCTAGAGCTGGAATAAGGCTGAACTGTACTCTGCAATAAATCTGGAATAATACAGCATTTTTGGAGGACTGGTAAGGAAAAGTATCCAGTCAGTGGGGCCAGGATTTAAGTGGTCCTTATTTGGGTCTCATGCTCTTTGAAGGGTCAGAATCTCACAGAACTCCCAAGGACATCCAGAAACCACTCCCTGCCCTCTTGCATGGCAGGATCAGTGCACCTCTGACTCTCTCAACAGATGTTTGTCTAATCTGTTCAACAGTGCTCTAAGCGAGCCAAGGACTTGGTCCTTGACTTTATCTCAATCCCCAAGATAAGTGAGAAATCAGGCATGTTTTCTGTATATGTCAGAGAAATTAAAAATGCAATGGATTTTCATATCAGACTGTTGAGGACTAATTACAACAGTGTTTTCCAGCGTACCAGTGATTGTAGGCTAATTTTCTGTTATGAAACAGAAACCAGGGTTAATGAGGCTAATTGTGTCTACCAGTATTTCGAACAAAAAGGAAGCCAACTCAATTTTGAAGCAAGTTCTCTGTTAGGAGCAAATTGAGGAAAATTGCTACAGTTGTACCAGCACTTCCTAAAATTGCTTAGTACCATACTTGGGAAACCAACACTAGAACACAAGCTAGTGGAACAGAAAATGAAGCTTATTAGACAGTAATATTGAGTTTCAAATGCATGGCTGTGTTGATGCTGATGAAAGCATGCATGATGGTTGAGCTGTTGAAAGCAATGCAACAGGGAGTCAATAACAGAGTGAGTGACCCTCTTTCCAGCTCTACTGAGGTAGAACAAAGAGAAATCAAGGTATGTAGTAACATATGTCAGAAAAAACAAAATCGTCAGGTTCTATGCCTCATCTGTGACCAATTAAATAATTACACAAGCTGGACTGGCAAAAAATGAATGCATTGTCCTGCAAAGCAATTTTCACCAGCAGAAGTCCTTTTAAAAATAATCAGATTAGCCTCTCTTGCTATGAGCTAATAATTGTATTAACTACTCAGAAGAACTGACTAACTTCAGTGACAAAAGACATAAACAATATATACAGCACAGCACAAGCAGGTACTGCTGGGGAAATCTCATCAAATGCACCTCAGCATTAGTGCCCCTGCTATTCCCTTCTCAGTCACTGCTGAATCCCCAGCCAGGCCAACTAGCAATGCTTTGAGTTTGTGATGTAACCAACTGGAACTAAAATGCAGCCACATTCATTTGCACTCCAAACTGCTGGCCAAATCAACCCAGTGTGTGCTAGAAAGAGTATGAAGGCTTTCAGCTACAAAACATACAATGCACAATGTCTGCAATTTGACCTCACTGCAAAATTCAGGCTGTGCTGCTCCTCTGTGTGCTGAAGGCAGAAGCATCCTGGGATTTACAGGAGAGCCTTACTCTGCAGCAGCAGAGCTTATGTGGGAGAGATCTAAAGAAAATCCATATCTATACATACAGCTGTGCAAAAAGAAGCTCCTTAGGATGACAGTGCATAATAAAAAATTATAGCATACCAGACAGCAAGGACAAAAAACAGGAAAACAGGCAAGTGGAAGAGATCCTGTGGGGGAAAACATGATGCTAAGGAAGGAAAAGAATTAATGTTACAATACATCAACATAAGAGAATGAAAAACATATGGAAGAAAGCAAGAATCTTAAAGATTAAGCACAAATAAGAAGACACAGTAGTTACAAAAAGAAACAAAACCAGGCACAACATTAATGTCAGTAAAGGTCACCAGATCCTTGACCTACATTTCCCATCCAAAAATCAGTTCTGGGGAAAGGTGGCAAGAAGAAGCAAAGAAAGTCTTGAGACAGGAGAGGGGAACGCCTGGCTGAGATCTCCACTTTTACAGTGCGAAGCCCATTTGATGTCTTTCATTTTAAAGTTACAGCCTGAGGCTACCCAGCTCCAGTGGCTTCCTGATCTGGGGCCTTTTCCAGTCTGCAATGTGTTCCTTGGAATTGAAGCTTCCCTTTAGAAAAACGATGTCTGCAGCCCTCCTGGTTTGCCAAGACATAGCCTTTGCTATGTAAATCAGCGCTCTGCTGTCTTGTTGAATCTGCAGCCTGAGGTATGAACATCTCCCATTCATCTTAGTGGGATGTTAACCTCAAAGCTTCATTGTGACTCTCCAAATGTTAATACTGTATGAAACAAGTTGTTTAATATACGAATGCTGGGTTTAAGTCATTCACAATTGTACAGCATTTGTATAGGAGAACTGGATTTTACTTTGATTTTGCATCTGAAAAATAGAACAAAACAAATTCCTGAATTTCCAGTCATTGGTCATTCAGCAAATCAGCTTTATTTTGGTTTAGAGATACAGGGAGGAGCTTAGGCTGAATGACTGCTGTTTTTCCTATTTATCATGTCCAGGTCATGAGTGATTTTTCTGCTTGCTTCCAAACTTCAATTCCCTCTCTTAAAGCTGGTGTCCATACCACTTGGGTTTACAAACCTTTCAATTCACTTTTCTGCACCAGCTTCTACACTCTATTCATGCTTTTGGCTCTTCAGAAGACCTCAGCAAGGACATGGAAAGACCAGCAACTCAATGATGAGGCACCATGGGACCATCAGGAGGTATCAGGTGCCCTTTGCTCTCACTGTGCAGTTGCATGGGCAGACAGATCCAGCACTGAGCAAGGCAAATGCTCCATCTCACAATACCCACACGGGGTGAGAACCAGGTTTCTAGAAATGGCTGGCAGCTACAAATGCTGTGTGTTCAGGTCTCAAGAGGAATCGCTTCAAATTTTGAAAATTACCAATACCCACCCTAAAAAACCTATGAAGACCTTGCAGTTAAGCAGCCAACACCTCTGATCTCCAAGTTCCCCATTAGCTCTGGGAAACTGTAGGTAAGAGCCTTAACCAGAACCCACAGTCAAGCCCCCAAACTTTGGCCTTGAATAAAGACTTCAGTACTGGACTTACTACCAGAAGTGAATGCGCATCCATCAAAAAGATAGATCAAAAGACAAATGAAACTGCCTGCTCAGATAAAGGTCTTTTCAAGAAGTTACAAACAGGAGGGGAGGGCCATGCAAGAGGATGTAAAGAAATGTCTGTTGAAAGATAAAATAAGAAAGATACTGTGATGAAAAAAGTGAACAATGAAACAGAATCCAGTACAGAGAGATCAAGCGAAAGAAAACCAAATTACTATTTACAGTAAAGATCACTCATCTAACATGTATAATTAGAAATTCACACACAAAGATAAAAGTGACCAGTGAATGCTGTTGTAATCAAAAAATAATACAGCATTGTATATATTTAAAAAAAAACCTAACACTCTCCAAAAATAGGAATAATGGGTCTCATTAATAGAGTCTTCATCCGAACTGAACAAGTTCCCTTTATTCATACTGCAATTTTCCCTAGCCTGCCAAAAGAAGCCCTCCTGATAAGTCGTCACAGTGCAGCCCCCTGCCCCACACATCTGTGCCTCGATGAAGTTCAGTTGCAGAGAGGACAATGATACCCAAAGAAACCCATTCACATTTCAAAGACTTTCATTTTCACATGAGTTTGTGTTGCTTGAGCTATATCTGAAAGTACAGCACAGCACTTGTATTTTTCTCTTTGTGCCAAACAATGGCTCACAACACTTCAGCACTCTACTCAGTGCACGCAAGTATCTTTGGCTGAAACACAAATGTTCAGTGAATATGTGGGACAACATGCTACAGTGGAAAACACTGAAGGGCAAGGAGTACTGAGAGAAGGTAATAATTTATCAGGACAATTTTGGAAGGCTTAAAATATCCGCTTGGGAAAGTGTCTGTTTTTTCTTTAAAAAAGAAAACAAAACAGAATAAAAATTAAAATCAACCAACCAAAACCACAAGCAAAAACCCAAAAGAAAACAAAAATGCACACACAAAAAATCACCACATAGAACCCAAAAGAAAGAACAAAAAAACCCCCAAACATCTTCTAGCAATGGAAGCAAGTGCTTTTTTCTTGGTTTCTTGGAATTTTAATGGTAGTCAGTCATTACTGGCATGCCAGTATCCCAAGCAGACACAAGTCAGAGACAGCTGCTGTTTGGAACTTGTAATTGAGTAGAGAATCAGACTTCCATGCAGGTGACAAGCAAGAGGGTCTGTAACTAGACAGAGTCCCATGAGACTCACCAAAAATTCAGCCATGAAAGTGAGCAAATCTGCAAAAGGGGGCATATGATCAGGTTGCAGCTGTATTATCATAACACTAGAAAATTGCAACAGACTATGTTATTTACTATTCTTTCCAAACCTGATAATATGCTAACAGTACCTTGTACTTAACAAGGTACTCCCAAGGGCATCCATGACTGCTGACATTGCACCATTCAATCTCTGCCTAGTGAAATTATGTTGGAAAGGCCATAACCTACTGAGCTGGGCTGCTCCTGGTCTCCCCGGGCTGTACGTCTACCAGAAACAGTGTGATCTGGAAAGCTGTCACTGAGCAGCTGCCAACTCTTCCTGTTGTGTTACAAAGGACAATAAATATTGTTACATGGCCCTAGATTTATCCTCATCATGTCTCTTAGGTGCCATTTTATGCCACATGGAAAAACACTTGTTGAGAAAAAGGATGGAAAAAGAAAATGAGATAAATTACTTCATCTATGGATTTGAATTTTACTTTCTTTACTCTCTCTGCAGGGTTTGTGTGTTTGGGTGTTTTTTTAACCTAAGCAGCCAAGTGTTCTACAGATTCATCTGTGGGGCAAAGAGAGATCATACTGGTCAGCACCTCTGAAAAGCTAAGTTAACAAGATAGATGGTGTCCTACAGGTTTAATATTTTAGGTTTCTTGGCAAAGAAAAGAAATGTCAATAAATCTCTTCATTGTTGTCATCTATATCTTTATCTTTTTCTTAAGTCAGCAGTACTTTTAATCTAAACCTTTTTTCTATTCTCCCAAAGTGCTAAGTAGTAGTTACATAACTAGTGCAAATCAGAGGCAAACATAAGACAGGGAAAGAAGTCTAAAACTTTCAGAATATTATATTTTTATATTATTTGTCTAATTAAATATATATTATACCCCAGGCACTCTCATTATTATTCACCAGCAGCCAGCCCAGCAAATATTCACTGAATTCACACCTTTAAAAAAAGAGAGAGAAAGAGAGGAGCGACACAGACACATAGAATACATCAGTAGGTCAGGAAAACAGCTATCTAATCTTGAGTCAAACTCTTTTTACAGGAAACAAAAAAGGGATTTCTTACTTTCCGAAACAGTTTACAACATACTGGAAATTATCAGAAACCTTCCTGCACAATAAGCCTTTATAAACATTTTCTTCACCTCTGAAAGTGTGCAAGAAACCTATGGTAGAGAAATGGTAAGGATGGAGAATGATAAACAATATATGAAGAAGGGCATGGCAGTTTTATGTGCTCTCCTAATGAAAACATCCTAGAGAATTGAGTAGCAAACACCTGAAATTGCATTTATGCTCCAGGAAATATCACAAAGTCCAGATAGCAACATCTGAAGATAATGGAACTTTCTTACTGAAGTCAACAATACTTTTACCACTGACATCACCAGGAAGACTGGGGCCAATAAATTACCATGGATGCTTCAGAGGGAAGCACTCCTAGCACTTCGCTGCAGTGGTCTGGATGAGCACTCTAAAAGAGGACCTTGTTTTTCCAAATAACCTGGCCTAAAAGGTCCAAAAGAGTAAGACAGGTAAAGTACTATCTTAGTCATTAAAATACTTATCTTCAAAGGACAAAAATAAGATTCACCTTATGTTCTTCAGAATAGGGAAAAACCATACATTTTAACAGAAAAATATCTAAATCACATTCACTGGTTAAAGTCTTTAGCCATCCTGCTGAAACATCTCTCAATGTTGTTCTGAATTTACGTGTACAACGTGACTTTAAATTAGCATATGATCACTCACCAAAGATGTCAAGTGTATTATCAAGATAAGCCAAGTATGAAATACAATGGAGGGAAAAGTATTTCAAAGGAGACACAAACTGACCTAGTTTCACAGCCCGTTGTTCCAAATTATCAGAATTTCACTAACGATTGCATTTGTTTCATCTTGTCAGAATGACTTGCAGCTTATGAAGTGCATTGATCTACTGGTGAGAATTAATTGTAGAACCCAGTGACTTCTGTCAAAGTAATATACTTAGTTAAAACCTTTCTGTTGTATATCTTTGTTGGTGTCTCCAAAATTAAAATTCAAAGTTAGCAAAAGCAGAACTCCCTAGGAATCTCAAAGCATCAATTGAACGTAATAATTCTTTCTCATTTAGTATTCGACTCTAAACCCAAGGTCAGTTAAAAAAATATATTCATGAATAAAAGCATAATTAGTGGTGTAATTTGCAGTGCAAATGAAAGAAAATCATTACTGCCTAATTAATAGTACATATGTCAAGAAATCAGTAAGAAAAATACTTAGAAATAAAATAATAATATTTTTAAATTCTAGAAGCTTTTTATCTTCTGCTGTGAACAGAAACCCCAAGCCCTGTTTGTTGCCTAATTTCTTTTATAAATCATTCACTCCAAATTGTGGACATTTTCCATAGCAGACATTTAAATCTCAAGAAGGATTAGTGCACTAAAGAGGAGCTTCATTAATCATTCTCTATTCCTTGAAGCCAATTTTTAACTATGGCTTCTTGATAGAGAAAACATTTTTTTAACTTCCAAGTTTTGCATATGAGCTTTCAATAAAAACTCCTCTAGGATGTCTGAGACACTTCTAGAGATTTTTCTTTTTAAAAAATTACTACCTTTTAACAGAGCTCTTACAAATGGAGATATTCCATGAGCATGAAGCTCTGGATAAGGGCAAAACTGTACTCAGCTCTCAACAAACCACACAGGTATTGAGGGGATCAACTTCCCAAATTAAGGCAATTCCAAATACTGGCTTTTTCAAAACAAAGCTATCAATAAATACTGCTTTAAAATTATGACACAAAAGGGATCACAGGATGTGGCCCTACAGGCTCTCAGGTATAGAACTATGGTCTGCCAATAATTTTGTAGCAAAGGTAGTGTAGACTCGTAGTAAAACAACTTTTGTCAATTTACAGGACCTAACAAAAAAGTGAGAAAATTTTAAAAAAAAACTTTTTACATAAAGAAATATAGTTATGCAGCTGATTTAAGAACTTTTGGAAAATAGTATTTTCAGCAATTGTTTTAAGTATCAGAGAAGTTGCTTATATATAGTGACATATGAATTTAAAATTAAGATTTCCCAAACACAAAGTTCAAGATTAAGATGATCTAATAAAAGCCACAACTTAGACAAAGATATCACAATTATTAAATTACAATAGAATTGTGTCAGCAAACAGGTGTTATTAAAGATAATTTATCCCCATCAGTTTACAAATCAGTAAAGGCTTGTTTTCTCATGTTCTAGGGACTCCACCAACACTGAGCACCACAGTGACCTCAAACTATTCCATATCCCCTGTAGGTAAATGTTTGGGTTTGGTTATTTTTAGGTTCTCCAGTCAACAACATCAAAAGCTTATAGGCAGAGTAAAGAGAACAGAGACAACAGAAAGCACAGTATAACAGCTCTGTAAGAAATGAAAGCCTGTTAAAAACCACCCACCCAACCTCACCGTAACAGACATGGCACAAAGCAAGGGGAGAGCACAGGCTGAGGGACAGCACATTGCAAACTGCTCTGAAGAGGCAATATTCCCTGGGTGAAACCACATTAAAGCCTTGTCTAGAGATACTGAACTCTTCAGAGGACAGACACAGCATTAGGAATAATTAACTGCATTAACATTCACTACACTGCCAAGCATTGTTCATCCCCTAGTAGAATGAACTTTGGGTTTTGCCTCGATTAGCCGCCACAATCAAGGAAAACATGTCTGAAATTTGCAGACAATTTTCATGCTTGAGGAGAGAGCACTGTCTTATTCTGCAGCACAAGTGCTGTATTATCCTTCACTTCTACAGAAGAAGATGTCAGTATGAGACACACTATATGTGACAATTTAAATGCATGCCCTAGGGCTTAAATCAGCACAGTGCCAAAGTCTAGAGATACTCGCAATCACAGACAGACTGACCTCAACTGCAAGCTGCAGAAAATAGACGACATTTCCCAAATTCTGAGCTGGACAAGGCCTCTTTATAAAAGGTCCTGGGAAGAAGCTCATTTCTCTTTTTAGATTGCATTGTCTGTCAACAACTATTCTCAAGCTTGAAAGTAAACAGAAAATTTCCTTGCCTAATTCCATTGGCTTTCTTTTAATAAAAATTATGTTTATCAATTTTTAAATTGTCTCCATTCAAACAAGGTATTATACTTGATAATGTACATTATGGTTTCTGAGTTGAGCAAGCACAAGAAGGGAATTCAAGCTTCTCCAAGAGACTCTGAGGAGTAGAGATGGATAGACATGTGTATTTTTCCACAAAAATTTGAACTACAATTACAGCATTGGAGTGGAGTGGGATGGAGCTCTCTGAGAAGCAGCAGCTCACCCCAGGGACTGATATTCATCCCTGCTGCAGTACAGACTCATTTTTCGTGCTGGCTGTTTGCTTGGACTGCAGACTGCTTCTCTACCAGCATTGCTATTGCAGTTAGGTATGCAGTCTGGAGAGCAGCATCATGTCTCCCAACACAGAAACAGCACTATACTGATAGAAAAAATGGCCTTAAAGTGTCATCACAGCTTATTCTCCTCACATGAGCTCCTTAAGTGTGGGATCACTACACAAACACACAGTGTTATTAAGGGGTTACAAGCCTCTTCACACACTTACAGCTATGTAGTTACTGCAATATGCTCCAGCTATTCTTGCTGAAGAACCAGGTGGTGTCTTTCCAAAGCAAAGCCTTCCTAATTCAGTCAGCCATCCATCTCACACTCTCACATGGCTGTAATCAAATACTGCTCATTTTGCTTTGCATTTAAAAGGAGCTCGGATAAACACTTCACTGTGTTCTCCTCACGTTTGCACTTGCCTGGACTTCAAAGAGCAGATCCATACTCACCCATGTTATTCTGTCAGAGGCATTACATCACTTCCAATGTGCCAGCAAATGTGTTGATATCTGAATTCCCTGGGTATTCCCATTGCGAGTTCTCCCTTTGCTGCCATTTAACAATGCAGTTCCAGTGCCTGTTAAGGAACGTGGTCTGGGGCGAGCAGAAGAAAACTTCTCATCATTAATCTGCTATTGTCAGCTCTTCACGTATGAAATGGGCACAACACAGGGAACTACTATGGAGAAGAGCTGTTTGCCTTAGTAACAACAAGCAGCTCTGGATAAAAAAAACACATAAACATGCAAAAATTAGTGCAAATGTTCCAACACAGATGAAATCCATTTTGAACTAACCATCAACCAGGGACCAGGGGGGCTTGTAGATCAGAACTCATGGAGCAGCATTATTGGCAGCATTCTGCTTTTGCAAACCCCCAAAGCTGCTTCTCACACGTGCCCATCTCACCAAGCATTGCAGAGATTGGCATGAAATTCTGCATTCTGCAGGGTCCTCCCAAAAAACTTCCACAATGGACCACACTGTCTGTGGCTGTACAGCTATGTGAACTGTTGGGGGCTGTGTCCTACACAGCACAGTGATGTTATGAAGCCAAAGTGCTCAGCACCTTCCAGAAAAGAGGCATTACTATTCCATCATTTCATGACAGTGCCGACAGACCTGGCCAGATCCATGGGCAGACACACCAGCTCCTCCAAGACAAACGGGCTGCCTGCACTGCATTCCTCCTGTTCTCACCAGCCTCTGTCTATCATCTGCTTTCCATTTCAGCCCTCTACCTCCCATTCTTTTAATGTATCTGGAGGGTTGAAAAGTATCTGCTGGCTTCCTGGTCTCTGCTGCTGGAAGCAGAGTCATTTTTGTTACTTGTTCCAAGGAGCAGGCCAGAAGCCGACAGCCAGGGAGAGCATCGAGCCAAGAGGTGGAGTTTTAAGGGGTTCACGGGTTGTTTTTTAACTTCTTGTAATCTCTGCCTCCTGCCTTGAGATTTTCCAAGCATATCCAGAGCCACTAAGCCTGGCTATGACATGCACTCATAGTTAGGCCACACAGTCACCATCACAGGCTGCTGTGAATCACTGAGCTGGGAATGACTCCCTCCTTCCTGCACTCACTGCTGTCCTGATTCTGTTAAAAATTTAATATATTTTAATTAAAATAATGCTAATTCCTACATGATGCTCTCAATTTAGCCTAAGAATCATTTACTTAGATTTATTCCACTTGTGCCTAACCGATTAAACCAAAACAAGCCATTTTTGTGCTAAAATCAGTGCTTAGATTTAACTAACCCAGAGCTGGTTTGTCCTTCCAAATGTGTGGAATAACAAGGAGTATATGGAGGCATGCAGTGAGTATTAGCTTGGACTGTGAAACACAACATTAATCTGTCACCCCCTGACCCTGTGCTACATTGCCAATATGTCAAACATCTTCACTCTGCTTAGCCCAAGCACATTTTGTGCACTGTGCTCTTTGTCAATAACCATTCAAATAGCTCTCTGCCAGTAAAAGTCACAACATTTTCCTGCCCCCTCCAGCAGAGTTTCTTAGCTCCTCATGAAAATTTAAATTAAAAATATTGACAAGATTTCATTGTTTTTAAGTACACACAAAAAAGAACTCCACCTGCTTTTTCCCTTCTTTAAAAAGGAATGTAGTGCCTGTAGATTTGTAATTCCAACTTCGAAAAACTGAAAGCTTGTTTTTATGTGAGTTTTAAGACAACAACGTCAGAGCTTCTCAAGAACAGTTTGAATTTCGGCAGTCCTACATGTGAACGATTTTGTGAAGAGCTTTGGGATCCTTCAGCAGAGGAAATGCTCTGCAAATGGAAAATATTTATCATTTGCACAATGCACACAAACACAAAACTGACAGAAAATATCTCTGAGGCAGGGCAATATCCACTTCTGAAGCACAGCTTGTCACAGCTGCTCCTCAGCCCACTCTACTGCCTCCTACCACAGTACAAGAGGTAGCCTAGGCAAGAAAGGTGGGGTTAAGCTCTCTTTTTGTCTGGAAAGTACTTCTTTTAATATTAGTGAGCACGAGAGGCACAAGAAAAAGGAACCAGCATTGTTTGATACCTTTGTAGTGTGATGAAGAATGTCAACAATGACCTGGAGGGATCCTGTCAGGATCCCTACATATGAAAAACACCTCAGTAAGCTACAGGGTAAAGAGACACGAACATCTAGGAAGCCTATGAATATTAGGCATTTTAAATGACAAATAAAGGAAGTACGAAAATATGATCAATTATTTGGGAAGAGGTTTTTAAATAAGTCTTTTGAGAATTTGTTTTGGGGAAAGGAGAGGGAACATGCCTAACCCTATTTGGAAGCACAAAGAAAATCCTCATTCTCTATGCCTCTTCCATATGTTGTTTCTGGAACATTTTTCCAGAAACATTTGTGTTTATTCCTCTTCTAGACTCAGTTCCATTATACAGGTCTGCAAAGTTGGGCTGACTTCAGCGGGACATTACAAAGGTGGGGGAGACATGTGATTAGACTTCGCTGTGGCACCAAGGTTCTAGTGAATTATTTGCTCTACTGACACTCTATACAGTAATTTCTAAATCCATCATGCAAGTCATTCAGTTTCAGAAAGAATTTACAATTGTAGAGACATTCATTTCTTTAGACCTTTAACACTCTGCTTGTAGAGAGACAGTGTCTTGAGCTCTCTCGATAACTCCTAGTCTCAGTCTTAGAGTACGTGGTACCCACTCACTTCCAAAAGGAGAGAATAAAGTAATGAAGGAAAAGCTACAATATTTCCCTACCCAATCCCCTTCCCCACCCTGAGTTTTTACTTTGGCTCTCTTAACTGCAACATCCCATTTCTCTCGGGAAACTTTTTGTCTTTTTGTACCTTTTTCCCCAAATGTAAGGCATCTCGCAGCAGCTGAAGTGGCTCTGCCTTGCATGGTGCCCTAGAGCTTCTGGCCTTGGAATAACTTCCAACTAGCTGTGATTTATCTGGCTGGTCAGGGGTTACTGTACAGAGAAATGCAATTCCTTCCTCATACTTGCTCTAGCCTTCTTTGGCAACTCCAGATGCCATCAACAATCTGCTGTATGCCATTTTATGGCCTTTCCTCCATTATTTTATTCAACTGATAGCCTTTTTGCTGAGGAACACTACCTAGGAAGGACTAGAGCCCTTTTCTCTGTATATATTCAATTAGTTTAACTGCTGATTTATGTGCTAAAGAATTGAAAATTCATTTATAATAGTTCTCTCCTTGCAATGCTGCCAGTGCCTTGCTTCATCTTGACATTTGAATAAAATGTCTTTTTATTCCTGACTGCATTCAGGTCTGGGTTGATGCTTCTCTCTAGAAATCAGTGTTCAGAATTACCTGGCTACTCCATGGTTTCCCAATTTTGAGTTACATTAAATACCATTAAGGTCTTACGTTGAGATTTCTGATTTGTGTGTTTTGATGACCCTCTTAAACGTGGCCACAGATAATCTCAAAACCTCCTTAATTCCAGAAAATAAATGAATTTTTCCATGCTCCTGATAATGTTTTAAACAGAAAGCAGGAAAACTGTATTTTAAAAGCCTTTACTTTCTTTGCAAATCTGTTGCTATGCTACTTTATCTCTTCTTCTGTTTTTAGATCAGCCCCACAATGATCCACAGTGAAGGACCCAGATCAGATTGTTGCTGACATCCACTGCTTGCTAGTTAAACCTGGGGGAAAGTCTGCACCACAGCTGAGTCTAGTCCAGCATCAGAGAAAATTTTATACAATATTGGCAGTGACCAGGACAAATTATCATCCTTCACTTCATCTTGTTAGGTAATAGCAGTGCTACTCTTTCTGCTATAAATTTTTGCAAATACTTCCATCACCAGCCCAGTATTAATTTAACAGCAATAGAGAAAACCAAAAGGACAAAGTAGGTTTCATTAAATAATTTTAATTACTAAAGTATTGAGGATTTTCAGATTATACAGAATAAAGTTTTACCCACAAACACTGCTACTGGACTAACTACAGCCTAGACCTGTGCTCCTGGAAAGAATGGGAATTTTTAATTATCTTCAATGAAAGCACAATCAAACTCAGTAAAGCCAAGACTGCAGCACTGATCTATGATCAAAAGGGCAGTTCAGAGTAGGGAAAGGCACATCCTGCAAAGGAAGAAGATATATCTTCCATTTTTCTTGCTAGGTGCTCTAAGGTGTTCCAAAGCCTGATTTATGGCACTCAAGATTTACAGCACTCGAAAATCCTGTGTACCCAGATACTTTCTTCTTTTCTTAATCTGAGTCCTTTTTGCCCCGATTTGAAATAAAACCAATGTTTGATTATCATCTGCAACAAATCCACATGCCAGCATTCATCAAATTGGGCCACTAGGTATACTGCTAGCTCATTTTTAAAATGTTTCCAGCTTGGGCTGCCTGGGGTTTTCACTAAAGCAGATGCACAATTACAGATTTATAAGGCTAATTTTTAAGCACCAAGGACTAAAAATATTGGCCTAACAAATAGTCAAGAATAATAACCCCTGTCAGTTAGAGCTAGCTGATTAAGAATGAAGGTGGCACTAAGAAGTCAGCCTGTGATTCACATTAAAGAACATGATCCTGTTATAGAAGCACATGACAAGAAAAACAGAAGCAAGCTCTGAACACTGCTGAACCATCGAAGGAACAAGACAATTCTGGCTCTGAATATTTTTTTTTAGTGTTTAAATTTAAGCAACTAATTTTCAGGCATGTTTTAATATGACATGTAATTTACAAAATATCTCCCAAGGTGACAAGAAGAGTTTTCCCAGTCTCCCTAGGAAAACAGAGATAACCCACATAGTTTTGGGCACAACTCTGGTGTGGGTCAAAGGATCAAGCAAGAAGATGAACAAATGAAACATTAAAAAATTGCTTAACTTCATAAGGCCAAATATTTACATTAACTGCTTTGTAAAAATTTTTATCAATTAGTATATTGAGCAATACCTTCAGCAACAAACCTACTCTGACATGTACATGAGCAGGTCTCCATACACAATCTCCCGGGGTGAATTCACTGATAGCCAGTGTCGGCACTGCATGGTCACACTTGTGTGGTTATTGTGGTGCCAAGGGGGCTGCAGTGCCTGTCAGAGGTTAGCTGCAGACCCACCCTAACCTGGTTGCTACCTTCATTGCTGACTCTCGCAGAGACACTGGCCCAGTTTGTGCCCCTCTTGTTTCTCTATAGGCTTTGATTGTTAGCTTGAACACTCACAGCTCAGACTGCCTGGGGAAGCCAAGGCAGCTCCACACAACACACAATCCAAACCTTTTGCTGTGTTCCTTGATAATAACTTTAGATTAACATGAAGCACATGATACATTGGCTCGCATTGCATTACTTCAACCGCAGCATGTCACTTTATGTCAGCCAAGGTCAGCATTCAGTGTGACATGATACAATCTAACACGGTGCAGGGTTATTGCCTCCCGAGTTAGGAATCTCAGGCTTCGAATCAGATATAGAACAAGCAGATGCACATAACAGATCACTTTATAATACTCCTGGGCAAAAAGAATCATTTAATGCATTGCAAATTTTGCCAGTATCCTCCTTCCTGGATTCATCTGGACCTCCAAACCACCATGATACATCTTTTTCTTTTCTTTTTTTCAAGTAAGACATGAAGCTTGCCGAGTCAATCAGACACACATGGACCTCACCACAGGAAGAATTTCAAATAATTCAGTGAACTTCACAAGCTCTGATCACTCTGCTAATACTTTCTGCTCTCATAGACTTCAGTGACCTCCGTTTCATGAATAATGTGAGTGGTAGTGCTGAAAGTCCCAGAGGATTCTGATTCCACTGAGCAATGTGGGGTTTTGGCCTGCAGGGTGACAAGCTGTAGGAAGGAAATGTTTGGCTGTATCTAAAAAGGGGAAAATTTTAAAAGAACTGCTAAGTCTTCTGGAGTTTTAACTTTTTTTCACACACTGTGGAGCTTCCAAGTTACAAGCTCTGCTCCCTCCTCTGTTACACCCACAAAACTGCATTTGTACTTCAAAGACCAAGTGATACCAAAGTTAAACTCAGCCATATGAGTCAAAGGGCTGGTAAGATTCATGCAATTCTGCTACACGGCAATAACCTCCCTGATTTTTTTCTTGCACTCATTATAAGCACAGCCAATATGTGCAGTGTAAGAATTGTAATTTTCAGCTTTACATATGAAAAAGCCATCCAGATTGCAAGAGACTAAAGACAGGGAATTCTCATCTTAGGGTAAACCTTTAATTTTCAATTAGACATAATAAAATTGCAAAAACTACAATAGGGTTATCAATGGCCACGGAGATCATTTTCTATCTGGCAAGACAAAAAAAGCAGAGCTTCAAGAGCCCATCCTGTCTCTGATATAACACAAGGATGTATCATTTTTAGAACAAAGGCTAAGCTAATCACAGCTGACTTCACATTCCTCTATTTTTGTTCACCTTTGTAAACATCAAGGTAATGTTTTTCTTTTTAGAATTCTGTGACAACAGAAAACACAACCATTATTTTATTAACCTTTAAATGCAATTTGGTTGTTCTCTTTCCATTTCAGCTTTGGAGCTTTGATGTCTGAGTGACATTGGATATACCTTAAGGGCTCAAAAAAAAGTTCAATAGTCTTCATAGCCTCAGCATAAAATAGAGAATAAGAAGAGAAAATAAATAAATAAGTACATACACACGTATTTCCCTCTTTTATGACTTTGAAAGGCTGCAGATGTCATTTAGCTCCTCACTCTTTCCTCAGGCTAGAGATCATCCGATCAGATAGGAATGAGCATAGTAGAGTCCTTAGATTGGATACAGAGAAGCTGATATTTTTACCTAGTCAGCCAGCTCAGTGAAAAAAAAAAAAAAAAATCAAAAGAATAGACAACTCCTCAGATATACCCAGGGAACTGCTCCCCAGACTCATCAGCACTTACCTGTACCAGTTGACTCCCATTTCCCTGTAGTCTTCAGAACCCAGGAAAAAAAAAAAAAAACAACATCTTTAACCTTAATCTTCAAAATTTTTGCACCAAGCTTTAAAAATCTTGAACCTCGAACCACCACCATGGAATCCTGAACCACAATTTTTCAAGACTGAGTAAATTTGGGTAAAAAAACTGACACCAAATCAATGTAAATATTAATTCAGGCCAGAAAAAAATCGATTCTTGGAGTAAAACACTTACACTGTTGATTATATTGAGACACTTTCAGCACCACGGTTACAAACCTTCAAAACAACCCACTAGTACAGAGAGTAGTTGGTATGTTTAGAGCCCTGTTGACAACAGGCTCTTCTAGCACTGCAAGAAATAAGCTGGATTCTTGACCCTTTCAATATCTAAGTCCCTAATAGAAATGTTAAAAAAAACACCCTCAAAATTTTCAATTCAGGAGTGGGATTGACCGTGAAATAGTTAAGAGGAGATATTAGTTTCCACTAACATCAGTTTTGGTGAATTCTGTGATCTGTGCCTTGATGCATAAAATTATCTCTACCACTCTAACCCTAAACCTTAGCATAATTCCTCATATGGGTGACAAACCCATTGCTTTCATAAAAGACAATATCAGGCATACCAACACTTTCCCTTCCAGCACATCACCTCCTTCTACAAAAGCTGTCACTGGAGGGCTCTTCATACAGTCCAATAAGGATAAAACTGTCTGATTTTATTTTTCTCAACTAACAACCTTATGAAGAACTGCCCAATGTCTCGAACAAACATAATACAGCTTGTTATTGTTTTAAATTAAGGCTTGGTAAGGACTGTGAAGATGCCTTTTGGATCTTGCCATGTCTTGGAGCTTTTATTGTCTGTATTTCTGATATTCAAAACAGAGCTTCCATTTAGAACATAATTTTGCATCCAGCTCTACAGAAAATATGTAAATAAAAACTTGATCGTGCCCTGACAATGGTGACTCATTTCATTTTCACAAACAGCACAAGCTCCTGAAATGGGAACAGCAAGGCAGCATAAGCCAGGATGCCAGGTGTCACTACTGAAGTGACAAATCGTCTCTACTTGATCTTGAAAACTGAGGTTGCATCACTAGTTTAAAACATGAAACTGAACTTTGGTTCAGAAACAAGCAGGTGAGCTTGTACCAGATTACCTGATTGCACTGACTATCCTTTTGTTTGCACTGTACTGAAAATAAAAATCACAGCCTTATCAAAACAAATGGAGCCACGTTACATATTGCTTGTACTACTCTGTCATTTGTCAGTGAGCAAAGGCAGAAAGCAAATCAGCAGGGTGATGTAGTGACTATAACTAATGTTGCTAAATATCACAACATTTTTAGCAAGTCTGGCTTCTCAGTAAACAAGAGGCAGTAACTTAGCTTGGTGACAATGAAGAAAAATCTGCTTCTTTGTGGAGGTGGGTGTATTTCACTGCCAGAATTATGGTAGATCCTGTATCAGTGAGATATTCTGACTGAAGCTACAGGCAATCCGGTCCTGAAAACTGATAAATTCCCAAGCATATACCCAGGCAAATGTTAACAAAAAGGACAGTTCAATTTCTTGCAAGGGATTATAGAGAAGAGATGGACATTCACATTTCAATCCCACAATAATACTCACAGCAAGTCTTTGCTCTCCTGAAAGTAAACCTGGCAAACACTTGCTTCCCCACAAGGCTTCCACCAGACCTAAGCAGGCTGTGATTTTTAAAGGTTCTGAACCTCTAGAACAATTTTGTAAAAATATGGACTAAAAATTATTATTGAGGAAAACCACAGATCTACAAGAACTCAGATTAAAATAAAAATGGAAGATCCAGTAAAGGAAAGCTGCAACAAAGAGGCAAAAAGAACAAAAAACACTGACTGTCCAGCAGGGAGAAATCACTGTGGTCATATTACCTGCACTGTTAATTAGGTAGGGCAGTTGTCAGTACAGGAACATTACTGTTAAGTTCCTGCCTGAACAATTTAGCATATTTAAAATATTCAAAATTCATTTAAGTTTGAATTAAGAGCATTTTTTAACCTCCAGTAGGTTTCAAGATCGAATGAGTAGCCATGGTACACTTCACCTGTAAATAGGAATTTTTGGCTCTTATACCGCATACCCTAAATCTCCGTATTTTCTCATCTGTCAATCTTCATTATAAAAATTCCCATTCGAGCTGAATAACTGTCTTCCAAGACCTCATCTGCTCATGGCATTGATTCTCCAATTGAAGCCAGGCCTCTGCTGGAGATGTCATCTGCACATCCAGCTGCAATGTCATATGCAAGGGATTACAACTTCAGGTAGGTGACTGGAAGATGATATAGATGTAGTTAAGGAACTGAAAATTTCTTTCCATGTAAATGCCCCAAGCACACGGACAGTTAGCACAGAGAAACACAGATCATATAAGCCAGTATATGCAGAAGGATTTTAAAATAGAATTGAGGTTTCAAAACTGCCATGGAAATGAGCAACCTCTAAATAAAATGCTTGGTATAACATACCCCATTGCTGGCAAAATTTAAATTTGGTTTTTCAGGCTACAGGGAGAGAAAATACAAGACAAAAGAGATTGTGCACTATTCAGATGGAGCTACTCCTGATGTCAGCTTGGATGAGGTTATTGACAAATACATAAAGATATTTTAGTCTTGGGGAAGTTGGGGTCCTCTGCTGTCTTTCCAGTCAAAAATCGTACTAAGAAATTTTTATATTGGTTTGACTGGTATTTAGTATAATGATCTTCAAAGCAGTAAAACCCATTCTTAATCAAGTCTGCTTAATAAAGGATGTGTTGTCAGAGGATACGCTGCAAGGCAGCAACAACCTCTGGGTTATTTCACCTAATGAGGACCATCCCACAGCAGTGCCCAGCCTTTAAGGGCTGCAGCACTCTGATCTGCCAGGAGAACCATCTTGCTGGCCTTCAAGCAGAAAAGCTGAAGCAGCGCCGTGAACAAGCCTTAGCTTGGTGAAGGGGGGAGAGATGGGGGATTCCAAGAACTGGATTAGCTTTCACTGGAATCCTTTCATATTGCCAGGATAGATGTATAAGCAGAAAAACAGAAACAGGGTAAACTCTGCCAAAAAGCATCCTGCCCTAGTAGCAATCCGCACAGTAAACTTGACACTCCTGCTGCATCATGTTTTCCAATTCCATTAAATAGTAATTGTTCTGCTCTACTTCCTGTTTTGAAAAATGCTGCTTTTTGCTCTGCCTTTGTAACATCTTAAGTCATTTAAGTTTTAATACTCTCACAATGAATGGCTGTGAGAAGGAACCTTGCTGAACTGTATAAATTTATTTCAGGGCTTGAAGATGCCATTACTTATATTAGTTCATAATTATTGTAACAGTCACTTCCAGCTGTCTCATAATGCCCCCATGGAAAAGGGAAGTACTAAAAGGAAAATTTTCAAAGGATTTAAAGCTTCTATTGTGGTTGTTGGTTACAGAAAGTTACCACATTTAAGTGGCTAAAGAAAAAGCAGACAGCTCATTCAAGAATGTGACTGTGAATGACTTGTTCTCATGGATATTTATGTCAGAACTGAGGACAGGCCATGAACCCACAGCAGCGAAAGTACCTTTAAAACTCAGTTTACAACTCATGTAAGGTAGGGAACAATTCACAGCATCCCAGTGTTTCACCTTTGCAGGATACAGGTTCCATTTCCAAGTTCAAAAATATCAAGCAAGGGCATGCATATTCAGGTGAGGGCAACATTTCAGTTTAAAAAAAAAATAATAAGGGAGGAAAATGAGAGATAAGAGAATGTAAGAAAATGACGCAATAGAATTAAGCCTGAGCAAGCAAGATATTCTGATTAGACAAGGAGGCAAAAGAGAGTAAGTATCCTGATGAGGAAAGCATCTTTCTCAGCCACTTTGCTATTCAAATATTCTCTATGCCACATGGTTTGTATGTTTTGGTGCTATAAAGCAGGGTCCCTGATCTGTGGTGCTCTTTCCTACTCAGCTCCACTGTGGAAATAAAGGTGCGTACCTCTGCTGCACTTGGCAAAACAAGGCTTTTGATAAATGCAATGCAGCAAAAATAGCAAAGAACCAGGCACAGAAACAGGAGGGGAATGACTGCATTATGCCTTCAGTACCCTGTGGGTTGCTCGGCCAGTGTTTCAGAAATACCATCAGAGCTGAAACCAGCAAACTAAGACATTCTTCACTGTCATCACACGCAGGAAGTTTATAACACCTTGCAGCATTCATAACTGTGCTTCTTCATAGCTGTTTTCTCCAATATTGGGCAATGAGCACACGTCAGTGTGCCTCACACCCAGCCAGGGAGTGACCATCAGCCCACCCAGAGCAAGCTCTGTGCCTACCTACACGTTTATTGCTGACTTTGGCAGGGGTTTGAGCCTCCCTCACAAGCTCAACAAAGTCAAGCTGGACTTGCTGCCAAGAGGGCTGTTACCAGTGTCAGCAAATGACATCTGATTGCTGGACTAAGGTCCCACATTTGATGGAAAGCTGCCTGCTGATATCTCTTCTCTCTTCTGCTTCTCACTGAAGATTTTGCTGCATCCCAACATGCAAGTTTTTATTAAAAAGACAGAAATTCCCAAAGGCCTCCTTGGTGTGCTTCCTCAGAGCCTCTGGCTTCTCAGTGGTGGGTCTATAGCAAGAAGGGCTTCACAAGCTGCAGAGGAAAGTATAAGATCTGCTATCACTCTTATGCTGTCACACACATAACAGCTGCCCTGCACTTAGCAGTGGGGTTGAAAACTGTAAAAGAGAGCCCAGAAGTAGGACCTAAGGCTGAACAGTCTGGAATAAGATGTAGATATTTATTTAAAGGAACCTATACTGCAAAGGGAAGCGTATGTTCAGATCACTCCAGGTATTGCTGCAAATCTCAAAGAAATTAAGTGCAGTGCCTGTGCAGAGCCTCTCTGAACACCCATAAGCCCCTCAGGAGTTTCCAGAAAAGGGTAATTACCTCAAAATTGGGAAATCCTGTGTTTCAGCATGAAGGTCGCTGACACTGTGCTACCTTATTTTCTGCAGAGTGTGTTTAAGAGCCTTTAGTAAGATGAAAAAGCTGGGTCATATATTCTCACATCTGTGTGTTCACACTCACAGAGACAAGAGAGACTTGCTAAAAGCCTGCAGGGTGAGAAGCTCTCTGCCAAAAGGCAAATCTCCCAGAGGCTGGGCATGTCACACCTGGAGTCTCTGTAGCTGCCCTACCACCCTTCGGTCAGCCCATCCTTCCCGTAGCTCCCAGTACTGCATCCAGCTGGCTACCAGTAGGTGTACTGGGAGGCAGTCACAAGGACCAGATGTGAGCAGGAATCTCCAAGACCAAACCTTTTTAACAACCTTGTACCTCTTGAGTTTGGCATTCAGCAATTCCAGCCACATATCTCCAGCACTCTTGGGTTTAGGGTGTCCATGTGCAGGTTCCAGCAGAAGGGGGACTGCAGGGACCCCCGTGAGGGAAAGGTGGGGCTGCCCTGGCTGGGCACAACCAGTGCCAGCCTGTTCCCACCGTGGGCACAGCCAAATCCCCAGAGCAGCTGGTGCAGCCTCTGAGGAATGTGTTCAAGAGCAGGCAGAGCCCCACTGGCCCTGTGAGGTGTGAGGAACAGCCCTGCCTGCTCTGGGGCCAAGGGGAAACGGTACTGGAGCAGGGATTCTTTGTACCCCTGAGCAGCCCACAGAGGAGCAGGTGTACCCTGAGAGGCTGCAGCTCATGGGGGTTAGTTTCTCACCAACCAACTCTGTTTTAATTGGCAACAGATGAAATTAATTTTCCCCAAGTCAGGCATGTTCTGCCTGTGAGGTAACTGAAGTGACCTCCCTGGCTTTACCTCATCTACAAGATTTACATCTTATTATTGAGGAGGGAAGCAGGGGTGTGGGCAGCTGGACACGTTAACCCACCACACCATGTTTAGTAATTCCAGGGGAGATAGTTAATATATTGCCAAGAGCAAAATGTGAAGGTGTCATTATTCCTACCCAAAAATAAAATTCATTCTAAGCTTTTATTCCTGGAAAATCCAGTTCTGCCAGTGGCATTACAGCAAACGTGACCTCCCTACCTCTGTCCACTTCTTGCTAAAAGTAAAATATCCAGATGAAAGAAAACAAAGTTTACCATTTAAGCAGAGAATTCAATTTAAAATGGTGAGAAGATAGAGATGCAAGAAAATCCCCTTGCTTTGGTATTAAGGCTCCTAAAATGAAGCCAAAGCCTCTTATTCAAATTGCTAATTGCCAAGAATGTGTTATTTCATCAGTATTTCTAGTTGTTTCAAATATAATCTCAGTCCTGGTTCAATGGCAGAAGACTATCCCAGTAAGCAATATTACTCAGAGTGACTTGGACACTGGATATTCATTTGCAATTACAAGTCAAAGTTAACTGCTAGAGACAAGCCAGCACAAAACACTTTCTAAAAAACCAGCAAAACTGTAAAAAACATTTTTGTTCAGAAGACACTCTGTCTTGATAAGGGTTCTCAGACAGGCACGACTTCTATACTCCCCCACCTTCTTTGGGTCACCCATCCCACTGGGGGTGAGAGGAGGCAATGAGGCCCCTCACCTCCCAGGGCAGAAGTGGAAGAGGAAGGACCAGGGGCTGCAGAACAGCCCTAAAGCGAAGCTAAGTTAGAATGTGATGGCAACTGCTACAGAGAAGAGCAGTTCTTGGTGCAGTAAAACTGCACCTCACCTCACTAGTCCTTCCATCCCCTCCCCACACAGTCAGCAAGGGCTGCACAAGCCAAAACAGCTGACCATCATCTCCCCATCCCTGTGCAGACCTGACAGGCAGTCACAGGCTGATGAGCTAGGCAGTGGCCTGTTCTTCCGAGGCCCAGAGCTTGGAATGGCCTCTTGGAAAGCAAGTACAGACACCTGAGTACTAGCAATTAAAATGATGCAATACATGACACATATTTGTCAGAAATAACCTAGTAATTGAGTTTCTGGCACACGGTGCCACAGATAAGGCAGGGCTGATAACACTTAAACTTTTATGTCTCCCACTGAAATGTTTGCCACAATGCTATTTGTTCTCTGCTCTTAAATCTGTATGCTCACTTGGCTTTACCAGCTGATTGAAGGATAAAACTGATTTGCCAAATCCAGAAATAATACAGCTTGTGTTTGAAGATGTATTTTCTCATTGATCTTGGAAGTTATGCAATAATGTTAAAAACTGAGCCATCACAAAGAGCACAGCAAGGTATACCAGAGAAACAGGAACAAACTGGATAATCCCCCTCAACAGATGATGTTGTTTCAACAACTCATCTTGCACATTAAGAATATTCACATATTTAAACACCATTCTAGGTTCTGACAGAAAGCAAGAAGTTCAGTGGAGGGCTTGCCCCATGTTGGTTGTGACAAACTGCAGTGAGGCACTGATGGAGATGAGAGGCTGAGCAAGTGCAGCAGCTGGTTGAGCAGGACAGCCAGGTGCTATTGCAGGTACAGCCATGCTGTGTGACGTGGGGTAGGCAGCTCTTCCTCTACCAGGCGTGTCTGCACAGCACAAGGTGGGGCCAAGCAGAGAAACATGACTCAGTCTCTACATAACTCAATCACAGCTATCTTAGATCCTAAAAACAACAGTCATGTTAACATGGTGCTCCTGCCTGGGCATGGCTAACCAGTCTTCCCAAATGTTGCACAATGTAGCTGTTCCTCTAATCCACAAAACCCAGTCATATGGACAGATCTTCTCACTCCCTTGCTTGTCAGTTTAGGTCTGAAGCACTTTCAGAGAAGGTCCACTGGACTGGTTAAGTGTGCCACATCCCAGCCTCAGGACTGTCAGCTGGAAGAGGCTGCACGGGGATCTCTCAGTCTGAGTATGGTTAAAGTAACATGACCCAGAAGTTACAAAAAATTGAAAACCATGCATTTGTAAAAAAGCATTTAAAGCTCAGATCTATACATGAATGGACAATTATGCATCAAAGAAGCAGGTAGCTGTAGATGTTTCTATGTGCCATGTAACAAGTGCTTGATTTCTGCTACAGTAATCCCTGTAAAAATAGCTATCAGTTCCCTGAGGTCATATTTACTAGTGTTCCCTTCAACTAAAACACCCACAACAGTTATTTTTGGAAACAAGTTATCTGTGTGTATTTGGTGTCCTACTAGTACTCCACACTTTGAAATCTTGGCAATGCCTCCCAGTCAAACACAGCTACAGGTCTTACTCAGAGAAAATTTCCTTATGCACATAAGGCTTATTCATGTTCAGTAGTCACACGGATTGGAGCAACATATGTACCTCAGTTAGGATTTGCAAGAAAGGATCTTGAATGGTGACGGAGCAGTCACTATATTCATAGCTAAATAAATTAATTTGAAAAGGTGTATTTATGGTTAAGGTTAGACTATTAATAGATTGGCAATGGAAACATATTTTAATTATCAAAGAGCTTTTGGATAGGATATAGTAATCATAGAAATTCTGTACTGTGATATAGCACATGCTGTCAGGGTGGTTTTTTTTTCCTTTTTCTTTGCCTAGGTCAACCAACTACATACCATGCCTTGAGCAAGAAGTAGCCATTGAACTGATCACTCCTTAAATTTCAATTCCCAGTCACACTTAATAACTGTCTATCTACAAATCCCTGCAAGGGACAGGAGAGTATCACAATGATACAGACCTCACATCAATTTCTATGACACTGGCTTGGGTACTGCTGGCATCAGAAACACTCCACTTTCAGCTGGTGAGCCTAACTAGCCCAGAGTACAGTTTAGGGAATAGAAGAAATATTAAGGGGAAACTACTGTGACTCTGCTTCTTATTCAAGCATTTTTTTTATTTATTTTTTTAAATCTGATTTCAAACACAAGAATCCAATATTTTTAAAGGCACAGATAACAAGAAACTGAGAAAAGAGCATCATTGCTAGGATGCATTCAATACTTATGCTTCAAGTGTTTCCTCAAATTCTGCAAGTCAGGTATTTTGGTTAATCTAGTCACATGCATGCACAACTTAGATTTGTCTCTTTCCAAAAGGAAGCAAATCTAACACTACACAGCTTTGAAGCAGTCTTTAAAGTATTTTATCAAGACTGCTTATTGGAAAAATTGAGTGATCCTTCCATATTCCTGAGCAGTGGACTCTGGTCAGGAGAAAGTGGTGACTTTGACTAGAATTTCCTCCCTACTGGTTTATAGAGAAATCACATGTTAATTTGGAAAAAAAAAAAAAAAATCTATCAAAGTAGAAACTACTCTTCTAACATCGTAACAGTGACTTTGCTACAAAAATGAACAGCGAGTCAAGTGTGTCCAGGGAGCACTGGATGGTCTTCAAACAAGTTTGTTGGCAGCTTAAAGGCTGCTGAACATTATGATGTTAATACAGCTGCATTATCTTGTTCACATTAATAAACACATGTGTGGGAAGGTTCAACTCTTTGCATGGCAAAGTAGTTCTACCTCTTTGGTTTCCAATGGGACATTGTTTTAGGCTTAGTCCTGACAGGAGATCAAAGTTGGTGAAAGCCTCTGAGTAGGCGTTCAGTGCTGCTGCTGGGCTGTGCTTCCAGATGCTGCTGCAGAGAAAAGGCGTCTTGCAAAGAACTGACACCATATTTCATCGATGTCATTCATAATCCTTTTTAACAGATTAAAATTATGGCCTGTCTGGTTCTCAAACACAACATCATCCAATTTGCATGGTCCAGGTCCTCTTCTGCAATGAATGATGGGCTCAGTAACTGATATTTACCAGTCCGTCATGCCACTGCACTGCATCTAATACACACTGAATCTTCAGAAAGGCAGTGTGGAATTAATTCTCAGAAGCAATCAACATTCATTTGACTCTTTCCCTATATTTCCTCTGCATCTCCAACTTCAGTGATTTCACATCAAGAGAAACAAGCAAACCCTTGAGCACTCTCAGCAAACATCAGAATGTGAACAGCTAGAAATCCATAGGGAGACTGCCAAAGGCACCAAATGGCAGGAATTTAATTTTCACTGATGAACCACGATCCTGAAGTCAGCAAGCATGGGATAACTTTGCTGGCATTTTTATTTTTGGAAGTCTCCCCCTATGGCCACTTACATGTGTCTACAATTGTGCACTGTAAAACCAAATGCCATTCTAAAGCACACACCCATACAGAGACACACACACACAGACTCACAACACACATCAAATGCTTGTTTTGCCCTCCAGGAGTCTCAAGGACCTTCAACTACTGAAATTAACCCCTGTCCTACAGTGCACCAGAGCCTATGGCTTTACAGCATTCCACAGCATCCAAGAGAACACAACTATTTATTTTCCTGCACATACTGAGGTTTTTACAAAGACCACATCAGAATCCACATCATAACCATTCCTCTTGACAACAGGAGTGTATCAGGAACACTTGCAAAACATAACGTAGAAACCATCACAACTTGTCTGGTGTTGACATCTGCCTGAAGGATCTGCATACCCTGTATTGCACTGAAAGTTACATTTATATAGAAAAATAGGTGTCTAACTTTTGCTTGTTTGTACACACAGATACATATACACAGGTAATATATGCACTCTACTCCCACATAAAGGCCTCCTTGTGAAACCAAAATATTGTAATTGCCATTTCACTGTCAGTGGAGTGATATGGAATACACCAACTCTAGTCCCAGGCACTGCCTGCAGCTGCCCTGAGCAGCTTTTGCCCAAGTACCTGCAGTACTACCTGCAGTAGAGCCCCAACACCACCTAAGCTCTGGGAGTCACAGGGTGGTTGCTATCCTGTCCACAAGTAATTCCCCTAGCAGGTGGCAGGGAACACAGGCAGTGCACTCTCCTGTGAAATACAGATACTGGCATTTCCTGCAGAAGAGAGTTTTTAAGTAATTTTTTTAGAAATAATCAGTGCTTCATTTGCATCATTTCAGAACACAGTTAAGCCTGAAAGCCCAGCTCCAAGACTCCTGGCTCAGCAATGTCACCAAGTGCTCCTGGGATCCCCCTGCCCCATCAGCCCAAATGAACCGACAAGGGGTTCAGAGGCCCACAAGCCATAAGACAACAGGAAATCACAGAGCTTGGAAATCATGGCTCCTACACTTCCAGTTGTGTGGCATGCTGCCCAGAAGCCCTCAAAGCACCCATGGTATATGCCAGGTCTCTGGGGATCTCCAGAGGCAGTCAAGGCTATCCCAGAGCCACAGACCTCACAGCTTGCCAGGAGCCATGAAATCAGGCATGAAGCCTGTCAGAACCCATCCCATGTCTTTGTAGAAAGTCACTAAAAAATGATGTTTCTGCAAAATATTTTGGTATCAATGAATCTGCCTTCTCTGATGGAAAATTATTTTGGCAGAAAGTTTCCAGCTAGCTCCAGTCTGTCCCTTAGGCAGGTTAAAAATTAGAGGAACTGCTCCACTGAAGTCCAAAGTTCTTGTCTAAAATTGTTTAGGGAATTAACTTATACTTGTGTACAAGTGTCAGACTTCTACTGAAACACCCAAAAGACACTACTTCCCTGTAAATGAAGTAGCAGACTGGACCTGCATTTCCTTATCCATTATCACATCTGTGTTTTATCTGCAACTCCTTGTGCTTAACCCCTTGTGTTTTCCTTTTCTTTGTCCCAACTACAAGTTCTTTGAGGCAAGGCCCTTTTCCTGACAAGCAGCATGTGCAATCATGTAAGCAACAAGTTTGTATCAGTAACAACCCTGGCAATTTCTGTTTCAGAAGAATGACCTCAGCGATGTATTTCCAGTGACTTGTCCTTCAGAACCAAGCAGTTTTAAGAGCATAATATTGCCCATAAATTTAAGAGCATTTTACATAGAAAATACTCTCTTTAAAGGTTCACAGAGAAAATTGTCTTATGTAAGGATCTGGTCTCTTTTAAAGTACTCTTGGAACAGGGTGAAGTATATAAAACATATTTCACTAATACAATATTTCTCCCTAAAATAAGGTGTTGCTTATTAAACATGAAACTGATGGTTTCTTGGTCTCACTGTTGCACTTCCACTGACTAGATTCTGCATCTTTTCAATAAATGACACAGATGTTGGATCATCAGCAGGTAGGAAAACTCCCCCCTAAAATGTTTAAGAACAAATAGGGAAGGGCATTATCCTTTTGGTCAAATGAAAATCTTATAAAATATTCTAAGCCCTGATTTTTCCATATAAAAAACACCTAATGCATTAAGTAACATCACAGAATATTACTGCAAAACTTACATCACAAGCCCAAGCTATATAAACCAGCTGTAAAGCTTTTAATTTGTCTGAAGAGATAATTAAGCTGGATCAAGCATACTCAGGTGTTACAACTCAACAAAGGAGTTGGGCAATTCTTCCTTTGACAAAACAGCTGCACTAACCAGTATCACTTCTGTTTCAAGTGATCCAACATGCAATACCTACTGCAGCAATAATTAACTTTGCCCACGTTTTTAAAATGCTTAGAATTTTATAATAGAACAACTACAATTTTAGAATTTTATTTATCATTTTTCTTTAGAATTTCAAAAAAAACTTGCCATGCTTTACCTAAATTGCACACAACAAATACTTGCCATCAGTTCAAGTCCATGTATAGACAGAATTACTGATTTCTTTTTATGCAACTTGTTTCTGCATATTGCCTGAAATTTGACTTCTGCTTCCAACTTTCTTCTAATGTGAACTGGAAATCATAATTTGTTATGCTAAAATATTCATAGTTTAAAATGTTAGATTAGGTAGCATTTTATAGCCTCAGTAACCTCTTTCAAATACTTCATAAGCAGGAAGAACCTAACCTAATAAAAGCAGACAGAGTTTGAAACCTACTGCAGAGTCTGAGGTAAAAATCCACTGAAATTAGACAAAAAATTTATTTGGCTCTCAGAATTTCACGTCTCGACTCACTAAATGACCTAATAAAGATAATGATCACAGCATCATAGCTTCTTATGTTTTTTAAATTTCTTTTTAGCAGCTGCATAGTTTCACGAGGTTTATTTCGATAAAAAATCTTTTTCAATCCATTGGAACACAAAAGTGAACAGGGAATCTGACTGGGTCTGGTATAACAGGATCCCAATAGTTTCAGATACTCCATTGCCTCAATTTAGCTGAAGTCTCCGGCAAGACCTGAAAAGCCACATTCTTGTCACCATCTGACAGAAACTTCTAGCTTGCCATACACCTAACAAGTGTTGTTCCTTGTTTTGTAGTTCAGAATAAGCTCTATATTACAGACACTAAAGATCTGACAGCACACTAACAGATGTTAGTTAAATTGCATGCACTGTGACTTTACCACATACAGCAAAAGCTGGTTCAGAGTTCATCTTAAATGACTGGCAACTGGCATCTGCAGAAAGCTCCCATCTCTATATTTTTGTCTTCTAGTTGGTAATGAATTTTGTTTCTACTTTATAATTCAATCCCTGATTTAGGTATATTTGAAAGATTAGTAATACCCATATATTACACACAATGGTATATCACTACCTGTATATTTGAGAACCAACTAGCTCCCATCCCTACCACCTTAGTATTGAAAGATGTGCAATTTTAAGCATGGTTAAACAGCTGGCAAGCTGCCATCACTGCTTGTTGCATAGCCTGACAAAGTTTTCACAAGTCCTTCCATTCCCCACCTGTAGATTGTGTCTGCCTCTTTTCACATCTTCATTTGAGCTTGTACACTACCTGCCCTGAGGCCTCTAATCAACAAGCAGGGCTTTTTGATACTGCTAGCCTCCAAAAAAATTAAATGCATAATATTTCATTGATGTACAAGCTTCTTTATAAGGAGATTAATTTATGGTTTGTTTCTATTTTCATTTTAAACTGGTTGGTAAAATTTTTGTCAAATGCAAAATTTTCTTAGGAAGCAGCTCAGTGAAACAATGAGTTGGCTACTCAATACAAACCACAAAATCCCATGTGGTATGAAACTTGGAATACTTTTATTGCTACATATAAGGGGAACCTTCAAGCTTAGCCATAAAAAGAAACCTCGCCTTATTCTGAGCTATATCAAAGCAAAGTTTGTAAAGTACATAAGGCTCGTAGTCATAATGTGTGTAAACATTTCACTGCCTCAAAGTCATAGCTTTCGAATACTCAAACTAAGTATTCCAAAGAGTAAGAGAAAACATGCAGCGACAATGTTATAAGAACAATAAATGAAACTCCAGTCATTGTAGGTCAAGTCAAGAAAAATGCTGCTAGCTGTGATACCGCATAATGAAAACAAAGATACTGTGTTAGAAGAAATAGAGTTCTTAATGATTCTAAAATCTATACAGCAGCACAGGCTGCTCAGAGCTTTCCACTGAATTTAGTGACTGAAAAATTTGATCCTCCATTTAATTTGATTTAAAGCTCTAGAACCAAAGCGTTTGTATGTGCAACTAATTCCAACCTTTTGTTTAGATCAGTTTTCAGCACTTGTTACAACAGTATCTACTTCACAATTGCAATTCAGTCACTGACTTGTAAAAAGAAGACATTTAATTAAAAATGCCAATATTAAAATAGTACAAGAACAGTCCATTGAAAGTTAGATTATACGGGTCATTGGTGCCATTACAGACACTTTCCTGTTGTTAAACAGGTTACATGGAGCAGCTTCGTGCCTATACATGAAAAACACTAATCAGCCACTTTTACTGATCAATGAAACAGAGGCAGATGTTTTGAAGGCAGCAGAAAATACAAAGGTGCACATGGAAATTGAGTTATCTTAGTCTACTGAGATCTACTGCTGCACTGTGTGGGTTTGTTTTCTGAGAATTTGACAGCTGTTGTACTGGCCAATACATGCTCACTGCTGCAGTGTCCTGGATCTGTTTTCCTGGCTGAGAATTTGACAGCTGTACAATTATTTCTAGAACAGAACAAGAAAACACACTGATTATTGCCATCATCTTGCTTTATGAAACTCAGTGTCAGTACAATGCAACATAGCTGCCATTCTTCCACATCAGCTGCTTTCTGGAACTGCAATTTGGCAATGAAAACACAGAAGAAGACAGGCCTTAGGTTAACACACAAGAAAAAGTCTTGATAATCATCTGAAAGACTTTTTTTCCATCTAGACAGAATGAACTCAAGATGAGCTGTTTTTTTTAGAAATGAGGCTGATGTGATGACAGCCCAGCAGATTTCTCAGTGATCTTAATGTTCCAATCAATTTTCTGATTCCCAGTGGATTAGTGGTGATGACCCTTCAAAGACTATTTGACCAAAAATAGTCTTTGAAGCCTCTTTCCTATTTCTCATTAATTGTTCTACATCAGTTCTTGGAACAACTGCCACAAGAATTTCTCTCAATTTCACATTCCTTCACCTCCTTCTATCCATTTTCCTCCATTTTTTACTAAAAAAAAAAAAAAAAGAAATTAAGATGCTTTTTGTATTGTTTTATTACTAGTTTTCTGTCCTCTGCAGTGACTACTCTCTCCCTCCCTGCCACATCCTTGGAGCCTCTCTCACTCCAACTCAAGAGGAGCTGCATGTTGCAACTGGTGAAACTCTGATGTGGTTACAAGCTGTGCCAAGGGCTCTGGAGAGAAGAATAGACACTAAGACTGGCAGGAAGAGGGAAGCTGGATAATATTCAAGAAGCTGACTACTGTTTTGTTCAGAACAGAGAAGAATTGATTTCAGAGTAATCACCAGCTATGTGGCTTTTCCCAGGTTCAAACCACCCCCCCACCCAAAAAAAAAAAAAATTAGGATACTTGCGTAGTGTTTCTAATCCACAGATCTCATAATGGATGTCATCACCCCTTCACCGAGGACAAAGCCCAAGTCACAGAAAGGTTGGGTGATTTTCCTATACAATAAGGGCTAACTAAGATCTGGTTCCCACTCTTGCAATGACTCCGCAAGGTCCCTACAAGTCTCCTCTGTTCATGACAGCCCAGAACAATGATCTCTGCAGGATAACCAGGGTAGCACAAAGCTCCAGCACAAGCTGAGTGTCTCAGCCATCACCCCACTTCTCAGTGGCCTGGCAGCCCTTCCTGACAGGCAGCAGTAGCCAGCTCAGGCACCGGCAGCACAAAGCAGCAGGGAAGAAGGCAAAGCCAGCCAGGCTCCTCATTGCATGACTCCAGCCCTCCAGCTGGGCTGCACCTCTTTAGTGTGAAATCTCCATAACACACACCTGAGCCCTGTGCTTCTGGGTGACACTGCTGCCCACGTATCAACCCACCAACTTCAGGCCAGTGCTGGTGAACAAACTGGCTTTAATGTGAAGTTTCCTACATTTCCTGTAGGGCAAAGATAAGAAACTGCAACAAACACACAGATTTCCCAACTCACCAGGGAGACTCTTTTCTAAAGGATAATTCAGGAACTGTCACCAATTTACTGATTGCCTCTATCACTCTTAAATTGTGCATTATTACTTTGTTTAGTTTTGCTGACATTTGTGTTGTGTTTAAGGGTCTCTTTGTGCAATCTTTTGTGTCTGCTTTAAACAAACACTCTTCCTGTGCTTGTTGCAGCATGCTTGGGTTCAGCAAGATGTCTATCACTTAATAACCAAATGAAAAGTTTAATCACCCAAAAGCTAGCTTTCAACTTGCAGTTAAGAAAACAGAAAAGCTGTTTCACATGCATCTTTCTTTCTATTTCTTCTGTTATAACATTTTCTAGTCCAAGCAAGTTTGATGTTCTGTATTTAGGCCTGTAAATATCAGTTTAGCACGTGGAAACAAGAACATTTACTCTTATTTTGCAGTAAGAATCAGTACAATAAAAAGAAAAAAAACCACACTCACTGTATTCCTTAAAAAAAATGGGTTTTGGGTTTTTTTTCTTACTAATCGCTGAGAATGTATGAAACAGAAATATACTCTAATAGTTTGTTGGGCACATTGATTGCAGAAAACTGGGAAACCATGACATGGAAACCAAACAGGAAAATACAAGTCATGCCAAGGGGCATTTTTACAAAGTGACTTTAAAAAAAAAAAAAACAAAAAACCCCCACAAAACAAAGAGACAATTTAATGTCCCAATATGGGACAATAAAGCTATGTTAAAAACACTTGCCATTAACAGCCATCTGCTCTCTGCAATTTGGGGGCAATTTTTATGTACATCTGACAGCTTTGCATCATCTTCCTTCACTTGTGAAGGATTGTCTCTGCCTCTAGTGTACAAAACCTCTGAGAAGCTGGATCTGTCCACTACGTTGTGACTCTCCAGAAGCTTGTGCTGCTAAAAAACACATAGCATTCTGCACTGGATTTCCAAAGAGAAATCAAACATAAGGTTTTGGGGGAAAAAAATATATCTATATATGCTAATAATATTCCAGTTCTCTCTAATAATATTCTACTCATGTCAGCATTGCCTGTAAAAATCAAGAGGCAAAATGTGCTCACTGCCCTTGACATATTGTGATGGTAAGAAAAATCAAGACTGCTTTCTCACTGTTCTCTGAGGACAAGGGCAAACCTCTGCTTAAGCCTATCTTTCTTGATCAGAATGTCTCTGGCATCCTTACACCTTTTTCTCCTGTTTGAACTTGTCTCTTCAGAATATTTAGTAAATACATTTCACGTTCACACCTAAAGTAAAGCTACGTTCTTTTGTTTTGTGTTAGAAATCCCAAAATACACATGCACAACATGTGGCAGGGTCACATTTTCCTCATCTGCAATCCTTGCAAAGAACAGTTACGCAAGAAACTAAAATTCTATTGACATGCAAATCATACTCTACCATTTCCATTCCTCAGATCTGATATAATTTTAATATACATTAGGAATAAGAACAGGAAAAAAAAGAAACTGGAGCAGGTAAAAGTTATTTGTCTATTGCCTTGTAGTGCTCCCTTTGATATACAATAGATGGTGGTAAGATTTTTCCACCAAACCCCAACCAATTCCATATCTGCATCCCAACAACAAAACACCCTGTAAACAGTGGGCACGTGTACAGAACATCTAACACTGGACTTCCCAAATTAGTGAAAAACCCTGCAATGTCAAGAGTTGTTGATGGGGCTACACTCAACATGATTTTATTCCATGTTTCAAACATTCCAAAGTTAAGGAGATGGCTTTCATTCACTTGAGAGAAAAGACAAAAAAAAAAAAAAGAGAGAGGGAGACTAAAAAGACTACAATTTTCAAAGGTTTCCTTCAGGATCAGGTTACAAACACCTTTAGCTGAACTGTATTTTCTTCAACTTGTAGTGACCTACAGAAGGGAGACAAATTATCATGGTGGTTTTGTTTCATGCCTCTCAATTTCCTTACACTTGGGTCTGACCCAAACCCAGAAATATAACAATGGAAAGATATGCAATTTTTACTTGATTTGGTTCCAAATCAGTACCAGGATCTAGTATTTTTCTTCTGTGTCATACCTGAACCTTGCTGCAGATGACCTAAGAGGAAGTTTCAGAAAATAATTCCCCACACAAACTGGGAGCCTGATGTTCAACAACAGTGAAGCAGACATGGCATTACTGCCTGAAGAGATACAGCACACACCTTAGACCTGAACCTTTCTTCAGGCTGCTTTTTGTTTTGCTGTAAAAACAGCCATTCCTGTTGTACATTCCACCACACACCTCACCTCTGGACTGCATTGCCAAGGTATTGTAAATAGTCCCAAGTTGTGAGAACACCACTCCATAACGTCCTCTTTGGGAACATTTTACCCTCCTAGCTCTACATTGTTTATAAGAATCAGCCTCACCAAGGTTCAATCATTGCAGGTAAGCTCTTATTCCCTTACCCCTTTTCTAGGTGTTCTGCAGCAGCTGCTTTCATAGGCTGAGATTATCATCAGATAATCACATTGCTGCCTCTCAGCATGACGTTCTGCAGCTCCCAAGTGCCACTAAACCACATCCATCATTTAGTATCCATGCTGGATTTCCATAGCTCCTGCACTGTACATGATCACAGGATATGCAGGACCCCTGCAGTCACTCTGCAGTTTCTCATGTTTTCCTCATATGGCTGAGCCACATGTGAATAAATTCCAGTTAATGGGACTGAGCACCATCACAGTGACTGCTCTGTGCTCTCACAAGCCATCTTTTGGTTTAGATTTACAGGTGGTTCCAGCATGGGTGCTTTTCCCTACCTGACCAGTATGGCATTGGCCTCTCTTGGGCTGATCCTGCAGTCAGTGCTCACCTCCTTGTCAGTGTGCTGAATGCTAAGTGCTGAATCTCATCTCTGTACTGTTGTGCTATCTTCCACAGGAACTAAAGCAAAAAATAGCATAACTGATGTCACATTTTTTTGCTGTCTCCTCCCCAAGTCTATTTTTTTCAAACAGCTACTGACTTTAGGACCAACTTTCTGCAGCTTATTTCCCTGCCTGTCATGTCTTTCCTAAGTGTTACTGCTCATTTGCTATAGTTTTGTTTCCTTTGAAACTTTTTGATTCTGAACAAAAGGAAATTTGTGTTTGCATGTCTGTAGGCACAGAATCATGCATGTGTTTCACATTATACTTCTATGAGTATTTATTTAGTCATCCATTCTAGCAATCCATGTACCTTACTTCCTTAAGTCTCTTATTAACAATCCACTAGAACTGAACAACTCACTACTTTTCACCAATTAAAATTATGTATTGTGTGTTAGAGTATCATTCAATTCCTGTCTCCCACTCAAATCAGAAACATTAGAAACTATTTTTTACCAGATTTGCGGCACATGGAAAATTTCAAATGACCTTGCAAAGACCAAGATGAGGAGTACAGCTGGTACAGGCAAACCATTTAGAATTTGCAAAAAGCTTATCAGCTAAGCTGTGATTCTATAGACTAAAACAGATCTAAAGTCCATTGAACCCACACAAAATACCCTCTGCAGCTTTAGATAACCAAGTCCTATTTCACCTTTTTTCTATAGAGAACTATAAGTCCATGAATGACTGAATTGGGTTAAAAAAGTAACCTCAACCCACGTCTTCCCCAGAATTCATCTCAGAGTCTACATGTCTATTTTTCCTGAGATTTTCCTACTGCTTCTTCCTGTGGGGCCTGTAAGCACACTCCAGGAAAGAAGTTTGCCAGGATATAAGAGAAATCTCATAAGAAATTTTGTTGTTGGTTCATTTCCAGGAAAATTCTTTGGACTCAAGACACACAAGTAAAAGTCTCAAAACTGGGGACACAATACCTGCAATATCTCTAAGAGCAATAGTGATCACTTCCTGAAAACTGCTCTTAATAGTCTCATTTCTCAGACCCCAGTTGGATGTGGAAACATCATTTCCAGACTGAGTAGCACAGTCGTAATCAAAATTTAATCTAAAATAGTGAATTTAAGTGTTGCAGAGGGCTGGAGATAGCTTGCTTGGAATTTAAGAAAATTAGAGGATGAAAAACCTGTATTGTTTCTCCTTCCCTTATTTTATTGGGTTCAAGACCCAGGTGTTTGTGGGTGTAACAGAAACTGGTTGTTCTGGTTGGGTCCAAGTCTGTGATTCCACAAACGTTTCTTTAGCAACACCATTAACCTAATTAGCTGCTGTTCTAGGAGGAAAGCAAATCTCCTGAGAATGTGTATGGGGACAAACAAGGGTCTCAGAAGAGTCACCACACTAAAGAGGGATCACTTTAGCATACTCAATGAGAAACTGTGCAGTACTAGCAAAAAAGAGAAAAGAAGACAACAGGAAGGCACCTGAAATCTAGGAAACATTTCCTCAATACTGAAACCAAAGTTAAATATCTCTGTCTGATTATGATCCATAGCTTAAAATGCTGTTGCAGTGCCAGAATGTCATCTTCCATCTCAACAAAACCTACCTAAAAAGAAAAAAAAAACTGCCAACATTGAAATGGTCCATTGCATAAAATCCCCAAGTAGTAACAACAACTCAAGTTTCCCTAATCCTAATACCAACACACTATCCATTCCCTCATATTCTTATTTTGCCTAACAAATTAGACCATACACAGACATTTTTTCTGGACCTAGCTCTCTCCTAGGAGAGGTTACTGCCCTCCTCACCATCACCGCTTTGGTGCGGCTTACAGCACAGGCGATGCCTGAGACCAATTAGAAAACATTCCCACAGCCAGCTCTCCTACCCTGATCAGGAACTCCATGTCTTCCCTAGTGCACAAACAGCAGAGAACCCAGCATTCCCTGGGCTCTGCACACACTACAGACATCAGCCAAAGTCGCCTTCTCAGGGGAGACCGATGGAGGAATCCCACTGCTCACTTCAGATCATATTTGTATACGTCCTGGGCAATGGACTGCTGATGTGGAGCTTTCTAGGTGTTCACAGCACATCTCAAGCAGCTCAGGAATGGCATTACTAAAAACATATTCATGAAACTGAGGCAACTCTAGGGCCAGGTAGTAACTGAGCTGGATCAGAATTTCTTTCTTTAATTTAAATCCAATTTTAGGCACCGTCATGTGTTATGAAGTCCAGTTCCAAATTGCACATATGGCTCATTTGAGTAAGGTAAGATAAATGCTCCCTTGTTCAGTATTCTTAAGCTACTTGCATACAATAAATACTAAATAATTCAGGAGATTGATTTGTAAAAGATGAAGGCTTTACAAAAGGCTGGAAATAGAATTTCTAGAAAACACTTCAGAGTACCCTAGTTCTGCTGTTGAGCCTCAAGTGTTTTTAGTTATTACTATTCAAGGATTTTCATTTCTAAGACAGGTACTAATCTTTCAGAACACATCCCTTGGATACACACACACACACACCTATAGCACATGATTAGATGAACAAATGCACATTTTCCCACCTATGAACCATTTTCCTTGATTTTAGTAGGCAATTTTTGCCCAGTTGTTAGCCATAAGTAAAGTCCATCATTTTACTTTCATCAGTCATAACAGAGCATTCCCAGTCAGTAAAATTAAACCTCTAACCATCTAACTAATTAATGCCCACTGAACACACAACAAAGAAATCCTCTGATTTCACTGGGTGGGGAAATGAGCAGATAGCAAAGTGGTGTGCAGCTATTTGTTGACTAAATCCTAGCAGCTTGAAGTGCATACAGTTTACTTCAGGGGTTAATTTTATACTGAATTGTAGAAAGTTAAATTGTTGACACAATCAAAGAAAGGCAGCACATCCAGATCAACAAAATCACCCAAGTTCTGATTTATTATATAAACCAGTGCGGACAAAGAGTTTCCTGATTGAAAATAAAAAGGCTGCCCTTTTGCATTCTCTTTTAACTTTTTCAAAATTACTTTTTGTTGGTTTACAGTGAGGTAACTATTGAGTTCAGCAGATCAGAGAACCAAATGAAGTCACTGATTTAACCCCACATACTGCAGCCCACAGCCACAAAGATGCCATTTCTGCAACTGAAAGCTGCTAGCGAGCAATTCAGCACAGCTTCACAGGACCCGTGCTCTTGGCTGTCTGTAACTTGCATCTTTGCAGTGCAGCAATCATATTTCCAGAATAAAACTTGTAGGGGTAATTTGATTTTATGCTGCCAGCCAGCACTTCATTGCTAGTACTTATGATGCATTACATATTTGTCTGAGAACATTAGCACTCAGATAATTAATTCTTCTGCCGGGTGTCCGGTTTATGCTCTTCACTGAAAACACTGCTCCCACAGAGACATGCCTTGCATGTAAGCTAGTCTAATCCCTAAATCTCTTATGTGGTCCATAAATTAAAATCTAGGTTTGTAGCAGTTAAATTAATTCCTTTCTTCCCTCTTTTTTTTTTTTCTTCTTTTTTTGGCACTTTCTAGCAACACAGTTCACATACAATCACTCAATGGCTGGAAAGTGGGCTTGGCAGAAGGAGCCAAGGCTCAGCATGGCTCCAGTCAAGACAAATAGCTGAATTATTGTGACGTTAGTAAACAGGTAATTAGCTTTGCATGTCATTGTTCAACCACCTCAAGCTCATTACTGAAGTCTTACAACACTCACTTTAAAAATTCAGACCTGTTTGACCTGCTACCAGCTATAGTGCATTTCAAGCACTCATGGATAAAGTGCAATCTTGTCAAACTGAAGACACCTGCTCCCAGCAGGAACACTGCTTATGAACTGCCAAGTCTTTTGTTACAGTACCTTGAGAAGCAATGATCTTTCCATCTGGAATAACCAGCATCAACTTGGCTGCAACCACTGTAAAGAAATCTTTGAATATTTATTACCACATGAAGTACACAGAGCTATAAAAGCGCTATGTACAAAAATGCAAAAAACGAGAAGACTACTCCTGATAAATTTTGCTGTTTGCTGCACAAGTGTTTGAAATTAATTTTCTTTCACAACCAGCTGCTGTAACAACTTCCAGGTTCTTTTCTCTACCACCAACTTTACCAGGCTGAAGCTCACCCCTGTATAAATAACTTATTTCACAATTGACACATATAACTTAATGTATCTCTTTTTGTTACACTTGTGCTCAATTTTTGACAATTCAATTTTTGACTGTTCATCTCAGGTGGATTAATTCATGCTGGGAATTCATCAGGCTCTGTCCTGGTTCCCCCCCTTAAGGTCCCAGCATGGCATGGTGCTTTAGGCTCCACTCCACCAATGCTGTTACAAGCTGCCTCAGCTCCCTTACTTTTGCAAGCTTTGCAGAGGAGTGTATACTGAACTACTGAGGTTTTAGCTCAATCTCATTTCTTCAGTTATTCATCCTCCTGGATAGTGGACTGTGTTTACTTCTGATTAATTGCCATTATTTATCCATTCTGATATGAAAAAGAGCCCAATTCTCCCCTTATCATCTTTATTTTGTGAGGGTACAAGTGGTAATTTAAGCTAATTACATTCTAGCACTGTGGTCATTAAAAATCCAGTAACAGCAGTCTAGGGCTTGGGTGAAGGTAACATAGAATTTAGGTTTATTCCTTGCATTTTCTTTGCTTCAGCACTTTCCACAAGGGCAATGAAAAGCCTGATCAGAAGCTCAGTGCTCTTCAGACTCCCAAAGACAGTTTAATTCAACAACACGTTCCTTGCTATCTTCTCTGCCCTTAAGACACCTTAGTGAGCAAAGTCCATTCTGCAGCACTTAATCATATATATGCAAATGTTGCATTTAGAATTTGGAGCCCACTGTGAGCCTGTTTTCCTTGAGCTGTTATTTTAAAAAGTGCTTTAAATCAATTTTGCAGTAAACATGGGGTTTGTTTCAATAACAACCATTTTTCTCCTGATTAGTAAATTACTGTTGTTTCCAATGTTTCATTCTAACTACTACTTTCTCAGAGTCATAGGAAAACAGAGCACTTAGTCAAGACAAACTTCCCTTTATTTCCATCTCAGCAAAGCAAGGTCTAGATTACTTTCAGAAAAACAGTTTTCAGCTGACAAAGTGAAAAATGTTGCATAACCCCAAACTTATAACGTGGTAAGAAAGTTTTAATAGAAGGATTACCACTTGCTGTTGTAACTAGTTTAAAAGTCCTTTAAGACTCTTTGCTAAGAACAGACGATTATATTTGCAGTATTTATGTAATTTCTATTGGCTGGCTGTGTAATAATTTATGAAAGTTGTGACAGAACAGTGCTTTAATACAGATTAAACTATATTGAGAGAGGAAAATATAGCAAAATGCCAGCGTGCTGCACAGAATACCAATCCCAGGATCATCTAGAATTTTAAAACAACTCCATTGGAAAATACAAATTGCCTTTTTCCAACCATTGAACAACAACTCTCAAGCACATATTTTTCTATGTGGATATGCCTTACACGTGTCTCTTTGCATGAGGTTATCTCTATTTTCAGACCATTACACAGGCTTAGGAAAAGAAGCAAGTCATTCATGTCATCTTCATCCAGAGACAGCACATATCCTAAATGTTACATCCTGGTGCATTGAGCATTGGCCACATGTCTTGAAAGTGTTGTCAACGTTATTTGTACACATTCCTGTTTGTTAAGCTTGGTTATTATAATGCAAGCACTGGAGGAAGTTGAAGGTTTTAACTTTTTAATTCATGGTGGAACTGTCCAAAACAGCTTCAAAGAGTCCACACAAAATTATTCTGATTGTAGCAAAGTACTGCAGTGTGAAAAATAATTGAGGTCTGTGAAAAGTTAGAGCAGATCTCTTTACACTGCTGCCATCCACAACCCTGATTGTTACTGGAAAGAGTTTTCTCGTGAAGGATTTTTATTTAGGGTAGTAATTGGAAGATACGTGAAGTTTTACTTTGGTTTGAGGTTGGTCAAGAGCTTTGACGCCCAGGAAATCCATTAGCAGATCAATGAACTGGTAAGAAGTAAAACATAAAAGCAGATAAGGACAAAAATTTCATAACTTTGTATCTGTAGATGCACACAAAAGTATACCTGCAAGCCCTAGAACATGTAGAGCTGCCTCTTATATTTTCAAAGTCCCCATTTTAATTAATATCAACTGTAATCATATGGGAAACTAGGCATAATAACAGTAATTAAAACTTTGGCCTCTTAAAACACATCAGACACACACACACAAGGGCAAAATCCAATTTGGAGAAATATATGGAGCATTCAAGGGTCGATATGGAGATACTATCTAGGCTACCTAAATAAACAGGCAAATCAGCCCTATTTAACAATGAAAGTGTTTTTCTTGAGATCTCAAGAGGATTTCCAATTATTCACAAATGACTAACCATGCACGCCTTACCCAGAATTATAAACAAGTCACCAGAAAATAGCAAGTTTGACAAAACTGTCCAACAGCCCATTAACTGTACAACTATACTAAATAGCCAGAGAGAAGTCTAAATCTGCCAGAACCAGTGTCTGTCAAGTCTGCCAAGGGGACAGATGTTTCAGCTGCAGAATGTCCATTTGCAGCTTGCCACCATCCAGACCCTGGAAACTGAGCACTCAAGTGATGGGCTGGCACAATCCAACTCTGGAATGACCCTCTGCCTCTTAGGAAACTCTTTAAAGCTAAGGATGGTGTTACTGAAAGGAAGTCAGTGTTGCTTGCCTGAGACAAATATTAGAATTCACAAAAAAAAAAAACAATTTTACCTGTATTCTTTCAAAAGTGTGTTTAGCATGTAATTCTAAATATTTATTAAATATATCAACAGCTTTAGTTGTTGTGAGACCCAGCTACTGGAATTCTTCATATATTCAGATTTACACATCACCTCAGCTGACTTTAGGTTTATTCACCCAAATTTCACAACATGCAGATGGCAAACAGATAATTGGGAGAGTCCTGTCAACACTTATATGAAATTAGACTGGGCACATGGGAATCACCTGAATGCAATTAACAAGGATATGGCACAGTGGTGCAGCAAACATTTATTTGAGTTTCAAACCTTTATGGAAAAGCATAACAAATTGGTCAATCTCTGCTTTTTCAAGCTTTATTTTCTGCAAGTGTGGAAGGGGAAAAAAAACCCCACAAACTTGGTTTTTTTGAAGAAAACACAGTACTGCATGCTCTGAGTTGAAGCAGTACATGGAAGTGAAAGAAGGGGACACAATGAATACAGCTACACTAAGAAATATTTCTACAAAGGAATTTTCTCCCAAAAAATACACTATTCAGGTTTTTAGCAAATGTACTTGTTTGTACTACCTTTATAGAAACAGGATTATGAGGCTGATTATTACCTCTTTTTTGGATTGGCTGAATACAAATACTTCTTCAGATCAGGGTTGCGCTCTTTAAGCATAGAACTCTGTGAAGCTTATCACTTTTGTAATACCCCTAGAGAAAACTAACATACAGAATATTGTTTTGAGGTTATGTTAGACCACACTCTAAAATCTGTGAGCCTGCAAATTGTTTTTTGTTCATCTATTGTTCATAATCAATTACAATTCTTATGTCAAAGGCTCCCAGTTGTCTTCAAACCATCAGATCCAGAGCCATGACCACCAGCAGCAGGCGTGCTTAGAGTTGTTCTTTTTAAGTCACATGAAATCAACCTGTCTCTATTTGTTTTCTCCTGAAAAAGCATAGTTCAGTCTCCTCTGAGGCTCATGCTTGACCTGGACACCAATGAAACAAGAATGGTTCCATTGCACTGGAGGTTTCTTCTCAAACTATCAGAGAAGTCATACAGCACATCCCTGAACTCTGTTCTGGAGGAAGCATACACAAACGTGGGTCAGGCATGCTGATTCAGGTTACTAGCTACAGGAACATCATCACAGCTTCACTGCATTGAGCACTGCAGGTTTAAGAATTTTGTTTGGAGTTCTAGAACTATTTCTGTATTTGAATTTACTCATTTACAAACTTAGACTGCTGAGCATTCTTTAACCATTTCATTTCATTAACCCCTTCTCTGATGATGCCTTTCTACTCACTAACAAAGTGAGTAGAGATCAAGTGATCAAATTGAGATCAAAGTTTTTAGGAACCAGTAACAACTCCAGACTTTTGGAACTGGGCCATGGCCTTAAGAAGGGTTAAGCACAAGATCCTGAGCCAGGTGATGGGCACTTGCACAATGACTGGTATATTTAGAATAAACTTTTTCCTGACTTTAAGTTGTTCTTTGTTTATCAGCAAGTGTTACACTGTGATCAAAAAGAAAAGAAAAGAAACTCTCCTTTAGGGCCCTTTGGCCTTCCTCTAAAGACACATTATCAATTTCTTCAATTATCACAGTGGCAAGAAAACTTGGTGAAAGATTCAAAAGGAAGAAGGGGGAAAACCTGTTACGCTCATTTAGGACCCCTTGAAAACACATATTCTGAAGATGGAAAGAGAATCATTGGACATTTAAATAATTAATCTCAGCAAATAAATGTGAAACAGCGTAACATTATGACTGATTCAGCACAATCAGCTTTCACTGCTTCCAAATTGCTATTGCTAAATTGCCATTTGCAGGAATTTCAGCATAGCACAGTGTAACTCACTAGTCAGTCATGTGCCCCAGGCACAGGCAGAACTAAGATACAAACAGCCTGGTGACAGCCTGGCTATGATAACTAGATAGAAATCATGCAAAGAGGCACTGAACTCCTATCATGTCCATTTCTCTGAGCAGCTCTCCTGTTTATAAAATATTAAACCGTGGACATTTATTTTAGGTAAGATTTACAGCAAGTCATCTGCCATATCGTTGACCACCAATAGGTCTCTATGGTTGAAAAGCAGAGAGCATAATTTCTCAAGCTTCATTGTTTGCTAGAAGACAAGAAAATTAGGAGTAGTCTGGTTAAGACTTTATCAGAACAGGAAGGCAGGATGAGAAGTAGTTTTTGCTGGTTCAGATGAGCTGTACCAATTCCCTGATGCATAGAACATAAAGAGCCAAAAAGCAGGCAAATGCACCAGGTCAAAAGTAATAACAGCAGCTTTTTAAAAGCTAGTCATCTCTCTATGCTTAATTTTTTATTATTATTAAATGTCTTTGTAAAACATCTATTTTTGTTTCTTTGCATGTAAGTGATACCAGCCAGTTATCAATCTCTATGCAATCTCAGCTCAGCCAAGCTGAGTAAGGTTAAAGAAGGGAGCCTCTTCCAAAGACATTGCTGCTGCAAGAGCTCCACACAGTCTGGTAAGCAGCACTTTTTTTGTCAACAATATAACAGCTTAAAATGCATGGGTTTTGTGATGCTATGCTGACAAACAGGCAGTTGCAATTCTTCTATATGAAACATTATTTAACCTGCATCCCAGCAAATTGCCTGTCCCTGGAGCTGCAATTTTTCACATGAGCCATAAAGGCATTTCTGAGCCTATGAGTTCAGACCCCAATACTCATGGCACATTGTATGGGAAAAGAAGCTACACCTCCCAGTCTCCTGGCAGGACCCAGCTGACAATTACTTTCTCTCTTACTACATTCTTCCAGTATTTTGAATTTAACAATGTGTTAAAGACACATTTAGATTTCCATAACATTTTGTTTTGTTTCACTGCTTTACCAAACAGTGCTCTACCTTGACAGAGCTGCTGTAATCTATATATAGTTTGCATAGTGATTCCTGTAGTAGTTTGAGATCCTTCAGACAGAAGGTTATCACAATATAAGGTTCTTTCATCTGTCCTTTATGGTAACCTTTTAAAAAGGCAGAGCTCAGTTCAGTCCAGATGTTTATACAAACTGTTCTAAATCTCTAATGTCTGGGAAAAAAAAAAAAAAAAAGGAAGGAACAGGTTTTTTGAGAGACTTCCAGTACCACTTAATACCACGTCAGACAAACTACCATATCATCCTGTCACTGTAATCACATGGGATGCTAATAGCATCCACCATTTCTGCAGAACTTTATAAAGATGAATCACCATAACAGTCCTCTGCAATATTATCCCAATTTTATTACTGAGGAAGGAGTGTGTCTGTTTTTACATTACACCATTAAGTGACCTGCTCTTTCGATCTAAAAAGAATTGCAATGAAAGATGCAGAAATTATTACTGTAACTTCCCCTGCTTTTGTTTGGTGAAATGCTGTTTAAATATTTAGATCCAGTAAATTCTTTTACCATCATACAATGTTGGTAAAAAAGCAGGCCTCTGAACAATCAAAGTGACACTCTCTTTTGACTCTGCTCTGACTTAACAGCAATATTTCAATTTTTTGCAATTTTGATCATGGTAGAAAAGTCAGCTGAATGAAAAAATAAAGACACCTGCCACTGCTCACTATTTTCTTATGAGCCTTAGATGTGCAATCCTATCATTTAGATAAGGCATCAACTTCTTGAAATCACAACAGCTCTCCATAAGAAAATAACAAGGTATGTATTCACTATGTACATATCACAGACTGCAATATAGTCCATTACCTACTGAAACACTTTCTAGTTCTTACTTTCCATGAAAAGCCAACTGGGTCAAATAATCTGGAAGTTGTTTTTATTCTGGACGTTGTTTCAGGGAGTTCTGTGTTTTTTGAAAAACCTCACAGGTACAAGACAACCTTGGGGAAAGCATTGTATGAAAAATATTTTTGAATCTCTATCAGAAATCTAACCAAGAGATGCTGTGTTAACTTCACTAATCACAGAAGCCAGAAAAAAACAATGTTTAGCATAATTTTTGACTCACTTCCAAATGAACATTTATGTGGCTTATAACTGTATACAACCTGGAAAAAAAGAATTCTACAGTAGAATAGTCTCTGCAGAATTAATTAAGTACCAGCTTGGCTCAGCTTCACATTTCAGCAGAATCATCTTAGGAAAAGCTGTTGACAAAATATCTGACACAATTCCAACTTCTGACTCCCAGGGGTCACAACCTGGGAGTTACCCGAAATATTGCAATATGGGTCTCATGGTTACTACACTCCAAGTTGTACAAGACATAAAGCTTTTTGTATCAACAAAACATAGCTTCCTGTCAAATACTGACTGAACTTTCATGAGTCCACAGGTATCACTGGACTGGGACTTTCCAGTGAAAAGCCCTCCAGTCAAGACCATTTTGAGATTTGACCTTCCAGAAAAAAAACAATTCACATGAAATGGGTCATCACATCCAAATATCATCCTCTTCAGCAAAGTGGAGAGGGATCAAAAGAGACTTTCATTATGCCAGTTCTGTAGCTGGATAGAGAAATTAGTGTCATGGTATGCACCTAGGTGTAGGTGTAAAAGAAATTGCATCTTCACTTGTATTTTATCAAAAACTCATATTTGAGAATTAATTCTCACGACACTAATAATTAAATTATTGTATAATAATATCTATATACTTATAAATATATAAATATTATAATATATAATATATAATATATATTATATATTATATATATTAAAATATATTTATATATAAATATATAAATATAATATATATTAATTACCTAATAATTAAATTCTATCACACCATGGTAAAAAAAAAAAATTAAGTATAATTAGCACAGAAGCTAATAATGTGCTATTTTCCCCTTGATGCTTCCATTTCATTCACCAATTTTGTAGTAGAAACTTTTGAGACCAAAACTCAGCAAAAGTGTGGTCGTCTCACCTTCATCTAAGGGTCTGGCTCATTCTCACATCTCAATCATAGCAAGAATAGCTCATTTCCCTTGACTTTACAGAAGACAGACCTTATCAAAATTGAGCACTCTCACACTAAAACATGTGGTTTGTGCATTGTTTGTTTTTATGTGCAGACATGTTTCTGTGCCTAATTAGCAAAGGAAGCTTAGGTGAAGCCTAGACATGGAAAGAGATGCAGAAAAGTCAAAGCTGGGAAGATGGGAAAGACTGAATTTGATAGCTTCATTGGTAGGATAACATGATGGAGTGGCACATGGCAGCAAAGGACTAGATTCCACCAAGGAGTCTGGTCTAGTTCCTACCTTACATCCTTGTCATAAAGCACTGATGCTGAGTCAATAAAAAATTATGGACAGGGACTGAAAAGGGCTGGGAGAGGAAAACTGCAGGATACTGAAGTGTTATTCTCATCAAACCTTTGTTCTTTTGATCACCAAAGCACTGCATCTTCAGCTCTATTCCATGTGTGATATATAGGAAGTAGACATGAACAGTGATGTTCAAATAACCACAGCTACATTCACCCTTCAAGAATTACCTGCATGCGTACATATTGCTGCTCCTGGAGGGTACTATGATCTTGGAAGAGTCAAGACAGAGAAGTTGAAGATAAGCCTAGCAGATTTGCTAATTTTAGTAGACAAATAATGATTCTCCCTGTTAAAGAGAATTAGGAATTAATCAATGGTATTGTTTGTTACTGCTTTCTAGCCTGAATCAGATCATGACATGTAGCTAACCCCATGGAGTCCCACTACTGGGCTTCTTTGTGGTGAACAGAAGCACCAATTGCAAGGAAGAGACCAGAGTCTACAGCTCCATTTTCAATATGGAGTCATTAAGGTGCCTAGAGGAGTCAGCTTTTTACAACTGTACTAACACAATAGGAGAGTTTCATCTTGTCAAGCACCTTTACACTCACCTCATCACCAAAGAAGAAAATTAATACCTCTTTGTTTCTTTTCTGTTCTAGGAAAGACACCAGTAATTAGTCTATGTAGAAGAAAAAAAAAAAAAAGCCTTGCAAACACAGAAATAATTAAGCCCTCAAAAACTGTATATAATGTCATGTTAACTCCCATGACAATTCTTTGTGGCAGGACACAACCTCATGTGTAATGCACTTTTTAGGCATAACACTAAAACTGGCCAGGGGTATTATTTCAATTTCTAGAAAGGGCAGTTGATATAGATGAGAATCAGTGCTGTTTGCAGAGAAGACAGCAGCACTGGCCCACATATTTTAACAAGGATGTGTGCATACACAGAATAATTCTAGTAATTCACATCAAAGTTATATGCACGAGAGGTGTGGAACACTGCAGATGATGGTAATTGAACATGAAGACTACAGCAAAATATTTTTTAGTGTGTTTGAAGACGTAGGAATAAGAGGCTTTAAACACATGGATGATGAGTGAGCTCCTATTTTAATCACCCTCCAAAGTATTCTACAGTCCATGTCTGAAGCTAAATTCCAAATCTGTTACAGCCTAGACTGAGTTGCATTAGACAGAAAAGCCTATGCACAACCAGTGTTTTGTCACGCTCCACTCAGCTTCCTAGAAGGCATGGCACTTGAATTTTGCTGGCTGTACTGTCATTGTCACAAATGTACTGCTGCTTCCTCATAGCATGAACAATGTATTTTGATGTCCCATGTTACTACGAAGAAAGATGAATCAGCATTCAAAATTGTGACATTTCTTAGTGTCACCTTACAAAAGAAAAGCTGTAGAGTATTATAGATCCTTTGCACAACAGGGTACTGTTCACATTCCTTTAGAGAAAAGATTTAGTACGTAGGATACAATCCCTGATAGAAGTACAGAGAGCACACATGGGCCTCATTTTCCAGTGCAATGGACAAACCTAAAGAAGCAGTCTGATATTGCTGCTGAGAGAAGCAGCAGTTACTGGGCAGCAGCCAGCAGATAAAGCCACAGTATTATCCAAAGCATTTTGCCAGTGTCATTCTGGAACAGTAACTTTACCTACCACCAGTAGAGAAACATAGTAGATTGAATACCTCTCTAGGTGCTTCATGCACTGCAAGGCTGCTCTAATTGTGTAGCTGTAAATCCTCCATGAAAGAGAAACCCTGGGCAAAGAAAGCAAATACAAGAGGCATTGGACACTTGCTTCCATCCCTGTCTTGGTTGATTTGGCTTATTGTGAATAGTCACGTGAGTATCTTTCCACCCCCTCTATGTCTAACCAGTGCCTACACTCAGTTGTCTTCCAGACTTTGATTTAAATACCAAGGAATGGTGTACAGCAGCTGTTGCCCTGTGTCTTTACTAGAGGATGATCCTTATGAGAGTGTGTCCCAATGGCACAAATGTTAATGTACGCTTTCTTGAGACAAGCTTACATATTTGATATTTTAGTGAAAAAGCAGACAAATTTTATTAGTAGTTAATGTAGTTAAAATTTTAAAAAATCCTCAGTCCTCTCTTTCTATTTTCTAGAACTAATTCTCTCACTATCCTGATTTATCCCACTGTTTTACTATTGTTCTGCTGGCTTTCTTATCTTGCTGGAACAAATTTAAGACTCCTTATTTAATTGCTCTTATTAATATTCATATATTAATGCAACACATTTATTATTCAAGTTGATAACAATGTCTGTCTTCTAACAGCCTTAATTCAGACAATGAAGATCCTAAGGAAATCAGGAAATTGTTAAAAGTCAAAACATTACTTGTTTTGTTTCCAGCTATCTTGGAGCTTTTTCAGGTCCAACAACATTACACGTATTTGAACAGGAGTAGAAATGATGCACAGTTTTCTCAATACCCACTAATTGCTCTTTCTTGCCAAGTTGCCAGTAGGACACTTCAGTGAGCCCTTCTCCAACTCCCTGCTCGTACCTTCAAACAGACCTTACACTTTGGAAGCCTGACAACAGAGTGGATTAAAACACACGGAGAAAAGCGACCCGAAACCAAAGGGAAAAGCCATATTTAAAACAAACAGACAAAGAACAAGCGAGTCCGACAGAGATGTCAAGCAAGTCCTACCTCGCATTTACTTGTAGAAAAGCAGAATGTTGACCTTAAAAGGGGGGTGGGAAGCTCTTGGTTTTAATTTTCATTTTCCCAATGACAGTGGGACGCCGGGCACCGGCACCACATCCCATAAAACAGGAAGATGCTGCCACCTGCAGGTACAAGTCCCAGGAAAGCCCCAAATCGCAGCCCTGGGACCCCACCACGGGCACGAACCCCGCGGCTGCCAAGGAGCCACAGCACATCTGCCAGAGAGATGCTTCATCCTGTTTCTTTGTCTCGTGTTCAGAGAGCAACACAGGCACATCAATCAGCATCTTCTGCACAAAATGAGAGTTTTTGCTTTGTAGTCTTCTGACTGCAGAGATCCACTGCAGGAAATAAAAGACCCCTTCAAATCCTCACCACATGACACTTCCAGCCCCATGATGCAAAGACTACAGTAAATTGTTCTTGTAAATAAGTCCATGAATCCTCATCTAAGGTCATATCATCATTCACAGAGGCCCAAATACCTCTCATATCTGTGCTTTTAGCTTGCAAGTTATGGAAATTTGCAGTTTTAGCTTTATGATGCTTATTCTTAGTTCTAGGTGGGGTTTATAAGCATAGTTCTTTACAACAAGAGTTCAAGAAAGAGTAAACTGAGAAATTATTTAAGAAGACGCTCAGAATTAGGGGTTTGGCATATAACTTCCATATTCAAAGAACATATTTAGAAGGCCTCCATTTTACAGAGTGCTCAGTGGAACATGGAATGTCTCACATTTAAGTCCAATAGCTTAAAATTTTATATTCCTATTACCATGCAATACTAGTAGTAAAAGAAAAAACATAATAAAACAAGAAGTCTTAGGAAAAAATACCAAAACCAGTTCATTTTATCAGAGTCTTTTTCTCTGAACAGTGTATTTGACTATTTTTTTTAAATCAGAGTGTAAATATTATATTATGTTTATTCAGTAATACTCCCATCAGCATGCCAAACAGCATATATTTTGACTAGGAACACAGTAAGCCTACAATGTCTGCCAAAGTTTACTCCCTTAAGGCATTTGGGAGTCTCATGAAAGTAGCTGTGCTTTGAACTGCCCTGGCTCCTGTGGGTTGTGTCTGATTAACTGATATTTTACATAACACTAGCAACCATCACCACAGCGAAAGAAAACAAGTAATCTACAAATGCAGGGGGTACCTTCTTCCCACATTGCCTGTTGCAAACTAACACAGCAGGTTATTCCATCCTGTGTAAAGAGCAATGGAGCTAGGACAGCCACTGGAACCTGGTCTGCTTCAACAGCCAAATCTGGAATTCCAAGTCTTCCTTTTAAGAAGGCAACAAACTTAGCCCTAATCCTAAATTTTACAGAGACAGAGAGATTCCGAAAGTTGAATGAGACCTAGCTGCAAAGGCACCCTGAACTTTATAAGCACTCCAGAAACTAACAGCATTAATAGTACTCCTGCAGAGATATGGACATGTGGAGCAGCTTGTTTGCATGCTGAGCTGGGCAAGCAGCAGCCAACTCTACCTAAAATCCTGCAGACTCTTGCAGCATCCTTCAGATGCACTCCCCAGACATTCTGCACAAATGCTGGGACATAGTTGTGTGTCAGATTGAAACATGCTCCCTTTGTGCTCACCTTTCAGTTCACAACTGCGAAAGCTGAAGTAACATTCAATAAAATACATTTTTTGTATTCTGCTTATGAAAACATCTGACACCAATAGACAGCTGCCACCCACATGCAGCACTCTAGGGATTTCCATAGCTAAAAGCGTGTCATGCACCAACTTGAATAAAGCACTAATGCTTGTTCCTAGTGGCTCTAATAATTCACACTTTCTGTATCAGACACAGAAGACTACCTAAAACATACCGTGCCAGAGGGCTACATATGCAAATTACACCTTGCTGGGCATAGAGATTAAGACTAGAACAGTTGTGGGTGCTTTACACCCATAAACAACACCTGCATCTCTCTGCATATATGCAGGTTCAGAGAAATGCATCAATGCTATTAACATATTAGAAAGGTGAATATATGCATTGCAGTAGGGTGAAAACAGACACTTTGCTGATTCTCACCAAACTGATTATTGGCAGATAAACCCTGGATTGAGTAAAGCCAACAGTTATATTGGCATGAAGTCAAAGAAGTATCTGCCTTGATTCACAAAAATACAAAACAAATTTAGGATAACAAATTCTGCTTTTAAAATTTCATTGATAGCTTTCTTAATTAAAACTCACCTATACTGTGTTGGAACAGAACAGCAGCCTGCACAACAGGAATACTGAAAACAACTTACAGTTCTGGGGAAGAAAACTTCTACTTGAATGCATTCTCTTGATCTTGTCCAGCTGAGCAGAGCTGGAAAGTGGCTCTGCAAATGTAATGCAAGAGAGTGAATCAATTCATCTCACCAAATACAAAAATACAACACTACTATATTGGTCAGACTTTCCCCCATATGCAACAAGTAATACATTCTATTTCCAATTATTGGAAGACAAAATGAAAAAATACAGGTCCTGATATTGTTCACAGCTCCATGCAGACAGACTACTGCATCTGCATGTGTCTCCTGCTAAAACCACAGTCAAAAAGTCTGACTAAAAGAGTAAAACCAGCTTTTACTTATTCTCAGTCTGAGCTTGGGTGGCTGGGACAAGTTCAAAAGACATCCCTGTAAATTCACCTGTTTAGTTCTGCAGCAGAACTAAACCCCCTCCACAAAAAAAAAAAAAAAAAAAAAAAAAACCACCACAGCCCCTCCCTACTCCCGCTAAGATAGGGGGTGGGGGATGAAAAGAGATTTTCTTCTGCTCTCATTTCAACACACATCACATATTCAGACAGACAGAAGTTCATCACTGTTCTAATTAATTTCTGTACGTCACTGAGTGCTTTCATCCTTTATAACAAATTGTAGAAAGAAAACATCTTTGCTTGCCTCCTATGGCACCTGCTGTAGCCAGAAATCAATTCCTCTTGAACCAGTAGCCAGTCAGTGTGTGATCTAAAGCTCATACAAGCTTAACCATTCCTTCTTTGTCAGATCAGTGAGAAACTAAAATATCAAAACTTCTTTATTCTGTCTATCACTTATTACCATTTAATAGCATGAGACCATCCAAGTGCTGTTATTGTACTAAAAGATAGCATCAGCATGACCCATCACTCTAAGCTTACCACTCATCCCCAACTAAGCAGCCAACAGGGTGTTTGATCATGACTGTCCAAGATTCAGTCTCTTCCTTACTGATTGGCATCTTCTGAAGTATAAAAGCAGAACACCTCCATTCATCCAAGTCTTGGCAGTTAGAAAGTCTCAGAAAATAGCAAAGCCATGTTAAGAAGCAAAACCCATCTGACATTAAACTTTATGGCATAAGACACCTCTCAAGTTGTGGAAGATCTACATGAAGAGACAGCCCTGAACTTCACGAGCACTGCAACAGCCTAGAACACAAATCAAAGCACAGCACTAACCTCACATCTCTGGGGAGGTGCCCAGGTGCTCACTTGCCAAGCTGGACAAGCAGGAGTTAGCTCCTCTGACACTTACCAAGATGCATTCAGAGACCTGCACCCAAGTTAAGCAATAGCAGCTTAAAGCTACTGGTGCTTTCCTTGGACAATTTGCACAGATGCCAATGGATCTTCTACTGCTGCTGAAGAGTCAGGTCTTGAGTAACTAGAAAGCCAAGGAAGCAATGCTATCCTGATTTAGATTGCTTCAATATTTAATCAGTACTGATTGTCTTTATAAGTCTCTCAGATAAATAGCCAGAAACTGAACACTAAGGATTTTAAGTTCTGGATGAAGCTGGGGGTTGGTGAAGTATTCCTACATTTTTCACCATACCATACTTTCAGGTACTAAATTTGAGAATTCTTTGTCACTTACATGCAACTGATTTCTGCTTATCCCTCCCCACTGTATAATGGGAGCAAAGATGACTTATCTGAATTATCTCACAATTGTAATTGAAAAATCTCTCTGCTCTATATGTGCATTTTGCAATATAACTCCAAGTTTCAATAGATTTGTCCATAACACCCATTTCAGCTGGTAAATGATTCTGTGCTTGGGGAAGAAGGAGTGGCAAAAAACTAAGACTTACTGCTTTAATACTGGGATCATGTCTTAAGGCTTAGATTGTTTTATATTTGGCAATATGGACAAAGTAAAAATCTGATTTTGCCACATTTTTCAGTGGCCAGAATAACAGAGCAGATGAAATCACAGCAATACAAAGCACCTCTGCAGTGGTGCAAGTGGAACTATTATTCAGTTCATAGCAGTAAAATGGGGTAAAACAGCCTCTAATCTGCCCTTGGGTGAAAGGCAGGGAAGTGATACCAAGAAATCTCCTGCTGGATCTAATAGGTCCCAAGGGGAAATTATGAGTCTTATCTTTAACTCAGCTGAACCATAAAATGGGATGAAAGCAGACCTGAACAGAAGACAGATTCCATAACTAAGCTGCTTGTTATGAAATTCTATTACAAAATTTCAATAGCAATTTCTGTGTCAATATTTTACAAAATAAAAGGAGCTAGAAAGAGGCCAAAGGAAAAAAAAAAAAAGCAACTCAGTTTGGATCAGAGAAAAACAGCTACTGAAATTAGGTAGCTCATAAGTCATTCCTTTCTATAGCCAAACCTTTATTAGAGTTTTTTTTTACTTAGTTTAGGATTTCAAAAATCAAGTTCAGCTATCTCATTATCTCTAGCTTTATACTGATTACAATCCTACTAATTCTGGGAAAGAAAAATACAGTTTTCAGAATCTCCTTGCACTAATCTGTTCAAGGGTCTCACATATATGGGTATCCCCTCAGGTACAGTGTCCTGTTGAGGATCCAGTGGCAAGTCATATGGACTAATGTCCCATTTATTCTTCCATGCAAGCTAAATCTTACAGGTTAGGTTTCACCAGGTGGGATTTTCAGATCAAGGCTATATTAGGTCGCCTTCCATGCAAAAAGTGGAGTTGGGGTTTTTTGTTGAAAGCTTTATAGTGGCTTGCCTGCCTGCTGCCCTTATGCCATCCACCAAGTGATCTTATCTTCAAATGTGTTCAAGTGAAGACAACTTTGCATAAAGAGCTTAAATTAAATAAAGCTGTCTACCCTAGAATACACACACACACACACACACACACACACACACACACACCATATGACCCACATTTAGTTGTTTTTTTTCTGGTTGATACTGTTGAAATTTCTTCTGATGCACCCAAATGAGAAGCAGAAGAATAAGCTAGTACAAGCTCTGTCAATAAATACACACTTTGAGGAATGGCATCCTAGTTCATAGCAGATTTATAGTTCTTATCTCAAGTTTCCAAAGTTCATCTGAATCTCCAATACAGGGAATTTCAATGCATCAGTAAATCTTTAAAGCCATGAAGAAAACTCACTCAAAGAAGCAATGTCCCTTATCAGTGGAAGAAGTGATAAATCTGAAATAATATATAATTCATGATGACACATATCAAGACATTACAGCAAACACTGACACAAGACCTATTTATGGCATTGCTTTGCTAAGAATATTCCCTACAGAACTATTCTCTTTTCTTATTCTGAGCCAAACAACTGCTTTGATAATGCACATCTTTTCAGAGCTGAGTAAAAAAAGCAAATTTAATTCAGCACCCATTTCTCATTATAGAAAACTAGTGGCCCTCAGCCAGCAACATATAGAAGTAAATGAAAATTTAAGTGCAGATCAAAAAGAAATGTGACATGGTATGGTTACTTGAAAAAATTAATGACCTCAGACATCAAACTATCCATTGTCTAAAACATGCTAATACAAATGTTAAACTGTCCTTGGCTGGGAAACAAAGGTTGAGTTTAGCTCCTTCACATCTTTCTCAGTCTGTATTTTTAATACATTTGTGGATTCACAAGCTGTGTAGAAACAGAGTCATCCAAAATCTCTCTGATATGGTTCATTGCCACCCTGAAATTCAGAATCTGGAAATGCTTGGCAAATTTTAGCTAGAACTTGAAACAATCTCGGGAACAAGGTCACCACCAGAAAACTCTGGGAAGTACATTAAATTTAGCAATTACAGATGACATGACTGGCATAAAATATCACATGAATCAGTATCACAATCCTTGAACAGTAAAAATAGCTTTTAAATAGTTTAAATATCACTCAACAAAACTACCTGGAATAATGTAGAGTTTGAAAGGAGGAATAGGTATCTGTCTGGAAAAACAAGAGAAACCATTTCCCTGCCACAACCATTACTGGAGTTCACCTTCAAATTGACAACCAAGTAATGGAAAACAAAACAAAATTTAAACAAACAAAACCCAAAAAAAACCCACAACACAAAACCCCAAAATAGCTATGCTAGCACAAATGTTTCCTTAAGAATTCACAGGAGAGAATGCACTCAAGACACAGCAGGGAGGCAGGTATTTCCCTAGCCACCTCCACACCATCAGGCATTAGCCAGACAATATATCTACAGTGGCTGGCAAATCAGGATTAAACTAAGAAGAGCCCAAAGCTGGCACAGATGTTGCATGCAAGTTTCACACTATTTAGCTAATTATGTTTTTTTCTCTCATATTTTTAAGTGAGTCATAGAGCATAATATCATTTCAAATGTTACTGTTCGGTTTGAAGAGAGAAGATTATTCCAAACGTGGCCGTGCTGCAAAGGAGCACCATGCTCTGAACAGCAGCAGGTATGCTGTCTACAAAGACTGTTCAGACCAACCTGTGAGATACCAGGACATTAGAAGATCACAGAGAACACTTACAGACTGGACAGGGTTACAGTTTAATGATATGGTTTCCAATATATTTTTTAAAAGACAAAGAGTGCCAGCGTGGGTGTGGACTGGTGGAACAAAGAAACAGACATGTAGGAAACAAGGCTTACAGAGAAGTCAGTCAAGGAGAAGAATAAACCCAGTAATACATGTACTTGGGTAAAAACACCACAGTTATATTGAAGTGGTGGAAGTGCAATAATGCCTACAAATGGGAGTGGAATAATAATTTTATGCACACATACATTTGATATATGCAGATGCACACACATTTATATACTTTTCCAGTTTAGTTAGTTTAAGGACTGATCGAATTTGACATTTCTCATCTCTTCCTCCCCCCTCCCCACAAAAAGAAGTGCGTGAAAAGATGAATCTCCAGAGCCATGCAGCAAACAAAAAAAGCAGGCCAGCAATTCCGCACGCCTTGGGCTACATCAGACTACCCCTGTGAAGGGGAATTTTCATCCATCTTCTTGCCAAAGGCACGTGCAAAGAATATCACAACCTCTTTAATTAGGAAAAAAAAAGGTATTGTCACTGGCAGCTCCCTTTTGAGAGGGGGCCTGATATACCAGTCAGACCTGATCCATAGACAGGTGTATTTTGCCTCTCTGGTGCTCAGGAAAGGGACATCACAAAGAAACTTCTCAGCCAGGTGTGGTCCATTGACTACTATTATTTTTCAGGCAGCAATGAGGTCCCTGTAAGAAGTCTACAGATAATCAAGAGGGACTTCAGGAGCCTAAGTTGTGTTCTCTACTGGGCTGCTAATTGAACGGAATGATGGGGCAAGAAACAAGAAAATATAGATGAATACCTGGCTTCAAGATTGCAGCTACCAGCAGAATTTGGGGGCCGGTGTGGGGGGGTTTGACCATGGTTCTGTTTACACAACACCAAATCTACTGGCAACAAACAAGGTTCACCTGTCTCAAAGGGGAAAGAACAACCCCATGCACCTGTACAGGCTGGGAGCCAACCTGCTGGAAAACAGCTCTGCAGAGAAGGACCTGGGATTGCTGGTGGACAAGAGTCCCTGAGCCAGCAGTCTGTCCTTGCGACCAAGAAGGACAGTGGTATTCTGACATGCATTTCCAGATCAAACAACATGATCCTACCCCTCTAATCCTCTAGACTAGCTCAGTTGATTAGAGCAGGGTGCTAATAACACCAAGGTTGTGGATTCTATCTCTTTAGCAGCCATTCATTTAAGAGCTGGACTTGATGTCCTTGTTAGTCCCTTTCAACTCAGAATATTCTGAGATCTCTAATTACTCAGCTGTAGTGAGGCCAGGTCTGGAGCACTGTGTCTACTTCGGGGTTCATTAGCACAGGAGAGACATAGAACTCCTGAAACAGGTCCAGCAGAGGGCATCAAAGATAATTAAGGGACTGAAGCATTTCTCTTACTGGGACAGCTTGAAAGAGTCGCATCTGTTCAGCCTCGAGAAGAGATGACTGACATGAGATCTCATCAACCCATACAAGTACTGAAGGGAGGGTGTCAAGAGATGGGATCAGGCTTTTCTTTGGTGGTGCCAAGCAATAGGACAAAAGGCAATGGGCACAAACTGATCGACAGCAAGTTCCACCTGAATATGAGGAGGAACTTCTTTACTATGCAGTGACCATTCACTGGAACAGATTGCTCAGAAAGATTGTGGAGTCTCCCTCAGTGGAAAATTCTAGAACTGTCTAGACACAATCTTGTGCCACGTGCTTTAGAACAACCCTGCTCGAGAGGGGAGGTTGGACCAGGTGACCACGGTGGTCCTGTTCAATCCGAATTATTCTGTGATATGTAAAACAGCTTAATTCTCAAATCTGCATTCAGCTGAACATCTCTGCTCCTTGATACCCTGGGCTGCCTTAATTACCTTTGCAGTGGGGAAACCAAAGCTTTGCAGCATGCACAGTAACCCAGTCCAGTTTCCCCTCAAGCTTCATGAATGTCTGACCATTTCTGGCAGGCTCACATGAAGCATCTCCTCTCACTAGCATAGCCCACAGGGATTTTATTTTTCCTACAATAAATTAATAAAATTGAAAAATCTTTGTCACCTCACTAGATCAACCTGCAGTTCTGGGGCACCATGAGAAGAACCTCAACAGAAAGCTTTAATCACCAACTAATTTCCTGCATTTCAATTCAGTATATGTAAACCAGGCACAGCTATTAGGTGGTCCAAACTTGACCTTTAATCAGTGAAGTGATCCTGTTTTCCATCTTTATAGTGGCCTTCCAGACAAAAGGTAAAAAAAGTCCATTAGTAAGTATGGATTGCTTTGGTTCTGTGATAATGGGGGTTGTATAATAAAGCTAAGATAAGAAGAGGCTAAGATAGCAGTAATGAAATTGCCTACCTCATTCACTAACAGAAAAACCTCTCAGTTAAGTATATCAGCTAACTTCCACTAAAACCAATATATTCTGTGGTACGATGAGTACAACTCATCCCCTTCCATTCCCAGCTGTTCAGTTTTAAACTTGTACAAAATTATGTGTATCAGTATAACTACTTCTGTCCATGAAGCATGAATAAAAGGGAATCTTAAACTATAAAACCAAGAATCAGACCAGAAAAACTTGTGTAAATCAGCCCATAACCAACCTTAGAGCAGAAGGGAAAGAATCTGCCACTTTGTCCAGCTAATCTTAATATATGATGGAGGAATTCACCTTACTTTCTTAGGTGGACAATAAAAGAAAATTAAGTGTTCCTGAATAAAATGTTTTCGATATTCAAGCTGGTTTATATCATAGTAGGAATTTTAAATATGAAACTATGCATTTGCATATTACAAAACAAAAGGAACCAAAAAATAAGAAAGAAATATTCATCTGGCGTCTATAGGAACAGAGGATTATGTAACAGATGTAAAGGGAAATCAGCTCCAAACACTGAATAACCTTGCCTGTCACCAGCCTCAGAAGCAAAACCTGCTATAATTAAAGGGTTCTGAACAGCAAAAAAAAAATGAGTGCACTAAGGAAAAGAATAATATTGGTAGCAATTATTTCAATACAAGAACAACATCTGATTTTGCTGATTTTCTTTCTCAGAAGCATTATTCTATTCTTTTTCTTTGAGATCAAACACAGTCCAGAGAATCACTTCATAAATTACTCCTGTTCTTCAGAGACAAAACAGCAAATCCTCTCTTGACTTCCAGCAACAGAGGACTGATTTCTTACACACATGCATGTGTCTAGTTTATTCAGAATGCCTCTATGAATTGAAATTATGGACATCATTAAGAATGTTTACTTAATGTCTTGCTTTAAAAAAACACTTTCATAACTTTTACGGTTATGACAGCCTTTTCAGAAAGTCCATGGAAAACTGGGAAGTGCAGCAAATTTCTGAGATCTCTTCTCACTGTTTATAACAAAAGAACATCCTTTCATGAAAAGCATCAGGTAGGAATGGCTTGATGATAGGACATATGACGTGTTATCCACTAGTGCTTTTTTAAAATCTAGATAGGTTTCATTTGACAATGATTTTACTGAGTTTCAAGCTGCCTATATTCCCCATCTCTTCTCTCCCTCAAAAAAAAAAAAAATCAACTGAACACATAAGAACTTCAGAATAATTTGCTTAAAATAAAAGAACATCACCATTGAAATTGCTATGACAGACTTGAAATATAATCCTCTAAACCAGCTTAATTTTTAGCAAACCTTGTACAGATGCTACACAGATGACACATCACTTACGCCATCATAAAAATGATAAAAGGCCCACAATGGAGGCATTCAAAGTAGCAATAACAAGAGATCACCTTCATTAAAGACTAGGAGAGACTTTTCATTTTTAGACATTTATTTACATGCAAGGGAATGAACTAAGAACTAAACAAAAATGAAATAGTTATAAGTACCACATTAAAAATTGCCGGAAATTCAAGCCATTTTCCTGTAGCTTCTCCAACATGGCATGCTTCTCTTTGATTTGCTTGTCCCTCTGATACAATAGGACTGCACTAATTTCAAGTGCTAAGGAATGGGAAGTCAATTGAAAATCACCAGACCTTGCAAATTAGCAAGTAAGCAAACAAACCCTATTAAAAAGCCCAGTCAAGGGTAATACAGCACACCATTTACATTGTTCATTTGTTTTTCCAAAGTGCAATTCAGTCTTCTAACATTCCACAGCATAGCAGTGAGAATCGTGGCCAGAAAAAGCATAAAAGCCCCTATCATCATGTCTGTTTATTAGGTTTTTCAATCCTGTCCTCTTGGCCTGTTTGAAGAGCTAGGACTTTGTTCCTAGACACAATTCAGGACAGGAATGACTGTGGCACCACGACTGCGTGCTAGAACCTGCCCATGTGTTGCAGTTACACTGAATGTCCACAGATGATTAAGGTGCCTGCCCTCCTGTCCCCAGGAAGGTATCAAGTGCTCTGTTCAACCAATAGCAATCAGTATTTGTCACAAACAATTATTTATAAAGCAGAAGTAACCACAAAGCATTTAGACTAAATTATGTCAGTACAACATATCTGTTGTCTAATTCTGATGGTGACTATTAAAAGGCTGATTGTAGACAGTCTGTAGCAGAACAGACAGGGTAGAGTCACAGTATTAATGGTTTAGCTGCACCTCTCCTTTTCTGATGGCAGCATAAACATAAAGGTAACTAGAAACACTCTTCTGCATGCAGCCACTAAACTGCAGAGAGCTGGGGCAATGCCACAGGGGAGGTTGTGACAACAATCAAGTTTAAAGTTTTGCAAGGCTGGTGACATTTTCACACTATGGATATTGCATCAAGGACTTAATCTGTACATTTAAGTCAGGTATTTTTGTTCTTCTTTTCCCTGCCAGTTGTCTGCTGCTGTTTTTATAGTAAATTGCTCTGACATAAGCTACAGTTTCCAGGTTGATTTGTGTGTCAGTGTACTGCTCAGTTCTGACTGCAGGCATGTGTGTACCCACAGTGGACTAAAGTTTTAGCTGCATTAAGGCACAGCCATACTACCTGAAACCTAACAGGACCTACCTCAGGTCCAGCAGGAGATCCCAAGCACTCATGACAGTTCATTTTCTCCAACTTCAAGCACACATGAAAACTTAAATTTTTTTGCATTTCTTAAATCCTTAAACCTGCAAGATGCTCAGCTTTCTTATTCCTCAGAGGCCCACAACATTTCAACAGATGAGCAGTGTTCTCTTCTTAAAACATGCTCAGGGTCTCTACCTGAACTTTAATAAAGGAACAGTATTGAGCTAGACTTCCCATCTTGCCACAGCCCTCTGAACTATGTTGTTTTCATGCAGCTGTAAAGGGAAACTACAGCCTTTGGGAACTATGATAATATAAATTGATATCACATCTTTTTACTATTCACAACATTTAAAATATATAAATATGTATTTAAGTAAATCCAAACAAGGATTCCACTTCATAAGGGGGAAACTAAATTATAACCAGCAGCTTATGAACTTCGTGATCAGTAATAAGCAATAAAGCAGACATGCATTCCTGGAGAAAGTCTTAAAATTAACATGGTTTGTTATTCCAATTTGATTGGGTCAGATCCTTGGCTGGCATAACACAATACAGCTGTAATTACCTAAATTAGTCTATGGAAATGGGCATAGTTTCAGCTATTCCAGTGCCATAAGGGGTCCATTATACAGGTTAAGTCAGTTCTGTTTTATGACACCTGCCTGAGGAGGATATGTATTAATTCCTTCATTAAGCTCAAATCTTATCCTAGAGGCTCACTTGCACATAAGGGGCACTGAAGTCTGGTAAAACAAAAGACTTATGGCACTTCCCCAGTCTGCAAAGCACACTGCTCATGGCATTGAACACTCATATCACAGAAGGCAAAAGAAGCCACAAGGAATCCCAACCTAATCCTCTCTTTTCTCTCATAATGCTCCCTGTGTTATTCACACACCCTCTGTCAGTCAGTACTGCAGAAAGATGGCAGTCTGTCCCAAAGGGAGCGTGGGCAGAACAAAGTGCGAGCTCCTTGCAGCCCACGAGCTGCCTGGCAACCGTGGCTGCTCTGTCATTGCCCAGATCCCTTCTCAGGGGCCACCTGTGACAGACACTCCTGTTTGGCCACTTCTGCAAAGAGCACAGGCTTTGCTACACACCTGGGCTTGCTTTGAGAGCTGGCTATCAATAGCACTTTGGAAGAAGCTCTGCTGCAAGGGGACATTCGGGATGTACAGCAGCTTCAATTGCCTCAGCACCGCAGCCAAGGCAGGACAAGTGGGGTGCAGAGAGCTCAGTTTTGTTCAGCTCAGACAGTAAATTGAGTCAGGTTTAAGGAGTGGTTATTTCTGGAGCACATGCTGGGATGACAGTCCAGGTCCTGTCTCTAAGCTAAAGCCTGACCAATGGGTCTATCTCTGCAATAGTATATTCCTCCAACATGATAACAATACTGAAGTCAACCAGGGAAAGTTTTTAAAATATATATTGAATTTCTGATATCCTTGAGGAAATTATTTTGACCTTATATTGCTGGAAGTTCTCCCACAGTCATACTGACAGAGTTCCTTTGTGGCATATAAGTTTATTAGAAAAAATGGCTGTTGCAGATTTTCTGATCAGAACCTAGTAATGCAAGTCAGAGGCTCTGTTCAGCTGATTCAGTGATAGCTCTCTTCAGCAGGGAGAAATTACTTTTGTGTAAGAAGCAATACCCAGCTTGTTTCAAACCTCAGCCTCTGGCAAATCTGTCATAGCAGGAGACATTCCCTGTTTCTTTGACAGATTGGCCTACGGCTGAAAGTTAATCTAACATGTCAGAAAAAGTATACAGTAGGTAAAGAAAAAAAGCCAAAGCTAAACCTCTCAGCATTTTACATCAGGGCATATTTGAAACAAACACTCATTTATAGACAGTAAAATATTGCTCTAAGTCTTCAAATTAAAAGAAAATTAAGGCATAAAAATATGCTAGCAATAAAAATTTAAGCTTACAGAATTAATGGAACAGAATCTGTGACCTACACCAGGGATAAAAAAACATACTGCCACCAGCTGACATCCAGGACTGGGTTTTTGCTGTTACAGATCAATTTTCTTTCTCCTTATCACTCGAAGTGCCAAATTAATAACTAGTTTCAATTATCATGATGCATAAAACCATGAATTTTGGCTACTACAACAATTCAAAATCTCACTTGCCTATATTTTCAAGGTGTAATTTTGTTCTTGTCACTGTTTTATATATCACTACAGCCAGCAGCCCAAGTTTACTTCAGTTTCTCTATTCTTTCTTGCTGATAAGGTCCCTGAAGTTGCATAAAATAGCATTCTCAGAAATGTACAAACATGTAAACACACTGAAGCTTTTGCTTCAAACTCAACCCCAGATCTTACGCAAAGTTAATAGGATTGCTGATGGCTAGCACTAATCTTAGGAAGCCAAAGTAAGCCAGAACTACATTCTCTGTGGGAAATGTAGTTTTATCAAAAATCTAAATATTTTGCAAGAATAGTTCAATGACTTGATTCCCTTGATGAATACTGAAGCAATACATTTTTATGGGTTTTTCTTCCAGTGATGTGATTTTCAGTTGTACCAGACTGTTAAGATTATATTTATGTTTTTACCTTCGTAAAATGAAAGTACTGAACATCTCAAAAATTACTTTCCATTCAGTAAAAAACCTTATAGATGAGGGGAGAGGGTTGGAAAGAATAGGGGTCTGACACCAAATGAAAACACGTTTAGCAGTCTGAAATTTTCCCAGGGGGTTGAATTTCCAGGAAGCCACATCCAAACCTTCAAAACTGGATGAAATTCTGCTGCTTATTGCTATTCTAAACACGTAAGGAAATTTTCATTAAAACTTTTCATGTTGCCAACTTTCTTAGGCAAAGCAACGCTGCTGTTCATCTGTAAAGTGTTTATATTAAATGGTGAACAATGTGAGGGGAAAAAGGTGTGATGCAGTTTAATTTCTGTAGCACTTTTACAAGCCGAAAAGAATACAAAGAATGAAGCAACTCACCAACCAACCTAAAAATTGTGTTAAGGCTCTGAATGCCCTTTGTCAGTGTCACCTGAAGCATCATTTTCCACTTTTCACATCTTTAAGGTCCAATACCGTGACAATTATTTTCCTAATCCAATAATACCAAAATAAGGGCAATTGTTAAAGCAAAAGCTGTTCTGCACTAGCCATCATTGGACCCTGCTGGGTGATTCTGCATTTCCCCGCGCTCTGTGCTGGAAGGTGCAGGGGAAGGGCAGCCCGGGTCTCCAGCGCTGCTCCCCAGCTCGCAGGGATGGCACAGCGCAGCTCAGGGGCCGCTCCCGCTCTCGGCGCAAATCACCGCGATGGAGCAACAGCAGCGGCAGCAGCCCGGGCTGTGTCTGGGAGGAGGCAGCACAGCCAAGCTGAGAGAGCGAGTAGCCACAAGTGCAAACGGCAGCAGGAAATACAGGGAGCTTCTAGAGGGGGAGAAGCTGCTTTGTCCAGCCTTGTACCTCCTGGCTTGGTGGCACTCCAGCTCCTACTGATCTCGTGTGATGGAATGGATGTGTGTCCCACCAGCCAGCCCTGCTCCTTAATCCTAGGTTAAAGAAAAACTGGAAAACGAAGGAAGTCATCAAGAGGCTCAGGCAAGACGACCCAGAAACAGAGAATCAGAAATGTGTAACAGCATTCTGCTATAGGGTACCTTCTCTCCCAGCCAGTCCTATTCACCACAGCAGCCTCTGTCCTGCCGCCATCTCCGAGGGCTTCTGCAACTGTGGATCCATTGGGCACCTACCACTACGTTTACAAGACCCAAATACAGAAAACGTGGCAAGGAGAAAGGAAAGAAGTTAAAAATGTTTGAGAATGAGTCTTATTCATTTCTACTTTTTCATTACTGAAAAAATCCAGAATTAAACAATTTACAAGTTCTGCTCCAGTATATCTTTTGTATCTCAAAGGATGACTTAATGAATTATCGAAAACAAAACACTAAGCATTGTTCTTTTATAATGTATATTTTGAAAAATTGCCTAGGCTCATGTTAATGTTATGGCAGCTTTCCAGCCTGATATTTTTATAATGGGAATCTTGGCCTTTCAAGAGGCTTTCTTTTAATCCCTCAGAAAGTATAAATGTGCAATTGCATGTAAACTACCAGCCTTGACAAGAAGGAGGTTCCACATCATGTTGTCCTGCTAGCAAGCTGATTCTCCTAACAATTGCATTAATCTTTATCCTTCCCATTATGATTTTTAAGGGGGTATTTTTGACAGCCAGTGGGAAGGATCAAATTTGCTTTTGTGCATATTTTGTTCTCCCACAATTTTGGGAAAAGCTGCAACAACAAAGAAAAACCCATGAGATTTCCTTTTCAGATTAAAAAAAGAGAAATACAAGTATTAAGAGTTACCCATCAATGCAGTTCCCATAATAGTAATGGAATGAGTTCCACTTGTGTACAATGTGAAACAACTTTCACAAGCTAAGTCCAAGCTTTAAGAGAGAAAATTTCAGATTGTAACAGTATGGAACATCAAGTTCAGTTCCTCTTGTAGGTGAGTTCTCCTGTAGTACCTTTGAAGCACTGCTCTAACAGATTATTTGAATGAGCCTATATCATAACAGTTAGAGATTTCTTAAACTTCGTTCAATACAATTGTGTAAAATAATCACTAAATACTTCATATTCTGAGCATGACGGCCAGAAAATTTGACAGTCATCAAGAAGCAACAGAATCATATTGTCAGCTAATCATCACTGCCAAAATCCAGCATCACACCAATGAAAACACAGGTGCTCATATGGAGAGGACCAGACACACCATACCAGGCTGAAGCCTTTGCTGCTCTGCACATATAGCCTCACTGCAGCATACTGCAGTCATCTACGTGGAAACCACTGCAGCCATGAAACGTGTGTGAAGTACAGAGGTTTGGTTTCATGAAAGCTTCTGAGCTTTCAACTCTTCAGCTTTCTGCCAAGTCCGAAAGGAAATTTATAAAACAACTTCCCATAAAATTATTTCAACTCAATCTAAATGTCTGGTTTTCACTTTGGTTATATGCTGTACATGCACAAAAAAAGAGCTTTAAAATGAAAAGCTGCTTTCAATTTAGACGAAAGAAGGAAAAAAAAATAAAAGTGTAGGGAAAAAAATAATATTAAAAAAGTAACTGTCTATTCCCAAACAGCAAAATGGGAGTGACCTCACCGTAAATTCTTAGTTTTTTCAAAACCAATGTCCCTAATCAACCTAATTTGGCAAAATATTCCAGTTCATATGAAGTACTTGCTTCCCAAAAGCATGCTTCTATAAGAGTTGGGACTAGCATTGGCAGGCCTGCTGTCCTCAGAAAGAAGGGCTGATGCTCTACTCTCATGAACACTGAGAACATTGGTTACTGAAGAGATTACTTGAGCTGCATAAACACAAATGATCAAAATGAAGTTGAAACAAGACCCTTCATCTAAAAAGTTCATGGTTGTTGGCTGTGCAGCCCTCCTGCCACCCAGGGAGCTTCCAACCACTGCACCAGAGGAAAAGAAAACTTGCTGGACAGGGAGCTAAACAGTGTTCACAAATGCAGCAACACAAGGGTGCCTCTCAAAGAAACTATCATTGAATAGAATCTCAAAAACCTAGTATTTTAAATGCTATTCTTCTACTTAGGAAAGGACTAGAGGCTCTGGTGCTTTATTAAACAGTTGCTATCATTTTACAGATCATATATACACACAATTTATTTACTGTCCAACTTCCCCATGTGAGCCAAAAGGACTAAAATAAACATCACAAAAGTCCTTGTCCTTTCATTCAGAAATACCAATTTCATAGACTCTGTTTCCAGCTGCAAAAGTCAGACTGGCATCAACAGAAGAAAAACATATTTTCCCTTGGGATATTGGTCCCAAACCCTCCCAGCAAAAATATTTTTCTTCTAAACGCTGCCTTTTGGGATGAAAAAAGTCCAAGGCTTTGTCCTCTGCAGGCTGGCATTTACAGCAAGAGCAGATGAGCTCATGTGAGGAGTCCTTTCATGCCAGGAGAACAGTTGCAGTGCTGTCAGCACAGTACATGTGATTTCACATGTGTCTGGATAAGAAGGGAGCAACAGATGAGAAAGGGAGATCACTGCAACCTGGAAAGGATCCATTTTCTAGTCTGAATGCACAGAAGGTGTCACAGTGCAGCTTGCCCTCTGTCTCAACACTTCTTGATTTTGGTTTCTAACATCACAGGCTAAATCAATTTCCCCCCTTCTGGACCAGAGCTGGAAGAAAAGCTTAAGTAAAATGTCTTTGTCATAAAGGATATTACTCCCCTGCAGTGCCAGATGGGTCTACAGACGTGCAATTCATCCAATACTGGGAGGTGAATATGGGGTTAGCAAAACCATTTTCTCACTACTCTCTTAAGCTTTTTTTGCTTTTGCTATCCCAAGCTGCAGTTCATGGTTTCAGGCTTTTCCCATAGTGCAAGATTTAAAATCCTGAGCAAGTATACAGGACAAGAAGGAAGGAACTACACATGCTGAAGAATATTAATCTGAATTACCTTTCAAAATCAAATCATCAAACAGAGCCATTCTGCAAACACTTTCAATCAAAAGTAAAGTATTAACATACTCATGAAGGGAACTTGATCAAATTCTAACCACTTTAATTCTGAGTAAGTAATGAACTATCGCATTGCATGTTGCATGAGCTGAACAGTCCATAGCAGGCAGCTGACAAGCTAGTGACAGAGTATTCAGAGGAAGTCGGGGAGATTTTGTGACACAGAGTTGGGGGGAGTCTTTATTCAGGACACAGCATGGATCCACATACAAGGAGTCTGCACCACGCAGATTCTGCTCAGAGGAACCTGTCAGCTTTAGGGTCACAGCCTCTAGAGAGAGTAGAGCAGGTGCTGACTGCAAACTGTCACTGTCCCTAAGACTTTGGTAGGGGCTGAAGCAGGGAGCAGGAATCATTTCATCTAGGTACGGGGTGCAGGAGCAGGGTGGAATCGCATGGGTTAAACCAACCAACGTTACTGACTTGTGACCCAATCTTCAAGGTACATAGCTTTTTAGCCTCTACTTCAGGCAATTTAGGGAGAAGTTTGCAGAACTTCATGATAGTTAGGAACAGGTCATTTAAGACCATATCTCCAATTAATTGTGACCTTTTCCTTAGCTGCACAATTCCCTCACTATTGAGAGAGTAGACAATTCCTTTGCCTGAGTTTGTTTTGTCCAATTTAAGGATTTATTGTCATTACTAATACCTGGGGAAGCATGAAGTCTCAGCAATACCAAAGAACCTGCACTCTCATCTGAGCACATGAAGAAACTGCACTGAATACTAGATTATCACAAGGAGTAGAGAGAAAAAGAGAGAAGACACTTTCCTTGGACTCCCACTGCTCAACAAGAATACATCATCTACACTGCTTTTACTCCAGCTCTCCATTCTAGCTTCTGAAAGCAGAGTAGCTTAACGCCCTTCCCAGGGAAGGGCCTTCATTATCTCAAGTCTAGAAAAATAAAGTAAAACTCTTCTCTGAGAACTGGCACACCTAGGGAAATACCAACAGAGTTACTGTGGGAAGACAGCTCTGTGTTAGGCTTAGATTCTGCCTATACCTGGAAGGTGTTTCTGCATGTCTGAGCAGATGTGTTGCTGTTAGAGAAAATACACATCCCTTACAGGTAATTGCACTCATGTGAATAAATTTCCTGCTCCTCAATGGTAGACAAAATACCTTTACCTTAGTTATATTTCCACTATTTTGGAGAATTGATGCACATCCTGTTTAAGCCCCATTGCTCGCAAGTGGTCAGAAGATCAGAAGGCTCCCAACTAACCCATCAGTTTTGCATAGCTATAACATGACACTCATGACAGGCAGGGCCCCACCAAAAACAAACACTGCTCACACACAATAGCATGACAAAGGGGAAGGACAGCAGAGGTAGTTAGGAGCAAGCTACCCCACTAAAAGAGCCACTTCTTTTGCCTACAGGTCTCTTCCAAGTTATCCCAGGAAGCTGGCCAGATTAATTACCCTGGTAGACCACACACAGCCCATGGGTAAGAAGTCTTTGCCTTGAAAAACTGAATTGAATTATGAAACAGCCTCTCTCGTCAAAAGGTGCCAGGCTTGAAATACAATGTTGCACAACCTTGCCTTCATTCAGCTGCTATGCTTTCTGTTGTACTAGTTTAGGATGCAGGCTATTGCACCCTGTTAGCAGACTGCTGTTGGAGGAAAAAAAGCATAGCTGTAGGAGGGGAACTGCAAAACTCACCCAATCCCAGCCTTCTAGTTAGAGGGCTTCCAGAATATGAATACTATTTTAATCATAGAAAAATACATGCGTTTGTCACCATCCTTCCAATTTCCCTGCCAGGTCCACTTTTTATGAATGACGGAAGTAGAGTAATTCCCTAGAATCCTGCTCTCACAAGGTCCAACAGTGGAAGAATTCTTGTGAATCTCAAATCCTGCCAGGTAGGAGAATGCAAGGGAGCACATGATGCACACTGGATGGTGACTGAGGTTACTGTTAAGTCAACAGTCTGGGCAGGTAGAATTTTGTCAGTCTCATATTTCAGCATTCATTTCTGGAAGCATTCTTTGAGTATTGTGCAGAAAGGACTAGAATTTGCCTCCAATGCAAAAGCTGTGCCTTCTTTGGGTACCCAAAGTGCTAAATAACCTTGCTAAATAATCTGAAGCAGCACGACACCTGCCAAGTGACTTACCATGACAGCGATTGTTTCTCTACAACTGCACAGCACATGGGCAGCATCTGATATGGCAGGGACTAGAGATGCTTTAAGGTGGGCCTCACCATTCCAACCCTTTGTTTTAACACTAGGGTTCACAAAACACCACATCCACCGTGGTGTGAAACACATGGGTATAGATTAGTGTGAACTAAAAGGGAATTGTTCTAAGGTGCTGGACTGTGAAATGGAGTGGCTGCATTTCCCTACACCAATTGTGTTGCAGGAAGGCAACCTCTAGCAAAGGGACAGTAACAAATTACTGCAGGGCAACAACATCTAAATTGCTGCAGCTATTTATTTGGGCACACAGAAGCCAAGGCAGTCAGCCTTGTTTTAGCAAAGAAGCAGCGGTTTGAGACCTAGTAGTGGGCACTTCACACCACAGAGGAAGATTGAATCCAACTACCCCAAGAAAGAGAAGTATTAAACAAAATCAGATAAATTTAGGTTTCAAGGAGCAGCTTGGATGAGAGGAGGTTTACTTGAAGGCCCTAACCTGGAAGTCTGCCATTGGTAGGAGCACTAAACATCTTCCAAGGTTGTCTTCCTAGACAAAGAAGAGGATTAAGGCTGGGGACATACAGACCACTTCCCATGGTTATTTTCTGCACCCTTTAGGAATGTTTTCCTTTGTCTATAAGAATTCATTTTCACAAAGTACTTGACAGCTGGGCATAAGCTTGATACACCTAGTTTAGTCCTTGCTAATGACATAGCACCTCAGCAATTGATTGTATACTAGCCAAATAAATTCAGGAAATCGTTATCTCAGTGAGACATTGTTTGCAGCAAACCAATGCATAAAACTTTAAATTGATACTTTAAAACAATTAAATAATACTTTTCTCACTGCAGGCATCTTAATTAAGACTATCTTGTTAAAGGCTGAGCAAAATCCTCTGCCAAAAAGAAGGATTAAAAGGGGGTGGAAGAATGAACGTGGTGTACAACAAAGGCAGTATTCATCTTTTGTCTACAATGAAAGGTGGCTCCATGGAATAATACAAACTTCCTAGGAAAAAGAAGATGTCTTCCAAGGACAAAAAATTTTCCCATGCCAGAAACATCCTCCCAGGAAGTCTCTGCTTAATGAAACTGAAAACACAGTAGTCCCCTAGTCTTCCTGATGAAATTAAAGTCTCAAGTCAGTAAGGACAATAACAAAAAACAGCCCTCACATTGACTGTCAACTGCCTAGGCTTGAGTTAAAATAGCCGTCTTCTCTCTCAAAACTTGAGTCAATGTTGACAAAAGTTTAGCAAAAGGCTCAAAAATACATATCCTCTCTGGAACAATGGGAATGAAACAAAACAAAACCAGCCAAAAGTCACCAGGCCAAGCCACTAGCCAACCACCACAAGAGAGTCCAAGCTAAGCACAATGAGGCCCAGCTTCAACCCTGACAACAGTCAGGCATGACCATTATCAATATTACACAGCTTCTACAATAGCTGAAGCATTTGGCAGCAACCCACCACACAAGGAGCCCACTGATCTTGTGTGAAAGATCCAGAAGCAGTGAAAATATGAGACAAGATGAAGAAACTCACTAAATGCTCATCTAAGTACAACAGTTTAAAATAAGATAAAGTTCTTGGCTTACATGGTTTGTTGTTTTAAACACGCTTTTAAGAATATAGTAAATGCTTCTATTCAGCACTCACCATCAAATCTACAATTCTATATATTCCTCCTATATTTAGGAAAATCCTTCTCTCATGTGGATAATTTAGAAATAAGGAAAGCATATGCAACAAATTCTAATAGAAAATACACCTTAACATGACTAAGAAATACAAAAAATATGGACCTGGCTGTACAACACAGCTTCAGAACTCCTCACAAAGCCTGAATAAACTCAACCTTAGCTCAACTAGCCCTCCTGCATCATACTGCAGGATTAAGGCTCATTTTGAAATTCTCTTAACAAAACAGACTGTAGCATAGTCTCAACCGAAACCAAGATGAAAACCGGTTTCATGTTTGAATAACACAAATACTTTTTTAGGCAGAAAAAAAGGCAAGACTTAGTTACATATCACTATAAAACAAGGTTGGAATGAAGTGAAATTATGATATCTATCACTCCTGAGCCATCTGAGCTGGTTTCAGAAATGGATACCAGCAAACCAGCTCTCTGAACTGTTTAGCCACTGTCTATTGTTTCCTGTCTTTTCTCCCCCTCATTCTCCCAAATCTGGACTTCAGAGAACACACACTAAACCATTTTACAGATCTCAGTGCTGTTTTCTCCCACACCACTTTAAAATAGTAGCATATCAAGAATTTTAAAATAGATGTTTTTAAAAAAATACATTTATGCTCTATTGCTACAAGAATTTCTGTCCAGTTCAGAATTACTTTTCAAATATTAAAATATGTGATACAGTATTAGATATTATTTGAGAAAATAACACCTATGAAATGCTGCAGATTCAGCTGGTGTTTTGAAAAAAGTACAGTAAGTGTTTCTAAGTAAATTAACATTTGTCTATAGTACTCAGTGTGTAGAATTTCGGAGGGAAACATCCAAGAGAAAACAGACTGGCATTTACAGTTACTAAGCTCAATACCAAACAGCTTGCATTTAAAACAAACCAACCCTACCACATATGACACAAAAGCTTTAAAGCTGTTTTCCCCTGCTTGGATATCCAAGTCTCTCTGACCACAGAGCAATTCAAGGTTTTTTCAGACTCAGGTGAAACCTTGTAAGAGAGACTGTTTCCTCAAACATCCACAACTGCCATGTATGTAACCATGTGCACTGGTACCACTTTGGCCTTTTGTCCACCCTTACAAAAGGAGAAATTTGTCCTTACATCGACTGTAAATATTAATTCACATTCCACAGGCAAGACAAACCAAACAAGATAATTCTGTAATACGCAACTTACTAAGGATGCACATTTTCATAGCAAGATTCTGAGAATATAATGGTTTTGATGGATTTAAGATATCAACAGCCATTACAACTTTCATTACAAGAGAACACAGAGCAAGAGAGTTACTTACCAATACTAATGACTGCTTCAACATTAAACAATGAATTACCTTCAGGTGTAAGATCCAGTTCTGGCACATATCCACTGCTCTGGCCAAATGGGAATTACCAACACTTAGTCATCCGTATCCAAAGTAGAAATTGTTTTTTTCAAAAGATAAAACCTACCTTTTAAAAAAACTATGGTCACGTTTTAGGTAAGAGTACTGCTGCTGCTATTTCTGCCGTGAGTTTTTAGTCAGTTCTTAGCCACTTATATCAGTGAGGATGATAGTAAGCAATGCTTTCTGGACATGTAATTAACAAAGCCCTGGTCCATCTAAGTCACAAACACATATTGTACAGAACAGAATGCGTGAGAGAACAAGGGAGGGAGAGAATTAATTATAAATGCATCTAATTTGGCTAAAATACAAGCTGCACATGTGGACTGAGAAGAGTCCATGGCCCACAGCGTGTAAGCTGTCGCCAAATAGCGTTTTGCTAATATTTCATATCTGCAGCCAGCAAATTAAGCCTCCTGCCCAGGTAGCTATGCTGACTGTGTTTAGATATCAGTTAGACAGCTACAGCTTGATTTTGCTTATTATGGTTTCTCTTAAAATTCCGACAGCTGGCTGAATGCTCTAGCAGCTTTTAGTCAAATTATTGCAAGGTTTCAATTTTCATCTTAAACCCTGCAGAAAGGAATGTAATCATATTATGCTAATAAATAACCAGTGCTTTCAAGGGCAAAAGAGAAAAGTAATCATAAAATTGGACAGATCAAAAATATAAAGAAAAGTCTTAAGCAGGCACAAGTTCTAATTTATTTCACATTGGTGCTTCACACTGGTGGTCAAATAAATGCTGTCTTGCTTTCAGTTTTGCCATTCATTTTGATATCCGGAGGTATTGTCACCAGCAGGAGGAGAACATTAGTTGTGATGGAACATTTGCTTTCTGAGAGCTCTTAAATTCACCAAACGTCCTCACATTTGGGAATATAATGGTAGAGACATACCTGAAGCAGACAGAAACCTCAGAAAAACATCGTCTGTTTCACATGCACAACCTTACAGTCTACTCAAACAAGCTAATTTCCTGAGAACAAAATATTTAAGAGTATCTAGCCATGACTGTTTCTATCTCAAATGGAGTATTATGGTAGTAAGTACCATTTACACATATAGGTAAATTGCTAGATCCACAATGACCTAGCAACTTTAGTATTTTATTACCAGAGTAGATTATGTACCTTTGGAACTTGATACAAAATCAGCTGCAAACACAAAGGACCTATCATTTCAGTTAGAGGCAGAATAATTACAAATGTTGATAAGCACAGCTGCTGATTAATAGTCACTCCTCTTGCACCTGAGATTTGCCTGCATTTGGATATGACTCTCAAGCACCTGGAGTTTTCTTGACAGCTTTGAGATTAGGAACTAAAATGTCACCAGGGTTTGATTTTTAAAATTTTCTCTCATTCAATATTTTAATTATGTATCATATTCAGTGCAACAAGAGAAAATCTAAGTAAGGTACTTGAATGCATGAATGATCCAATTTTTTTTTTTTTTTTTTGCCTGTATCTGTACAGATACATCTATCATCAACACTGGTATGGAACTAAGAACATAGGTTTTTCCTTAAAATTGTTAACAATAATTAAGTATCATTTGCACACTGTATTTGAATGTACTCTAATAGGGAATGCAGAATGAGGCAACGTGACAGAAGCAAGCTCCAGGGAGACAGGGTCACTCCATCAATAAATCCACATGGACTGAAACAGATGCCACCTCCTGTCTCAGCTATTAGCAAACACTTGATCATTTGTTCCTGTTTTGTTTGCCATGTACAGCATAATCAAGAAAATTACTTCTTAAGTAACACTAATCTTTAGAAGGTTATGATATTTTAGTCCTACACAGAACATTGACACTGTCCTTGTATTAAAGGCTATAGATATGGGAGGAACTTGCTAAACTCATCCTGCCAGCACTAGCAGAGACAGCAACGTGCACTTGTTTATCACACTGCTCTCTGTGCTCTGCAAGGTCAGTGTTTACAGACAGCTGTGAAGACAGCTGCCCACCTGCAGACAGACACACAGCACAGATCCATGCAGCACTTGTGGAACAAAGCACAAGGAAATGAGTCGAGTTACTAAAATGCAAGGGAGAAACCAACCTGTCCAGGAGTAAACACAATAATACACATGTGCCTGGAGCAAACACCAAGCAGCTACCACACAGCACTGCTTCAGAGACCCACTTCCCACCATTCAATTGCCAAAGGAAGGCCACTAATAACACAAGCCCTAGAAATCACAGTGGATGTAGAACAGTCACAAGGAGCAGTAGGAATTATTTTCATCCCTGTCCAAGTCATCACAAGCCTTCAATCAGAAAACTATTCCCATCTTTTGAAAATCCAAGTAGACTAACAACAGTTACAGAAACACTGGCCATACCCTGTTGCTTTACCTGTTGGAAGTCTCTACTCCCAGCCCTGGATTTTAAAGACATGCTTGGCATGACTGCTCAACCAGATCTGGCTGAAGATTTTAACAGGCTCATTCTGTGTGAGTACCAGCTGAACAGAAATTGCAGCCACAGCATTCAGCCAAGCATGTCGTCCCCATCACAGAGAGCTTGCCGTGTTAAACCAGACAAGATTGCAATAACCTTGGGCTTTTAAGACAACAAACACTAATCACTAGCTGATACCAGCAAGTCTTGCTTTCTAGTGAAGAGTTTTCATTTTTGTATGTGTCACCCTCAAAAATCAACACATTTTTAATTGCTTCAAATACTGCAGTGATGGTGCCAAGGACTCTTATCTTAAACTTGTAAATCACTGGTCCTGCTATGGAATAACACCACAAGGAAATATTGCAAACCATGGCTAAACACTACCCACAGTACACCTGTCAGACAGAAAAATAATTTCATTTTTTATATGAAGTAAGAACCAATTTATTGAGGGGAAAAAAGTAAACTGTAGAGCTTTATTGCTTCCATAATCATTTTCTGTTATCTGATTCTTTCCTGACTGACTGCACACACAACTGCCTATAAACATCAATGGGAAATACATAACGACAACTTGGGGAGGGGAGAAACAACCTTCACCAATCTTCCCAACAGCTTTTAGAATTACCTTCTTCTCCCTTAGTTTTGGATAAAATATGTGGACATAAGTTATCTGAAATAAAGCTGTAGCCTCTAAACTCTCAAAGTGTAAGCTGGTATATCTTTCCTTATAGTAAATGATACTACCTCATTTAAGTAGTTTTTAAACTAGCAGATATTGAAGCCAACAAATATTACAAAGAGGGCAGGTGATGTAGCCAGTGATGTTAACAGGCATTAAGGAATTGCCCAACATAAGGAATGCAAAAGTGCTTTATTTTCAACAGTTTTCAACACAACCACGAACACCTGGATAAGAGATGCTCTTAACTCTGGCAAGTCCAAAAGAAGCAAATAAGATAGCATCAAAAAATGTGGAAAGACACAGAAATGAAAGGGAGCATTTGGCCTCTGTTGCATGGATGCTCAGGGTGTCAGGCACTAACTATGCAAGATAAAAACATATATGGGACACTGATTCTAACAGCTCAGAGATGATACACAAGGGCATCCACATCACTTAAAAATTATTCCCCAGTAGGTACATAGCCACTATAAACCTCTTTCAGATTAGATCTCTCTATTATTTCTCTATTCCAACACAAATAAAAATTACAGTTTTTTATCCCTATGGCTGATGTGGGTTTCACAAGGGTCCAATGCTTCACAAGATGTAATGAAGTGGGAAATAGCTGTATCACTTTATGAACATTTTGCATAGCTCAGTTTAACTGTTTGAGACAGATAGATTTCTGTAGGTAAGATCAAAGCAGGGTGTAGGAGGAATCTGACAGGAAAAAAAAACTATGAGCTAGCTAAGGAGCAATCCAACAAACATTCACAAATTACAAGAGAGAATCTATTAGTTGTGAAGAGACAATCTTGCTGCAGCCACCAGTTACCTGCTTTTTCCAGTGCTAAGGGAAGAGATACAAGATAAATAAGTAAACAAACACACTGGTCCACTGAAGAAAGGGATGAGCAGGGCCAACACATGGATGCTTTCAGAGGATGCAGCCTTCAGCAAACAATACAACCCCCCAGACCTGGAGTTAACTGGCATGCAAACACCACAAAGAACAGTCAACAAAGCAGTAAGTGCAGAAAGGTCCTTCTTTTTTACTATTGGGTGAAGAAATAAATTAACATTTTAGGCTTTGCATAGGTCAAATCCTATTGGGCAAAACTTCAGCCACAAAGGCACCTAGGCAGGTGAGATAGATAGTCTGATACATACAAGAGCACATGAGTACTGCAGGCAGAATTGTATCAGAACAACAGCAAGAGCCAGAGGCAGCCCAGCCATGCAGAGCAGAGCTCAGCTACAGCCAGCCCATGTGAAATACTGCCCTCATGCCACAGCACATCTCACGAGCTGGTCAGGAAACAAGCCAGGGTCATAGCACACAGCTGTGTAACTCTCTCCACATGGCCCATCAAAAACATTAACCTCATGTCTCAATGATTTCCAAGGAGGTGCAAGAAGCATATAAACGTGTAAACTACGCTCTTCCCTACCTGCTTGCCTTAAACAATGAAAATCACTTAATGCAATGACCACTTCATGCCTCCCTTGGCACAGAAGCAAGATGATGATTTCTACCTGACCCACAGGATCAGCCAAACACATCCTAGAAATCCCTAGAGTTCTTCTCAATGCACTTGATGATGCTCAGGTCAAATATTTAGCCAATTTTATTTGTATTCAAGCTTTCATAATAAAAGATTTGGAAATAAAATGTTCTTTTTTTCATTAAGAAAAAATAAATATATAAAGTTCTGTTGGAATACACTTCCTTGCTATGTGCCTCACTTACCATGCTTTTTGCTGCTGGACCAAATGCCAGAACAGTTCTCTTTTCCAAATTCCAATCGTGGTTTTCTCTAGATGAATTCGGGAATGAGCAGACTGACAAAGGACAATGCAGTTATACCCTCTTTAGGGGAAAATAAAGGTCAAAACATGGCATGGCAGCATGTTTTTTGCTGCACCAGCAGTGGTAGGAATTTTATAACATGTTCTGCACAGGTAGCAGTTGCAGTTTATATCCACACACACGTTTGCAAGCGCTGTCCCAGTAAGATGATGAACAGGACAAGAAGTTCCTCTCAGTGAACTGTGTTTTGAATGCTGTCTTCTCTGAACAGCTGGAAGAATGCTGCTCTCTCAGTCCTTGAACAGATCATAAAACAAAAGACTTATGACAATCTGGAAAAAGCTCTATTGCAGTACTGCACAACAGAGATGGTTTCTTACAACCACTTCCAGTTCCATGTTGCAGGACATTTTTATGCTGTCAACCTGATCATGCAATAAAAGGCAGAGGAGAGCTTTAGTTATAAGTATCAAAATACAAAATTCTACCACAGATAGTGCTGGGAAGATAAAGTCTCTTCTCACAGACTAGAAGTGACAGCTTTGCAATAGAAAGCAGCAGTAGATACTCAAAAGCTCCAGGAAAACCTGTAGTAAAGGCACCAAAAAATCAAAGTGCAGCTGCTCTTTTTACTGTTTAAATCATTATATATTAGCAACAAATCTTGGTGTTGGCCAACACTCAGAAATGGCATATGGCCAATAAAAGGTTCAGTGGAGTTTTCCATCTGTCACTGGAATCAGCTATGGCTCCAGCTCATACATAGTAAGTTTAGTGTCATAATTATTTGTGTACTAGATGTCAACCACTCAGTCTAACATAATCATTTGACTACACAATTTGCTAAATATACTGCCTAAGCAAAACACACCATAACCACCACAACCCAGGAGAGGCATTTACAGGGTGTAAGGCCAGCACGAACCAGAGGTAAGCCTGCATGCAGAGGGGGCTGGCTTGCCACAATGGCTGTGCAAATTCAAACACACCTATGAATCCTCTTGCTGCATATCGGGGACAGTAAAAGGCACCATTCTCTTACTAAAATCAAAAGCCAAACAACAGAAAGATACCAAGTCAGTGAGTGGATAAGTGAAAGTGGACACAACAATTTTTTTTTGTAGCTCTGCTTATTCCTTATAGAATCTAAGCATATGGATTTACTTTGCTGTCTTTACAGTCCTGCTAACACAAGAAGGCTGACAGACTAGGCTTTAAACTATTTTGTTTCAGTGTAGGTTCAGGAAATACCTTAGTAAGAGTATTGTCTGAGGTTTTTGAAATTCCTTCTACAGCATTTTCCATTAGTGTTTAACAGCTGTGGAATAACACTTTTTTCTCCCTCCCCCCATAGCACTCCAATGCTATGGATCCTGCACTGATAGGTCTTTAGGGCTGTACTTAGATCTGGATTTTCCAGACACTGGGATTTTTATTTCCATCAGTCTGCTTGGTCCCAGATCTGGGTGCAGGCACAGGCAGATTTCTATATTTTCAGTTGAGACAGAAAAATCTGTAATACTCCCAAATGCAGAGCTTTAACAAAGTGAGGGATGTGGGAGGGGGGAGAGAGGGGGAAGTGTTCTAAGCTGTGCTGGAAGTCAAAAGCAAGAACATTTTCGTTTGTACAAGTTTGAAACTGTATTCTCTCTACCCTAAGTTCTACATCTGCTCCAAGAGAACTGCCAAAGTACTTCAGAGCTACTGGATCTGACCTGTGGCTGGCTTTTAAAATTTAAAACATGGGAAGCCCAGAGCACGGTAAAGAGGGATGTAGGAATTCACTGAAACCTTTCAGAATATTTAATAATCCCTTTGTGGTTTGGTCAGAATTGGCACAACTTCACAGCAGTAAGCTGATTTGCACAGAAATGGCCTCATGGCTCTAACAGATGCTAACAGCTCACAAGGAGAATTTTTTTGCTGCAAACAAGGTCCTATCTGTAGTGTTGCTTTGTTCCAAACAGGGTGGAGAATAGACACAGGTTAATAAAATAAAAAATACCTCAAATAATGAGAATAGCTTAAATGCTCAACTCAGTTGCTGAAACATTAGTTATCTTCATGAGAAGTGAAACCTTAGAGTAACCAAGACACTCTGTGAGGCTAGCAGCCACAGCAGGACCTATTTCAGAGCAGCAGGGGGAAAGCTGAGGATACTCTTGAGCATCCACAGGTCAAATACCCACAATTATGGAAGACTGGTGCTTATAACACTTTCATATTCTTGTACAGCAGAAAATCCCATTAAGCAGATTCAATACTCAATATCTCAGGGATGATTAAATTGAATATTTTTAAAGTCTGTTTACGTTTTCATAATTCTATTTATTACTTCAACATTGACAGAATATTTAAATTAGAAAGTGCTTGGAAAAATGTTTTCAAGAGGAGCTTTTAAAAGCTTTAAGTCCTCTATTGCCAATTGTTTGCCCTAAGTTTAGAGATTGTGCTAGCTATCTTACCAAGAGCATCAACACATTAGACAGGACATACATGCACCCTTCCCCCACAGAATCAAAATAAGCATCATACAGAATTAAAAACACAGAAAAAAGAAAAATCAGCTTCTTCTGACTAGAAAATGACCAGTTCTGGTTCCAAGACCAGTTCACAGCAAAATCCAAGAACACATTTAAAGCCATTCCTTATTCCAAATGATTTTGACTTGGCTTCAGTGGGCATAAACACCAGAAAAGTACAATGAGAGGCTTCACACAGCCTTAACCCAGCCCAAGTTCTTTAAAAAAAATCAAGATGTATTTCCAGCCAAAAGTGTGCAGGCCGTTCACAAAGCTGAAACTCTCATAACTACTCCTCTTCAAAAAATGGGGAAGAAAATGGTGGAGAAAAACCAGTCCATTTAACTACAAATTTCTCAGCGTGGCAGGTGAAATCCAGCAGCAACAGACTTGAGAAAGCAAAACATTAGCTCAACATTTACAAAAACCTTTGAGCCAGCTGTTCCCATTCAAACTGAGAGTGAAGAGGGTCAATGGTGGGTATAAGAGATAAGATCCAAAACATCTGAAAGCAGATCCACTGGATTCATACAGTTGTTACTAACATAGTACCTATTCAATTTCTTATATATCCCCACCATTTTTTAATCCCAGCTGGTGGCTTTCAGCCTTTTAAGCTGAATCAGCTAATCATTCAGGCAAACACTAGCTGAGAAATCTTTGGCAATGGGAACATCCAAAAATTATCCAGGAAAAGGTAAGTCATACTTGCTTGTAAAAACTTATTATGAGTAAACTAGTCAGTACTGAAACAGCTTTCTTGGACAGCAGAAAGAACACCAGTGGGAGACCTCGCTTCCATATCCATCCCCTGCTTACAAGGAAAATGGTCCATGAAACAAGTTATATAAACTTGCATATACTGTGCACATTGTTTCCATGGTTGTTGATTATGTTTATCAGTGACAAATTACTACAATGAAATGATGTTTCTAGTGGCCAGGGAGCAGATGCATAAGCTAGAAGCTTTTAGATTCCATGACGTGTGAGAATGAGATTTCTATTTTAGCAACAGAATGATATAATAATTGTTGTATCCTGAGGGGAAAAGTTTCAGCTCTATCACATCAGTTCTTCTGTCAGCAGAACATGATTCTTGTGAAAGATATAGTATTATCTATATATTCTGTGCTAGCAATTAAGGCATCAATATGTTCATCTTTTTAAGGTCTGATAGAAACTTAAAAGTTGCCTTAGAATATTGGCAATGTTATGCTCCAGCATATACAGCAATGACAGAATTACTATTAAATGCATGAGGTTTAAAATATTCTCAATTTCACAGTGGAGCTTTTTAAAGTTTGCACTGTGAAGGAATCAGTAGTAACGCAGCAGAAGTTTATATCAGCTTTAAAGACACTCAGTCCTTCGAGAAAACACAAACTGCATTTCTGGTGATATCTCATGAGGAAGCAGTGGGGGGCTGCACCAAAGCTCTCTAAAGAGACAGACTCTCAGAAATTGCAATAATTTTATCTTTTAGTTGTCTGCACTGCTCAGTTTGAGCAGTAATAGCTCTGTCATCTCCTCTGCAGAAGCACAGAATTGATTTTTTTCCTTTGTCCTCATGTAGAGATTATAGCATTTCCAGAGGAAAGCCAGGCACCTGCACATATGTAGAACTTGTATATTTGTCTGGATACAAGTTACATGAACTTGACCCAAAATATAAACTGGGAGAATTGATTTACCAAGAAAATCCAGTTGAATTTCTGCCAGTTTTCATAAACTCCAGGTTCATAGAGCTATCTGTCTAGACCATCTTTTTTGCATGCAGCTGTTCATTTATGTTTTAGCAGAAGGTTGTTTTCTTCAGTTCAAGGCCCCAAACACCCCCTTCAGTGCAGAACAGGCTTATTCTTCCCTGTCCAGCCAGGCTGCAACAAAGACCTCTGCCCCAGTTCCTGAGAAAACTGCTCTCCACTCTTATTTTCTCCTCCTCAGCAAAAGCACATCTAAAAAGCAACCAAGCTGATTTTCCCCCCCACCCCTAAGGCTGCACAGGAATGAAGGGAGGAAGAAAGAATTTACAGGAACATCCCACAATACACACAAAGCAACAAAAGGCTTAGCAGCGCAGTTACTGCACCAAAAAGTGAAGGTGCTTTAAAATGAAAGAAATCTCCTCTAGACTGATGCACGCACGAGTAGAATTTTGCAAAGCACTGCCTTGTAGCAATCCATTTCTGCAACAGAGAAACAGCCTCAAATCAACAACATCTATTACATTGTAAATAATGTTATTACATGCTGATGTTGCCTGGTGAAACAACTTGGTAGCCTATAACATAGAATTAAATGTGTCCCTTTTCTAGTATGTCAATAATAATTATTTTTCTAATGCTTGTTCAGTTATAGGAATACATGAAAAAAAGCAATTGCATTGGAGAAAACATGTTTTGATGTTGTTTATACAGACACTTGTATGTACTGAGAGTTTGTTTTCTCTCCTGAGATATCACTGAGATTACAGGACTTGTAGGCAATAATCATAAGACTAATATTTTAATAATAAGAACAATAATTTTCATTTTATTTATGTAGAATATAAATGCCCAAGTACTTGCAAATTCAAGGTCAGCTGAAAGTTGCCAGAGCAGCTAGATTGTTTCATTAGCAATGCAATGAAAAACAGCAAAACTTCAACAAACCCAGTAGATGCACTGAGATCATAGAGGCTGTGACACACAGCCTTCACCACACATCTTGCTCTCCAAAATGCTTCAAGGGAGGTACACTGAAAGAACAGCAGGTAGCAGATGAATCCAAGCCTCAAGACAGCCAGAGCAAAAGCTGAAGTAAAAACTTCCAGAGTAAACACAGGCTTCAAAGAGTGGGAAAAAACAAGCTCCAGTGTATGTACAAGCGCAAGAGTTGGTTGAGGTGCTTGTGTTAACAGGAAGAGGGAAAAAAAGCAAGTGGAAGCAAAAAATCACAGAGACCAGAACTCCTTGGTGCATAAAACTGACAGAAAAGAGAAGCTTAGAAATTGCAGGCAAGGAAGGAGTTTTCTGCTCTGTTTCTCTTTTGTCCACAGATACAAGACTTGGAATAGTTGAGGGAGGGGAGGAAAACAAAACACCAATCAAGAAAAAATCCACCCAAGGTGTTAGCAAAGAAATCCATGATTCACTCATTGCCAGTATCTACTCCCATTTATGTGGTGTATTTACCTGACCCCTTGACATAACAGTGTAGAAAGAGAAGTGGATTTAAATTTGGGCTATTCATAAACTCCTGAAGGGCTGGAACAGAGCAACTTGAAATGATCACGGTGCAGTATTACTATTATCCATAGGACATCACTCACAAGTGTCATCATTTTGCTCCATTCTTCAGCCATCCTGCATTCAAACACATGACAGGCACTTGAAGCAGGCTGGTTCTATTTGAAATCTTTTTAGACTATACAATCTTTTGAGCTGCACAGCCTTAAGATGTTTTGAAGGCACTATTGAGACACAAAACAAGAACTATACAAAGAAGCTTCTCTACAGTATTATTACTGGCAATAGCCCTACTCTCTTGGTATATGCAGATATTTATATATAAAGTGTAGCAAGACTTTGTGGCATGATTTTCTGTTGTGATCAGTCTAGTTAACCACCATCAGTTTAATGATGAAGACATTTAGTTTCATGACACCACAAACACTGACATTCACAATACATTCCAATTGTCTTAATGAGAACTTCAAACCAAAGGAAAGCAGTTAACATGGAGGACCACTCAAATAATACTGGAGAAATTCTTACTAACTTAAACCTCAAAAATACTTCATCTGAGACATTTCATTTTCAGTTTGAAAGATTCATTCCATGTCCTAAATAGATGAACAAACCACTTAATGAGCAAGCTAAGACCATGAGAACTGCTGTAGAACTTTACCGTATAGGCAGAAGATAAAGTGATGGAGGTCTTTGGGCCTCAAGATGGAAGGTACAATCTTGTACACTTGAATTGCTGGGAAAATAGAAATCCCCAGGCACCAAAATGAACGTTGTTCTGAAGCCATGAATGAATGTATCACCCCCTTCTTAAGTCATGAGATTAGCTTGAAAATAATATTGTCATGTGCTTATTGGTCTCCAGCATTAGATGCTCAGATTACCATTTTCAAGCTTTCCTTACAACTATTTATTTGGGAAAAAAAAAAGAGAAAGCAAGCTCTAATTCTTGTGTGGCTAATATACATCAAGATGACGCTTTAAGAACAGCAGCCATCATGAGAGTTGGCAACTCTCAAATTGGTGGTTATGAAGGAAAGAATATTAAACAGCTATCATCAATCTACCTAGACCCAGGAAGTGAGCCATGAAATGCTGACAAAGGGGAATATCTGATCTGACAATGACAGTATATTTATCTTTTAAATGAAGAATAATAGAGTTACACTGAAGAGACTCATTTTAACTTTGCAACAGTAAAGTATTTATCTCATCACCTTAGGTTGGTAACTGAGCACCTCAGGGTAAGAGAATTTATTCTATCAGCTCTTTTAAAGGACACCATTTTACACTCCAGAGATGCCAGAGGAATTGCACAAACAGAAAAAAAAGAGTGTGGAAACTGACCTTCTGAGGAGCCCAAGTGTAGCCTCCCATTGCAGAACCAGGCCAAGTAGTCAGTGCCCTGCTCATCCTCAACTTCTCTTCTGCCAAACAGGGACAATACCAGATTATCACAACAATACTGATATTTGGGGCATGTTTTGAGGACGAAAACATATTCACTTACATTGTGGCCGAGCACATTAGGCCTTGTGACTGGGAGCATAAGTGATGTATATGTACAGGCTGTTATACAAGAAAAGCACAGCTGTGCACAGGCTCTGCATCCAGGGGCAAGAGCCATAACACTGAGGGACAGCTAACACCAAGCTGCCCTCATATCAGCCCTGGGGCTGTCTGAGCACCTTCATCCAAACCTAGACCAGAATATTTTTATACAGAGCTCTACCAAAACAAACCAAACCCAAACAAATCCCAAAAGCCAAAACCACAAGGCAAGGAGGATGCAGACACTGATCTGTTTTAATCATTGTGATTAAAACAGTAGGTTACAGCTTAAGCTATAAGAAAAATTGGAAGTGTGTTTTTAATTAAGGAAGCCAGAGAAACTCAGGATTCCTATGTAAGTATGATCACCTATACCTAATTTAGCCATAGATTCCTTACAAGGATCTATACCACCCTTCCCTTCTCCCAAAAAGGCTGGACCCCACATCACAAAATAATACTTTTTTTTGTTGCTATTTTAAGTTGGCCATGAATTCATCATGCCACCCTCATATCTCTTTTGTCTAAGGACTGGTCCTACAAACAAGAACTAATACTCCCCTTAAGTTCTGATAAACTCACCTGCTTTTCTCCCTCTCTATCCATGGTCTGTCTGCTCAAATTGTGAAAAAACGTAGAAGATAAAAACCTTTCAAATAAGCCAAAGCAAACCACACGCTTATAGAAAAACTCCTTGGTCTTGTGCTGGAGTTCTACTCTCCTCAAAAGAAAACCAGTACATGTTTTGTGAAGATACAACAGCTGATCCCAATTAATATTTTCTCTCCCACCTGCCCCCTAAATTGCACACAACTAGAGTCACACCTCTAGACAGTCCAAACTCCCTTTTCTTTGCTGGGCAGCAAACCAACTCACTGTCCTCAGCTGTGTGGGACATTCAGAGCATTGTAGCCAGCTCACACCAGATTATGATCACTGGGAAAGGAGCTGCAGGTGCTGTAGTTTGATGCTGGCTTACCCTTTCTCAGGGCTGTGCTCAGGCAGCCATAGGAGCCTTTCTGCACTGGTGAAGCATTAGTGTTAGCAATCTGACTAGCGAACAGCTGCCCATCTCTCTCTCCTTCAGAAGCTCTGAAAAATGTATTTATTAATTACTTTTACTACCAGAGAGTAGAACTTTACCCTAACATCAGCTAAAAAATGCAGCAGCATTGAATCTGCACTAATTGACCAACCTCAGCTTCACAGAATGCTCTCTCACACTGCAATAGCCCAGACCTGGCAGCAAAGCTGAGCCAAAGCCTCCACTGACTGCCCGTGTTTCTGTGCTGGGTCAAGCATGCAGACAGGCAGCTCGTGGTTCCTCATGCCGGGACACTGGCTTTTTTTTTTTTTCCTGTTTGTTGCCACTGCAGGGGTGTTCTTGGCAAGGAGGGTGTGAGTGCAGAAACCTCACTCAATGATTTCTCAGCAAACTAAGCGGACTTAAGCCTTCAGTAAAACCAAAGCTCTGGCTTTGCTTCAGCTATGCATGGAGTGGGGGTGCCTATAGAAAGGAATTAGAGCTTGAACACAGAGTAAAAGCAGAACAGAGCAAAACCTTCAAATCCTGAACTCACATGACTGAGCTTTCATGCAGCGAATGTGTTGCTGTACCAGACAGCTCATTCCCATCAGAACGGCAGGCTTATAAGTACTTTAAAGCAATTAAAAAAAGAGCACACAAGCAAAAAATAACTACTTTGAAATGAAGCAGCTGATACTAGAAAACTGTGGTGGAGTTTTAAGAGTAAGCCAATGATATACTTCAAGGAAGAGAAGCAATGGCAAGGAAGGCACTTACCTTGATAACAAAACCCCTTCTGCTGACCTACGTAAATAAATAGCCACCATTAATTTAGACAGGGAAACTTGTACTGTCTTCTCTGGTGGAAATTGTGATTCAGAAGAAAATCCTTAAATCTTTCCAGACAAAAATTATCTATTTTTTTCCTGTTAAGCAGGACAAGCAGCATCTTCTCTGCTGCAGTGTGATTTTCAGAGAGCACACAGAACTCATTGGTGAAAGTTATTTGATGTCCCTAAAAATCTTGACTATTAAAATCATTAATGCTCTAGTAAATACTGTAGTAAAAAGCATTTTGGGCCACAGAGGGATCAGAAACAGGCAACAGCAATTGCTGCAGAATTTGTTGTTCCAAGCCATTTTTCTCATTGTTCATACTAGAATAGTAGCTGTATGATTATGATTCAGTACAAAAGGAAAATACCCACTTTTTACCTTATCTATTGTATCCTAGAGAGGGGTTGATCACATATTAACCAAACACCATGGATGTACGGAACTTCAGGCATTTAGAGGGATTAGATGCAATGAAGCAAAACAATCTGTTCCTAGTTGCACTTCTTGCTCACAAATGTGAGCATCAGCCCTGCACCTCACAAACAAGTAAAAAAATGTACACTCCAAAACTCCATTTGGTATCACAGGGTTGCAAATATTTCTGGAGACACGTCTGCAAGTGATACAAGGGAAACACCCTCTCCTCCTGAGAAACCAACAGCTGGGAAAGGGGCAGGGGTGATGACTTGACAAAGCTTAAAGACTGCATTTTACTCTATAATCTTCGGTTATACTCATGACTTCATTGTGGAAAGGTCACTAGACAAAGGAGTTCAGTGGACTGGGCCTGGAGGGAGGAACTGTGCGTGGGTCTGAGCTTTGCTCTTGCAAACCATTGCTGTAACTGGCATGGCCATGTGCCCGGTGAAGGGCGAGCCCGGTGCTCACAGCCCGGCACAGAAATCCTAGGAATCGGTGGGAATAAGCAGAATTTCACAGCAAAAAAAAAGGTACTGAGAAGCAAGCTTAAATTCACCTTCCACGTCCCGAGAGCCCACACAGCACCTGGGTATCACGGTCAGCACCTTGCACCAGGGCCGAACTCGCCATGGCCAAAACCTTCGCTCTCCTCCGACACAAGGCAGAACGGGGCGAGGCCGGAGCGCGCCTCCCTGTGGGACCCCCGGGCCCCGGGCCCCTCGCTGCCGGCAGAGCAATTTGGGGGGGCGGTGGGACCCCTGAGGGGCGGTGGAATTTGGGGGGCGGTGGGACCCCTGCGGGCCCCTGGGGGGCGGTGGGACCCCTGAGGGGCGGTGGAATTTGGGGGGCGGTGGGACCCCTGCGGGTCGGGGCGGGCCCCTGAGGGGCGGTGGAGGAGGGCGGGGAGGGCGCGGCTCCGTGTGACGGTCGCGCCCCTCGCCGCCTGCCGCGCTCTTGGAGCCGCTGCTCCTTCTCGGAGGATCTGTCCCTCGCTCTCCGAGGATCTGTCCCCCGCTCTCCGGGGATCTGTCCCCCGCTCTCCGGGGATCTGTCCCCCGCTCTCGGAGCGGGACGGGCGATGCGGGCGGGCGCGCGGCGGCGCGCGGCGCTGGTGGTGCTGGCGGCGCTCGCGGCCTGGGGAGCGCGGGGACAGCGGCCCCGGGACCCCGCGGGTACGGGGACACCGGGGAGGGGACCGGGGACACCGGGAGGGGACCGAGAGGGGGCCGGGGACACCGGGGAGAGGACCGAGGTCCGCGCGAGCGCCGCACAGCCCGTCCCGCAGGCGCCTCTCCCGCCGCAGGTGTGCAGCGCTGCTCGCTGTGCTAGAGAGCGAAATCCACCGGAGCTCGAATCCGCAGACGTCCCGCGGCCTGAGGAGTGGGAAGGTGTCAGGATGTGTAACACTTTTGCCCTCAATTTTCAGAAAACGGGACGCGTTGCGTCCTCTCGTCTTCATCGGAGTTTCCTGAAGGATTTTTCACACCGCAGGAGAGGAAGGATGGAGGAATCGTTATTTACTTCATAATTATACTGTACATGTTTTTGGCCGTGTCCATTGTGTGTGATGATTACTTCCTACCTTCCCTAGAGATCATCAGTGAATGTAAGTGACAACCTGATCTTTTTCCTGTAAAACCGAGTAGCTTGGCATAAAACTTTCTCTTTTAAAAAGCTTCGTTAGAGTGCTCTGAAAGCTGAAAGTTTTATTATCCATGCGCAAACATGTCCATACATTTAATTTGATACACTGGATCAATATCTTATTGAAAAAAACCTAGTGATTGCACTGCAATTCATTCATTTAATATTTGCTTTCTTTCTGCCTGGAGGAAAATCTTAGGAATCCTCAGTATGAACTAAACTGACAATGTTATTTTGAGGTGCACAGTACTATGTCCAGGTAACTGCTAGTAAAAGAAAATTAAAAAAAAAAAAAAAGAGAGGAATGGTGATGTGTGAAACCAAAATTCTTCCTAGGGCTTTTCTTTTAAAGTAGTGAACAAGTGTCAGGATGAACTACTGCTAACATATTAAAGGTATGACACAGGAGGGAGAGGAGTTCTATGGTTACCACAGTTCTAAGAAATCTAATCAACCTGCAACAATTCCCCTGGCTTCAGCAGACCACTGAAGTAAAGAGATGGTCTTGGCAGGGAGCTCAGCTTTTCACTGCCAAGAATTAACAAAATTCCCTAGGGAAACTCATCCCTGAACTGGAAAACGCTCTCCAAATCAGAACACTTACAGCAAATGTAAGTTTAAACACTGCCATAAGAGCTGATGTTTTGTTTATTGATGATAAATAAGCATTTGTCAGACTTTTGCCATGGCCAGCCATATGTCCCTGTACTTTGTGTGCAGGACTTGACCCACAGAGTGAGTTACATTTCAGAAAGTCAATTTGCCAGAAAAAAATCTTGTTTCTCTTAACCAAGACACAGACTCTTATACTGTCTATACAAAATGAAAATTTGATTTTAAGATCACAGCACTGGTTTTAATTTAACTAATGTTTCTGGTATGTGAAGACACGGTAGTGGATTCCCTGGAAGACAGAGTTGATATGGATCATACAACCATACCATACTACAGTCCATGGAATTTCTCCACAATTACTACCAAGAGGAAACATAGTTAAATCCTGCATACAAATGCTGATTTTACATGAGATTTAAACTAATTTCTGCAATGAAGTTAGAAATAAACTAGTCCAGTAGATCAGGCTAATTTTCAGTATATGAATCTCCCATAAATGCATTGATTGTATGAAAATAAACTATTCTATCAAAATGTATTAGTAGCTAAAATTTTATATTAATGAGAGTAAAGGCTACAGAATATCAATTTCTTTAAGCAATTCTTTTTGTTCTATCCTCAGGCCTTGGCCTCTCACAGGATGTTGCTGGAGCAACTTTTATGGCTGCTGGAAGCTCTGCTCCAGAGCTTGTCACTGCTTTTCTAGGTAAGAGATGTGTTTTGACTCCTTATAACTTAAGAGTTCTTTTCCTTGCATGCCAAACTGAAACATACCAGAGAGTCATTTTTCCTTACAGGAGCTTTTGTGACAAAGGGAGATATCGGGGTCAGCACCATCCTTGGATCAGCAATATATAATCTTCTTGGTATTTCTGCAGCTTGTGGGCTGTTTTCAAGTGTGGTATGTATCAACTTTGATAGTTCTGCTCCTAGGCACCAAATAGATATTCTTTCTCATTTGCCAACAAAAGCCAAGAGAGACTTAACTATGACAACTGCCAAGTTTATTATTTAGTAGCAAAACCAGCATGTAATCAGTTTTAAGATAACTTGCTATGAAAGTTTTTAAAAACACTAACTTGTTAAATATCATACTTAAGTCATTCCTAAGAATCTTTAATTTTTACATAATATAGAAACAACATATTGATGCAGCATTTACAGCACTTAGTGAAAGTATTACAGAGAGGTTTAAGAAAAGTACATGACTGATCTGCAGGTTTCGAGGCTATCCTGTTGGCCGCTGTTCAGAGACTGTCTGGCTTATACCATCAGTGCAGCAGCAGTCCTTGTGATGATATCTGACAACAGAATTTACTGGTAAGAGCACAAGTAGTGTTGAATTCCTGTTGACTGGAGATCTGTGAAACACTGTTTTGAAAAACAAATGAAAATCCCCAAGCCCCAAACTTCCAGTAGCCTGAACTGCCATTCACTAACAGAAATAAACATCCTGTTGGCTTTAAAAAACTTAAAAAGTCACAATGCTTGTAAATATTGTTACCTAAACATTCAAACTCTGCATATTTATGAAGTTTGATCTGCATAGGTTTGTCTGCACAGACTTCACAATTTCCATCATAACTGTTCTGACATAGCAATTAGTGTTCAGCATTTACTCCTTTTGAGCCTTTCCTTTCATAGCAGCATTGTTCAGAAAAACATTTGTCTGCCAGAAGATCATGAGTTTCTGATGTTTTAACTCTTCCATCAACACTGAAACTCCTGTTACTTCAACAAGACAGTCAGGTCCAGCATTAAGTCTCTTGAAGTTTATAATTTAAGCATCACATGAAGACTCAGTTTTGCAAACATCAGGAAAATGTTCAATCAGTAAGATCCCCTGAAAAAAAACATGCAGCTATACAATACACAAACAAGATTCTGCAGGGGAGGGGAGTTAATCGAACTGCTGAAAGACATGGGGACACTCACAAACTTCCACGACAGTAGCCATACAACTGCAAATAGATGCTTTTGTGTGTTCTCCATTTGCTATTCATGCAAATTTTCTCTCTCTCTCCTTATGCAAACAATTCGGTTCTTTTATACTACATTTTATATAAAACTTGTTTTTCATTCTAGGTATGAAAGTGCATCCCTATTATTGATATATGGGTGTTATATTCTGGTGCTATGTTTTGACATTAAAATCAACCAATACCTCATGAAAAAGTTCAGTCCCTGCTGTACGTGTTTTACAAAAGCTATGGAGGAGAATGCAGAGCAGCAGCCACTGGTTGGATGGAGGGATGAGAGTGGACCTCTAATTCGTCAACAGTCAAGAACAGACAGTGGAATTTTTCAAGATGAGCTGGACTACTCTCAACTTTCAACAAGCTTACACGGGCTCGATGAAATATCTGAAGGTATAGGTATTAACAGCTGTCTCTAGCACTCCACATGCCTATCTGCATCAGTTCTGATCAAGAGTAGATTCTCAGATAGTATTAAGATTTTGCTCACAAAAGAAATCCAGCCTAGTATTTAAGTAGATTGTTATTCTAACCTGTAATATAACACTGAGCAGAATCAGAGTGATTGTTTTCATATGAAGTTAGTTCCTAGAGGAATGCAAGGATAGCTGCTCATTTGTGTCATAGTAGAACTTCTGTCTTTGTTGTGTGTGTTTGAAACTTTTCAGCAACACTGCTTGTAAAATGCATTGTCACCTGGAAGCCACAGGGGTACTGCATTAATATACACTATTTCATTATGACAGTGGCAGGTTCATAGCCCAAAATATGCATAATATCAGAAGGGATAGTGATGTGGCCACAGGTCGTGTTTCCTCTTAGGCAAAAAACAGTAGTTGGTACTTACTCTTGGTAAATGTTATGGGTAAACCCTTATAAAGAAATTCAATTTTCATCCACCTTATTTCTCCCCTGGTGATGTAATAAAAAACATTTTAATCATAGAATACTGGGTTGGAAAGAGATCTCAAGGATCATCCTGAGAAAGGTCCAACCTTTCCTGGCAAAAGCAGGGTCCCAGATGGGCCAGCAGCTGTTCAGCTGAATCTTAGAAGTGTCCAGCACTGGGGAATCACCACTTCCTGGGGAGATTATTTTACTAGTGATTATTCTCACTGTGAATAAATGTTGTGTACAAGCAGAATCTCCCCGGGAGTAATTTCAGAATTTTGTCCAGAGAGATGTAGATACTACAACTGAAACTTGAGAAAGAAGTATTTGCACCTTTTTTCAGTATTCTCACAAGTAGAGGACAGTAATATACTGTATGCTATGGATTCAAACTTAATGCTACAAATTAAAAATTACTTCTTCTTCCAACAGATCATCCTAATGTCTTCACCATGCCTGAAGCAGACATGAAGAGAATTTTGTGGGTGTTATCCCTTCCTATTATCACACTACTCTATTTAACTATACCAGATTGCAGAAGACAGTTTTGGAGGAACTGGTTCATGGTGACATTTTTAATCTCAGCAGCATGGATTTCTGCAATAACTTATGTTCTTGTATGGATGGTAACAATAGCAGGTAGGTACCAAAAGTGGTGTTGCTATACCAGTCAAGAATCACTGAAAAGGTTGTGAGGTTTCCCTGTTGTGAGGGGAAAAAGTTGTGAGGTCCCTGGCAAGTCTCTGTTTAGCAACTCAGACTGTGATGTAAAAAAAGACCACACTAAAAAAACCAGAAACTTATGTCTGACTGCTTAGCTTGCCACCCTCTTCTATCCAATGACCCAACACTTTCGAGTTTAGCTGCTTCATGCTGCTTGCCACATGAATGAGAATTTCATGTAGCTACAAAAAACCCAGTCTGTTTTTAAAAACAGAATTTCACTTAACTGCTTCATTAAGCAAAACAACCAGACACACAGCAATAAACTTGTTATGCTGAAGGCTGACAAACATGAAATCCACTAAGACTGGAATCAGAGGTCAAAGCTTTTGGAAAACCGTAATTTCTACACCTGTGTTCTTCTTACACATTATAGTAAGAGATTTGGCATTAAATTAACTGCAAAAAAACTTCTCAAATCTGTTTATTAAACATTCTCGAAGTGTGTTATGTGGACCTCTTAAAAATCTGCATCATAAAGTGGGGCAGTAAAAGGACTGCATTTAAGTGAGAGAAGGGGTATAAACTTGTATGTAAAAAACCTTCTCCTAAAAGTACTTTGAGGTATTAAAGGTCTCCTCATTTCATTGTTTCTCCAGTCAGCTCGAAAGACATCCAGTTTTTAAGAACAAGCAGAAAACAAAACTAAAACTCTACAGTAAAGTTTTTCAAAGCTTGCCATTTTCACATTATAGCTCACTAATCCTACTCAAGTATTCTACTAGTTCAGATATGAATAACTCCTTGTTCAGTGCAGAAACAGACCTACACATTCAGAAAACCCTTGAGAAATTACTAGTAGATCACTGGACATTATACCCACCATGTAAACCCCTTCATTAAATAATTTTCCACTTGTACCTAAAGAGGAAGGGTTCAATGTCTGGATGCTAGAAGCCTTTGAAACATGATTCAAGTCAACATTATTGCTGTTCTACAAGACAAAGCATTAATTAATTTGAAATGATTCAGTGTTCAGATTCAAGAGTCATTTCAGGTAGTACTGGGGTCTTTGGCCCACTACTTCTAGGTAAATTATATTCTATTTACATGTTAAAACACTACAAGTTAAACACACAATATATTCAAGTTCAGGCTCTCATGAAGGTTGACTCAAAGGTTCTATCATTGCATAATCAGCTGATCAGAATGTCACAAAGGTATCATAGCTGGGCACTAAACTGGGATGGTCAAGAACAAACTTAACTTAGAACATCTTTCTGTTGCTGGCAAAGAAAATTTAACTACTTATAGCAACACATCACTACTGATACACAAAATTAGCAAAAGCCTAGAAAAATAAGACTATTCTGTCTTGATGGTCAGTTGCCAGAAAAAAAAATATACTGCTACACATTAAATAGAAGATAAATCTATCTAAGAAAAAGAAAAAATAGTTTCTCCTGAGTTTATATTCTGTCTTATAACCTTCAGAGGGCAAGGAAACTAATGTTGGGTACGTAAGGCTGGTTCATTCATATTTCACCTTGGTCTGAACCATTATTTTCCAGCCTGGATGGTTTGTAAAAGCTGATTTGTTGGTCCCTCATCCTACAAATCTATTAGAAGTGATGGAAGGACAAAGAGAGTACAAATTCTGCAACGGGATCATGTTAGTCCCTCTGAAACCAACAAACAGTTTCAAACATAAATTTATGGGGCTGCTCTAAACTAAGATGGTAAGTAATAGACAAGCATTGCTGACCTAGCTTAGCATACTGCTTATTATTTAAACGAAATTGCTCTTATTAAATGTGTCAAAATATTTCAAGTAAGAACTCAGATTTCAACAGTAAAAAAATTAAGATACATTTTAGTGAACAAAAGTGTAAGAAAAATTAATTACTTCATAGCTTGACTAGAGGTATCAAATACTTCAGCATAATGATGCTTCTGAATGGTTCAACTGCTAAAACAGTTTTGAAGAATCCCTGTATTTTAAGTTAGAGATTAATATGGTTACAGGACATTTGGGGCTAAGAAAAATAGAGATTAGGCAAAAATAAGATCACCTTCTAGTAACAGGTTTTTTTTTGTTGTTTTTTTTAATTCAAACAAGTATTTCTCTAAAGGTACTCACACTTCTATGGGGTTACTTGTACTTACAAGTCATATAAAAACTCTGCATGTTGGTTCTTCCAAATCACTTTCTAATTGGAGTGAAATGGTAAACATATGTAGTTGAAGACAGTATTCTCATATCTTAATGACTGTCTTCCCCAAGAAGATTCATGTGCTTTTCCCCCACCCCCTGAGGGGATTAAAAAGAATGATTTTAAGTTATTGCTTCGTGAGACTTTTGAACACTAACAAGGAGATGCCCAAAACTGTAAGAGAGACTATAGTATTTTCTAGAAGTTGAGGGGGGAAAAAGTAGTTATTTGTTAGATATTTTTGCTTTATCTGCAAGAAAAGAATCCTAATTGCTATTCTCTTGACCACTTCAGACTCGAAGAACATGGAAGGGTTATTTGTTGTTCCTCTTTAACTGCTTTGTGGACCAGTCACCTCACATTTAGTTAAGTTAGCTGACACATTCCATTTGAAATTACTCTATGATTACTGATTCTTTCTCCAGCAAAGTCCAAAGCAGTTTCTCTGGATGAGCCCTAACTAAAACCACACTTGCATTTTCTACCATTATTTCTCAACTGCAGGTGAAACACTGGGAATCCCAGAGTCAGTAATGGGTCTCACATTACTTGCAGCAGGAACAAGTGTACCAGATACAGTTGCAAGTGTGCTGGTTGCTCGAAAAGGTAAAGATTTTAGTATTAGGTTCATGCCAATGGATATGCTTAAAAGGTACTACAAAAAGAAGTAATTCTAGTCAACATATTGATAAATTCAATGAGTAACCTCAAAATGTGTGCTCCAGATTCTAGAGCTTAAGTTTACTAAAAATAAATATATAGCTTACCTGAAAAAGCCGTGGCTCAGACATTTAAAAACTTCTCAGAGTATCTCAGAGAAGTATTCTAGATTGGTTTATTTGTTGTTGATTAAGTATTAAGAGTTTTACTGCAGAACACAACTGTAGGTCTCAGTAATTTAAACGTAACTGGACTTTATAGTAGCCTGTCTAGCTTAATTTTAAGTGCAATTGTGCAGATGCTGGTGATTTAGGGAGACTTTTTATGGTTGTGGTACCCATGTTCTCTAGAATCTTGACTATAGTTCTTCTGATGAAAAATCTGAAAAGGGTGCTCTGTGAGAAACTGAGGACTGGCAGTCTGTTCCTCCAAAACAGTTTGGCAATTTCATGCAATACAATTAAGCCAAATTATTTGTATTTCTTCTTTTACAGGAAATGGAGATATGGCTATGTCTAACATTGTCGGATCCAATGTATTTGATATGCTCTGTTTGGGAATACCCTGGTTTATAAAAACTGCCTTCATAAATACATCAGGACCCATAGAAGTGAACAGCAGTGGTCTGACATACACAGCCATTTCTCTTATCTGTTCTGTTGGTTTTATTTTTCTGGCAGTTCACCTGAATGGCTGGAAAATAGATAAAAAATTGGGAACAATTTGTCTTGTCCTGTACTTAGTATTTACTGTATTATCAATTTTATATGAACTTGGCATCATAGGAAACAATCCTACAAGGGTCTGTGGTAACTAGTTTAATCAGTGATTATGCTGATGAAAAAAATAAAAGCAGGAGAAAACAATCAGTTTCTTCATTTAGTCAAAATAAAATTTAAAAAACCAACTCCAAACTCCCATTGGGCTCTAAATCTTATATACAGAACTAAGTCATGTCATTGAAGTAATATTAAGTAAAACAAAAACATCACAGCCTATTGGAGCCCTTTCTTTTAGAGTCAAGAATTACAGTATGACTACAACGCACATATAAAACCAAAATTCTGAAAAAGACATCTACTTTTTACATTACAATGTTGATACACACTGGAGGGAAAAAAAAAATCAGAAAACACTAAATAAATCCCACTATGCAATCTGGAGATTAACAGAGAAAATGGCTTATTTTATTAAAAACAGTATAACCATTCATTTAAACTGAATGACTAGAGACACTTGGCCTAATTTTCCAAAGGCACTGAGCATCCAAAGAATCCACGGTCTATAGGGACCTGCAGGTGTTCAGCGCCTCTAAAAAAACAACAAAAATCAGGCAAATTGTCTTTAAAAACCAAACATAGTAAGATTCAGTTAACAAGAATCACAGTATATTAAACACTATACTGTTAAAGGCTGGTGGGATTTAAAAGTTCCTTTTTACAGCTTTTGTAAGCATACAATGTTACTAAAAATGACTTACTAAGATAGAGAAGCTAAACAGACATAGGAATGTTCCTGAACACACAGTTTTAAATTATGCATTGCGATCCAAGCGGACATCAATTTCTCTGCCACTGATTTTTATGCCGTTCATTATCCTACAGGCCTTTTCAGCAGATTCTGGTGAGTCAAATCTGACTGTTCCACAGCCCTTTGATTTTCCATTCTCCATTTTTATTTCTGCAAACATTACATGACCTGAATAAATAAGTTAAACAGCGGTTATTTCAATTCCTCAGTGTACTAACAACTTAACTCAAAAGTGATAAAAAACATTTCTAAGTATAATCTAGGGGAACATATTAAATTGGCACTTTCAGACTGATGGTACATTCACTCATTCAGGCAAGGTGACACAGAACAAAACAGCAGGAAAGGGTCCAAATCGAGATCCTCTATCTTGAATCTTTCCTGAAGTATGCCTGTATTTGATCTCAAGTTTGAAACAAAGTGCCCTGTAAGACTCAGGGAAAGGTTTGTGTTTCATACTGACAGAAGTGTGAGCATTAATCATTATTAACCAAACTGCAACTTCATCCAGTCCACACACTGATCACAAAAACATACCAAGCAATAGTCACAATCAGGCAATTTTGTTAAGAAGCTGCAGAGCAATATTGAAGCCTTTAAAACAATAAAGTTACCAGGCTGGGAGCAGTGGAAGAGTAGCATGCACTATTCAATTCCTGCAGAGCTTCCTTGAGGTTGGGCATTCAACTCACAAGGAAATATTTTTATAAAGATGTCTTGGTTCCTCTGAAAATGTTTAGTTCCCTGGAGCTAATGAGTTTTTGCTTATGGTATGTTGTAGCACACCTTCCTGAGCCACCGAATGTCACTAGGAACAAAAAACTTTTCCCTGAAATACACAGCCTTTTATTTTTAAATATCATGTAAGACTAGCCTTTCACTGAAAGAAATTGAACACTGGGAAACAGTCTTTGTATTTCCTTACGATACTGACACAAACACAATCTGTTGCTTATAATTCTTAAAAGCAATTGAACACAATTACTACATCCACTAGTTCACAGAGATAATGGAAAAGAATTCTGAACTATCTGAGAGTGACACAGGAGGTTAAGACCTAATAAAAGAAAGAACCTGTTGGCTGTTGTGCTATATCCTCCATCAAAAAAACCAAAATATATCAGCAGCTTGTAATTTTTCACAGCTGAAATGCAAGGTCTAATTTATATCAAATTTATAAACAGCTGTATGATGATTTAGGCATCAGTAGTATGTTTTAAATTATTTATCTTTTCTGTCTGTCCAAAATAAGACGGCATCCTGTAATTCAGTTAAAGCTCTCCATTTTAAAAATGTGCTTTCACATTTTTATGACAAGAAAAACATCATGCATTTCTACACCCAAGCTTTATTTTTCACTTCTGTGAAAATACCAACTTTTCATTATTATATAAGAACGATTATTGATGTTTTCTTTCTTCTTTATTTCTTAAGATAAAGAGGAACATTACAGCCTGCAAATATGCTTATCAGGATCATCTATATGTATAAGAAAACCTGTAATGCTACAGTGGCAAAATTACTATGATTTGATGCTGCACCATTTCTGAAGTAATGCATGACCTGGACGGACGCAGGCTCCTGCACGTATTTACCTCATAGGAAACACCACATTATATACTTTTACTGGCCAGGGAATATGTGAAAAAAAAGAAAAATTTCAAATAGTAATTTTATTAATGGAATAGGTTAAAGTTTATAGCAAGTGAGCACTCAGAGCCAACATAGTCCATATTGTACCATGATCTTGTGTTCTGTCATGCCTAAGAAATACAACTCAAGAAAACTGGGTGAAATAAGAAGGATTAAGCTAGCCAGACTCTTCTTCAGAGTCAGACAACAGTCTTCCAGTTGTTGTCTAATAAACACCATGAAACACATGAAGTCCATGGAGATGAGCATGGGTAAGGTTCATATACATACCACATTGACTGAATTTCTCCTTCAGCTTCTGCCAGGTCAAGTCAAAAGGAAGCTAGAATAAAAAAGTATTATTGATAACCAAATATTACAATGAGAATAAGAGCATGCAATCAAGCATACACACAAAATACACATGTGGTTCCTATATACTTAATTGCTTACATTTCTCACAAATATCTGGTTGCCTTTAGAGCCTAATCTCTCTCTCATGCCACTTCCCATGGGGCCAGGCACAAATCCTCGATCAATGTCCATGTTCCTGTCCAGGCCTCCACCCATGGCTGGTCCCATTCGATCAAAACCGGAACCCATCCGATCCATTCCCATTCCTCCAGCCATATTGTTCATACCACCCATTCCACCACCTACACAGAGAAAGAAATGGAGGATAAAATAAAATCTCCTTTTAACAACTATTTGGTATAAAATAAAGTTCTTGTGTCAGAAGAATAACTTTATTAAAACTGCTGTAATAGAAAACATAACTTATACATGCACAGTGATTTATTGAGGAGCATGGCTAGTATTTTAAGAAGTATTACAAGATACAGAGTGTCAGTTCTAAAATAATAGTAAAACCAAACTGCATCAAACAATTAGTCATACCATCTAATGTAGCAAAATGTTGAACACAAGAATTCAGATTTAAAGTCTTGTTTAATTAATAAAAATATGATACCTTCTACCAAAAATATAAAATAAATAACTGTAGCAATACTTTGATACAGATAATTTGACCAGACACACTATTTTTTATTTGGCTTCCTGAATTTATATTCAGCTTTACTTAATGCAGCCATACCCACACCTAATTACAAAATCTTCTAGAGAAGGCTCTTTTTTTGCCAAGAACAGACATTACTGCAAGTACTGTAAAGAGCATGAACTTTCCTATGTGTCATGGTTTAAACCCCGATAAAAAGTACATGCATGGAATAAAATATACTGATTTATTTTATATAAGGAACTAAAAGCAACAGCACTCAAATACTATAATATTTCTGGATTCATAATTAATGTACAGTAAAACTATCAAGATCATTCATGAGGGACCCTTTAAGCATTATGCCTTCTAAGATTGACACTAGCAGGATATTAGTTTCTCATCTGCTCTAGCCTGAGAAACTCAAGAGAGTTGCTGCAATACAACCTCAGTATTGGAGCTTTGCACAAAGTTAAACTGAGTGATAATCTGAAATTCAAGGCTGATTTTTTATTTCAATGATGACAGATTACAGAGGTTCAGCTTCATAAAGGTTACTCAAATAACTGCCTTTTTTTCTGAAACACAAGTTTAGTTTAATCACTTCTCCCTCCAAACTAGTAGTTGAAACCATTCCAAATCTAAGATCAAGGGAAAGATGGTATTAGCTATTTCCGTCTGAACATTTACCTCAGTGAAACAGCTTTGAAAACTCAGACTTGTCACATGCAACAGAATTCTACTTCCATTAACAGCAAGACACTACACTACAGCAGGTTCCTCTGACACAAGTAGGTGTACATGGTATTGTTACATTGCCTATGCATTTGTGTTCTATTGAAACAAGTTAACCTACTCATTCCAGATCTTACTGGGCCCATGCTAGGTGCTCCCATTCCTCCTGCAAAAACACCAATCATTGCACCACCTAAACAGAGAAAAACAGTGAAGTGACATACACTGAAACCACCAATTAGTGAAAAAAACAAAGCACACACTAATGAAGTGCACTGATCTCAATGTTACCGGGCAATATTTTTCTGTAAGGGCACTAGTAAGTAAAATTAGTTTCTCCTTTTCTACTTTTAAGTAGAAGGATTTAAGCTACTCTGATTTCTCCCCTCTGACAGTCTGCCAGCAGCACAAACTTGGTAAAGCTAAATGGGCCATTTCCCACATTGGGAAGAACAACCTCAAAACTCAAGGCTTCATCTTATATGAACTTGACAGTATAAAAAGTCAACAATTCTGCTTCAAATAAAACATCCTCAATTCCACTCTGATACTACAGCCCAAACAAAGATGCCTTCCTTGATTTCAAGGTTTAATAAAACCAAATGCCTTCACAGTATTTCTTTTTAAGATAACATTAACCTAAATATTGCAACAAGAGTACATTAGGGCCTTCCCTGATCAAACACAGTATCTATTAAAAGTCCCTACAGTTTCCTTCCATTATTTCAGGTTAGGCTGGAAATCTCTAATCTTGGTTCTCAGGAAACTACTCAAATGGTCACATCACTGACAGATTATAAACAGAAGCTTGCTGGATCTACTGAATGAAAGACACCCACATCAATTTCTCACAGTGGCCATGTTCACAAATTTCTAACACAACGTGCTACCAGAAGACTCAGAAGCCTACTACTTGCAGAAACATTTATAACTGAAGTGGCCTAGCATTTTCACTCAGGAAACAGATGTTTATGCACGTAGCCAGAGTGAAAGCATACACTTCCTTTCTGTAACATTCATTCCAAGGCATTAAGACTAGCTCAAAGGATGAGCTTATGTTCTTACCACTTCTACACAATCAGTATCGTAGACAAGCACACAACAGTTACCCTTTGCTATGACTTGCCTCAACTAATTTTTTTTAAATTAAATAAATAAATAAACTTTTAGACCACATGAATCTTATGCTCTTAGCAGTTCTCTTTCAAGGAGGTGGATTAAGGGAATGGAGAAGTAAAAGAAACAGGGAAGAGGAATAACAGCTGTCTCCTATAATGCATTTTGTGTTCAGTTTTGGGGCCCTTACAACAAGGAGGACATATAGGTGCTGGAGTGTGTCCAGAAAAGGGCAACAAAGCTGATCAAGGCTCTGGAGCACAAGCCTTGTGAAGAATGGCTGAGGGTGCTGGGATGCTCAGCCTGGACAGGAGACTCAGGGAGGACCTTTCTGCTCTCTGCAACCACCTGAAAGGAGATTGCAGAGATATGAGGGTCAGTCTCTTCTACCAAGTAACAAGCAATAGAAGGAGAGGAAATGGCCTCAAGTTAAACCATGGAGGTTTAGCTTGGATGTTAGGAAAAAATGTTTCACAGGAAGAGTTGTCAACCATACAAACAGGCTGACCAACAAAGTGGTGGAGTCACCATCCCTAAAGGGATTTAAAACAAGTGTGCATATGGCTCTTGGTGACCTGGTTTAGTGGTGGACTTGGCAGTGTTGGGTTAAAGGTAGGACTCAGTGATCTTTTCCAACCTGAGGGATTCTGTGATTCATCCAGGTAACAGCAAAGTAACAAAGGGCAAGAAGGCTCTACTATTGAGCTCTTCCACACCTCTGAAGATGGAAAAGTAACTAATTTGAGGCACCCCCACTGCCAACAAAACATCATTTATAAACAAAATAATGCTGATTCAGTTACAGAAGAGGCCAATAAATACCCTTCTGAGCTATATGAGCTCAAAAGGCAGGACAAAAACTGAGGGCACCAAAATTCAACACTCCTATCCAATTGCTACCTAAAGATTTAATACACCACAAAATAAACAGTAAGAAGGTAAATGCTTTCCTTAAATAGCTATTCCATTTATATTTTAAAGAGGGGGGAAAAAGCCTTCCACACCTCAACCTCTGTCTTAAGTGGTAACTCTAATGAACAATCAGATTACATCCTGACAGTAACAACTGGGGGAGAAGACACAGAAGATGGAAACCAGGTCTCCTCTTCTTCTAGCAAAATTATTCCAGTACTATGTCATAGAAAATTTAACAGTTACCATACCCATCCTTCCAAAAGACTCTCCAAAACCACGGTTCAATGCCATGTCACCACGACCAAATTCTCTTTCCATGTTTGCTCCCATTCCACCACGGAACATTTCTGTAAAGAACAAAGCAAAAAAAAATAGGAATATTCTGTTAATTACATCTAAGTTGATGCTCCTACAACACTTGTTTCACAGCTGCTTGTTTAAATAGAAATGAGTCTAATGCCAAGTCAGAGGCACCTATTACACACTCAACGCTCCTGCCAGTTCCTAGGCCTCCACTCATGCAACTACTTCATTTGAACTCATCTATATTACCCAGCCCTAAATGGAGAGTTTTAATAAATAAATATTGGCAAACTAGTAGGTGTACAGGAACGGTGTTCAACTACCTCCCATTCGGCTGACTCCAAATCCTCCCATGTTAGGCATTCCTTCCATTCCACGAAATCCAGGAAGTCCTGTAAAATAAGGAAAAGCATTTTCTATACAGTATTAAAATAAATATTTAATGCAAAAAACTTCATTGCACGTACCGCCTCCCATTCTACTCATTCCACCAAATCCTGGGCCGTCTATTCCCATACCTTTAAACCAAAAAGATAAACAACACTTAGTACACCCTAATGGATTTTTAAAAAGTCAGACAGAGTTAAAATCTCAAAAGCACGCTACACAAGGCTTGCTTTGTCAAAAGTCTGACATTTTTCCAAACACAGATAAGACAAATTTAAACTTTCAAATTTTTAAACTAGCTC